>NW_028135867.1:0-341000 GCF_964662115.1 Mustela nivalis
GAGTAAAATGGGGAAAAAGAAAAATTCGATCAGGGTGAGAAAAATCAAGGTTGCTAGGCAGGGGATGGGAGTTAAAATTTTTAATAGGAAGATCAGGGTAGTTACAATGAAGCTGACAATTGAACAAAGGTATGGAAAGGTGATGAATTTGCCCAGAACTATTAGCAATAAGATCACTCCAGACAAAGGAATTGGCTATCTTGAAGGCCATAAGGTTGGATCATGCCTGGCATATCTGAGGAATAGCAAGGAGGCCACTGTGAGTGACTGAAGAGTAGCAGGGAAAGAGGTCACAGAGGTTAAATGAGTGGCTAGATCATGTAAAAGCTTAGAAGTCATTGTAAAACTCTGGCTTTTATATTTGGAAATTTACTGTGTGATAGAATTTCTGCTAATAACTGAGAGTTCAAATGTCCATAAAATTTCAAGGATTCTTATTCTACTAAGACGGAATAAAGAAAAAGAGTTCATACTTTCACATGGTGTAACAAATGCTCGTAGATCCAAGTGTAGGAAGCTATGGGAGCACAGAAGAAGGCACTAAAATCACACCAATATATTTGATGACTGTGACTATATATAAATTTGTATTTTCTAGATTTTTTATAGTCATGGAATCACACAGTATATACTATTCATTGCCTGGCTTTTCTTTGAGAAAAGCATCATTACTTTGAGAATCTCCAATTGTAAATAATTCATTTTGATGTTGAATAGTAATCTCTTTAATGAATAGATCATAATTTGTCTTTGCTCAATTGATGGATATTGATGAACATTTCCACTGTTTTCAATTCTTAAAGCTGCTATGAAATTCATATACAAGTCCTTGTATGAACATAGGGTTTGTTTCTCTTGGTTAAATGCCTAGAAGTAAAATGGCTATTTGTGTAACTGCAACATATTTTGCATTTAAAAAAATTTTCAAACTATTTTCCAAAGTGGTGGTATCATGATATATGCCAACAACAGTTTAGATTATTTGTTGCTTCTCAATCTAGCTCAGACGAAGTACAATTAGCCTTTATAATTTTAGCCATTCTAATAGATATGTAAGCATGTCTCCTTATGATTTTAGTTTGTATTTCTTTAATGTCTAAATGTTGAGAAATTTGTCATGTGCTTATAAGCCATCCATATCCTTTTGGTGACATGGCTCTTCAATAATTTTCTTCAAAATTGGATACTCTGTTTGGTTATTAGTAAGGTTTTTTATTTTTTTCATTTTTTAATAATCAGAGTAGATGTCCATTATCAGATATATAATTTGCAAATCCATTCTTCATCTTTACGGTTTCTGAATGGAGCTTTGATAGCTGTGTCTTTCAAGAAAGTGCTACTTCTTTCCTGGTACACCAATGTATGACTAGAACATTATCAATGTTGACCTTTGCAAAGAAAATCATGGCTTAAGATATATGTAGTATGCGGTTGTTTGGAGTGTTCTGTAATATCAAGCATATCTAGTTAGTTGATAATTTTGTTCAAGTCTTACATATCTTACCAATTTGATGACCATTTGTCTATATAATCTTAAAATAAGGGTGTTGACATTTTTTTCCATTTCTCTTCTAAGGTAGAAGTTATGATTTTTTCTTAGTTTTTCCCAATATATCCCCAAATCTGTTATTAAATATTAAAAGTCAAGAATTATTATACTCCCTGATGAATTCATCCTTTTACTCTTCTGTAATTTTGACTTGATCTTTATGTCTGATAATAAAATTTGCTTTAAAATCACTTTTCATTATCTTGATATAACCACCAAAGTTATAGTGTGATTAGTGTTAATATAGCATACTTTTTCTTTTACTTTTTAAAGCACTTCTATATTTAATCCTGACAAAGAAACAAAACAGATTTTTAACTCTGGAAGCATCTTTCTAAATTATCTTTTTTTTTTTTTAAATAAAGCAGTAGCAATTTTTGTTAAGGGACCTAAACTGAAAGTAGGTTTAAATTTATTTATTTATTTATTTAGGAAAAGATTTTATTTTCTTTATTGACAGCTAGAGAGAGAAAGAGAGAGAGAGAGAGTGGAAGCGCACAAGCGGGGGGAATCACGTGCAAAGGGAGAGGAAGAAGCAAGCTCCTTGGGGTGCAAGTAGTCCCATGCAGGGCTGGAGCCCTGTACACTGGAATCATGACCTCAGCCAAAGGCAAACATCTGCTTAAACAACTGAGTCATCCAGGCACCCCTAGAAAATTTAAAAAAAAAAAAAAAGACCTTTTAAAAATATTTTGTTTCTTTCTTTTTTTTTTTTAAATATTTTATTTATTTGACAGACAGAGAGATAGGAAGAGGAACTATAAGCAGGGCAGAGGGAAAAGGAGAAGCAGGTTTCCCACTGAGCAGAGAGCCTGATGTGGGGCTCCATCCCAGGACCCTGGGATCATGACCTGAAAAGAAGGGACACTTATGGAGGAAGCCACCCAGACACCTCTTTTCTTTGTTTTTAATATATGGCAACTGATGCTTCCCAGCCACGAGGAGCACATTACCCATTGATTAAATCTTTGATAACAACCTATTTAAAAAGGTGTGTAAATATATACTTACTCAGATTTATACACTTTGTGTTTTCTTCATAGTTTGGGGCTGGACCCCATGGTGACAACACTGCTTTCAGCCTTTGCCTTCCCATCTTTTGATACTAGGTATTTGGTCAGCAAAGCATATTAGTATCAAAATTAATAAGCCCTTAGCACCATATCTCTGGAGCAGGGGTTGCTCTTAGCCAAGGCCCAGAGCAGTTGACCTCCCCTCGCTAGTGCTATAGCCCCAAGGACTAGGTCCCTGCCACCAGAACTCAGTCTTACATGTTATGCTAAGCAGACAAAACCAAAACAGGAAAGCTCCGACACCTTTCACTGGCATGCCTCATCTCCCACTCCCAACGACGTCCAGGCAGTACCAGATGCCAGGGAGGGGTCTTGGTTCAACATATGGGCGGAAAGGAAGTAGCCACGAGCAAGTACCTGCCTCTCTGTGCCTTTCTTTCATGAGCAGGTTGTAAGGAGGAGGAAGAGGAAGGGGAAGAGAGGTGAACTTCAAGGGGTGAAGGCCTCAGGTAGGCATCTGGCTCCTGCCAGTAGGAAAGGGACAAAGGAGAAGGCAGTGAGTCTTGCAGGGAGGGTGGGGGGTAAGGGTTACAGCTTATGACGGAATCTGGACAGGAGTAATAGGGATACTAGTCATTTGAGTCCACCATTGGCAAGCTGGGCTGGGTGTCAGGGCAGATAGGCCTCCCTGGGCAATGGCACATGAGAGAAGGTGCTCTTCTCTGAGGAGCAGGTGGAGCTTCGGGTGTTCGGAAAGCATAGACAGTATTGTTCCAGGGCCAAGGACAGGTCCAGGTACTCCTGGTTGGAGGTCAAGGCCACAGTATGATCCAGGTCTTCTACCAGCAGCTTGAAGGTACCACATGCCAGCCACTCCTCATTATTGTGTATATCTCTCTGTTGCACTTATTGGCTTATCCATCAAATGACTCCTTCAGCAGCTTGAAAACCACCTCCACAGGCACTCCAGGATATGGGAGGCTTCCAGAGTGAAAATTTTGCACAGGATCACCCCAAAAGACCAGAAGTCACTCTGGTGGATGTAGATCTGGTCAAACATGGCCTTAGGAACCATCCACTTCACAGGCAGTCCACTGTTGGTTGTCCTTTTATAGTAACTGATGTGGTGATATCTCTGGCAAGTCTGAAGTCTGAGATCTTCATCATGTTGTCCTTTGTCACCAGCACATCCCTGGTGGCCAGGTCTTGGTGTATGCAATTCTTGGAGGTAAGGTACTCCATGCTTCAGGCTACCTGGTAGGCACAGGATACCAGGTCCTTGGAGGAGAGTTGCTCTGCTGCATTGTGGCTGATATTGTAACAGTACTCCAGGTCAGGAGGCCTCTGGGCCTGCAGGTACTCCTGTATGTTGTCTTTGGACGCCTATTCCATGAGAGTGTATGAAGGACCATCCTGTGAGCAGGACCCAGCAGGTTGATGGTGTCCTTGTGCTGTCCAATCATCTTCATCATCTCCATTTCTGAGATTAGATTAACAGGTCTTTCTCTGTTGCATCTGACTTCAACATCTTCACAGACACTTTAGTCAAATGGTTGGATTTGTCTTTGTCCAGCCCCATGGCCTCCTCCATCACCACCTGCCCAAAATAGGCCTGTCTTAGGGGTCTGCCTAAACTGCCTACAACCAGCCTGCCTCAAGGCAGTTATGAACTCTAGATTATCCTCAAAAACATTAAACCACAAGCTAAAAATTCTCTTCACTAGGTCTCTGTCGCAGGTCTAATTTTCCTATCGTTCATCATTTATCTTTTTCCTAATTCTTATTTTCAGTATAGTTTATTTTGCTTCCAGGTGTTTCCCCTGGTTTCTGAATGCTGTTTCATAGGGAAGAATTATCCTGTCATAAAATTATTTCTTGAGCATTCATTATATCTCTCAGTTAAAATGGGTTCTTTTATGGTATTGATTCATTTGAGTTTTCTCAAAATGGGAAGACTTTTCAAAATGGTGTTTTCCTCAAGGTTCAGAGTATGTCTTAGCCTCATCTTTACTCTTTTTGAAATTCACTTTTCAAATTCTTGTCCCTCTTTTTATCTTTTTAAATTAAAATGTTTTATTTTTACTATTTTTTTATTTGAGTATAGTTGATATTCAGTGTTACATTGGTTTCAGGTTTTCAATATCTCCATACATTATTCTATGATCACTACAAATATAGCCACCATCTTTCACCATATAACACTATTATAATATCATTGACTATATTCTCTACACTGTCCCATATCTCTTTTTAAAATCTCTGATTTTTATGTTTTCTGTTATTCCAATTTTCGACCATCTTTTTACTTGGTTACTTTAATAAAATATGCCTGATTACACACTCTTTGATGAACACCATAGCATTTGATTTATAGTAGTCTTCTTTTTCTTCTTCTTTTTTTTAATTAACATATAATGTATTATTTGCCCCAGTGGTACAGGTCTGTGAATCGCCAGGTTTACACATTTCACAGCACTCACCACAGCACATACCCTCCCCAATGTTCATAACCCCACCACCCTCTCCCTACCCTCCCCACCCCCCCGGCAACTCTCAGTTTGTTTTGTGAGATGAAGAGTCTCTTATGGTTTGTCTCCCTCCTGATCCCATCTTGTTTCTTTTACTCTTTTCCTGTCCCCCAAACCCCCTACATTGCACCTCCATTTCCTCATATCAGGGAGATCATATGATAGTGTCTTTCTCTGGTTGACTTATTTTGCTAAGCATAATACCCTCTAGTTCCATCCATGGCAACGCAAATGGCAAGATTTCATTTCTTTTGATGGCTGCATAGTATTCCATCATATATATATATATATATATATATATATATATATATATATATATATATGATATATAGATATATATACCATTCATTTGTTGATGGACATCTAGGTTCTTTCCATAGTTTGGCTATTGTGGATATTACTGCAATAAACATTTGGTGCACGTGCCCCTTTGGATCATATAGCAGTCTTCTTTACCTGTATCAGAACCCCAAGAAGCTTTATTTATTTATTTACTCACATAAACAGATGATCCAACACAACGTTTTTTGATGTTCAAATGTATTATAATGTCTTACCGCTTAACACTATGCTTACTGCTCTCTTTCACTGTCTGACTAAATCCTCATCATCACTATGCCATTTAATGAGAAATAACATTTGAACTCAGAGTTCTCTCCATATCAGGGAATGAAGACTCCACCCTTCTGTTTGTGCAGGTAAAATAAATGTTGATATTGTCTGTCCTGCACATACCCCATCCTGTTCACCAGAATATTCACCATCAAAATATATACAAAATGAAAACCATACCTCACCACTTCTATTACCACCCAGCATGCTAAAAACACCATCATATGTTCCTGAATTATTGACTTGATTGATAGCCCCACTTCCACACATACTGCACTCCTTTCTCCCTGCAAATTTATTTTGGTACAGCAACTTAACCTAAAAATCAAGTCAGATGATTTTATTCTGCTGTTGAAAGTCTTTTGGTATCTTCCCCTTTCATATTAAATAAAAACTGAAGGCGTTTCAATGTACTAGAAGGTCATACATCAATACGTTCTTCCTCTCTCCACCACTATGAACTCCTCATTGGCCTCCTTGCATTTCCTCAAAAGTAACAGACAAGCTGTTCACACAAAGTCTATATACTTACTTGCTCTGCCTAGAGCAATCTTTTCCTTTAATATTTGTATAACACTCTCCTTCACTTCCTGGGTCTTTGTGCAAATAACATCTCCTAAATGAGATATAACTACCCAACACAAAATAAAATTAACTTTCATCCCAGCATTCTCCAATGGCTTTTACCTTTCTTGTATTTCTTTGTAACACTTATCACCATCAACCATCAATCATTATTCTATTACTGGTTTATTTTCTTATTTGAGACAGAGAGAGAGAGAGAATTGGGAGGGTGTGCAGAGGAAGAAAAAAACACCCCACTGCCTAGAAAGTCTGCTGGGGAGTTACATCCCAGGACTCTGAGATCATGACCCAAGCCAAAGGCAGTCACTCAATGGACTGAGCCACCGAAGCGCCCCTCTATTATTGGTTTATTTCACTATTATATTTCAAAAGAATGTAAGCTCTTTGTGGTCAGCTATTTTATATGTTTTATTAATTGAAGTATTCTCAGAAAGGTAGCTGGCAGATTGTAAGGGCTCACTAAACTGTATTTTGTTGTTATTATTGGGCTCCTTTATGGGCTTTACCTCTTACGCTAGAAGTCTATCCTTCAGATGTAAGCAATAAGAATAGAGCCCTGCTGCCTGTTCAAATGTGTAAAAAGCATGTATTAAGTCGATATTTTAAAAGCTAAATGAATGGCTTAATAGTTGTATATAGGGGGGAAGGGAACATATTTTCCACAGTTTAGAAGTGGAGTTCTTTTATACAGTTCTTGTACAAGCCTACACTCTTGAACGATAATGGGCAGTTGTACATTACAATTATACAAACACTTTGGTAATTTATATCCTTTTTTTGTAATTCATGACTGGATCATTTAATTCCTTAGGAGCATTATAGCATTTCAACTTGTCATGTTCAATAAACTTATTGGGGTTGCTACCTTTTTTATTCAAATGGAGAAATAGTCATGATTTAATCTAAATAAAGTGTTACTGATTGTGTTGTTTTCTAGGAATGAGTCGCACATGCTAGTTTAAAAGTTTTGTTAAATTCCCAAGTCTGTCACTGATAAAAGCCTTTTGTAGATTAGTAACTTGATCAAAACGGAAAAGTTATGTAACACCAATTGTTATACTATCTTTGTTTCCATCTTGCATTGTAATAACACCCATCTTAACTCTATTTAAGACAAATCATTGCCAGATGGATTTCTGGCATTGATGGCATGATATGAAATCTAGTATAACTAAAAGTTTTTGGTTTTAGTAGCATATAAATCAATTTAGAAAAATATATGTATTTGAATATAAGATAAAGTTTTAAATTATTTGGCAATAGTAAACTAAACTTTTTTTTGTAAATTTTTATTTTCTAAAATTTCATTGAGCTCTTTTGCAATAAAAAACAAGTTACAAAAATTAAGGTTTATTTACCCCAATTCAAAATTATTAGGAATATAATCATAGAGGTTGAAGTATTTAAAATATTGAACCCAAAATATTTTATTAGGTAAATTCATGAATGCTGAGCATTCACTGTTAAAATATACTAATACTACTGATAGATTGGTAGAAGCCTAAAATCAAATATTTATTAAATATTCATATCCATATCTTTTCATGGCTTGGTAATTCATTTCTCTAGCATTAAATAATATTCCATTGTTTGCATGTACTACACTTTTTATTTGACCTTTCACCTATGGAAGGATATCTTGGTTGCTTCCAAGCCTTTGTCAGTTATGAATAAAACTACTATAGACATCTTTGTGGGTATAGATTTCATCTTCTTTGGATGAATACCAAGAACTGCTACTGCTGAATCATTTGGCAAGAATATGTTTAGTTTTGTAAGAAATTGCCAAGTTGTTTTCCATACTTTATTCTCAATAGACATGGAAGAACATTCCTGTTGCTCCACGTCCTCACCAACATTTCGTGTTCTGTTGTCAGTGCTCTGGGTTCTGGGAATGTACTGGTGTCTCTTTTTTGTTTTAATTTGCATTTTCCTGATGACTTATGATGTGAAGCATCTTTTTATATGCTCATTTGCCATCTGTAATATTTTCTTTTGTGAGGTATCTGCTAAGGTCTTTGGCTCATTTTTAATCAGGTTTTTCCCCCATTGTTGAGTTTTAAGGGGTCTCTGTGTATTTTTGATTAACAGTCCTTTGCCAGATGTGTATTTTGCAAATTTTTTCTCATAGCCTGTGCTTTGCCTTTTCATTCTCTTGGCATTGTGTTTCACAGAATAGACATTTTAAAATTCAGTGCTTGTGCTTTTGTAGCTAAAGTTATCGCCAAAACCAAGGTCATTTAAATTTTCTTCTATATTACCTTCTACATGTTTCATGTTCAGGTTTATAATCCAATCTGAGTTAATTTTTGTGAAGAGTGTATGATATCTGCCTGAATTTATTTTATTTTATTATTTTATTTGATTTGATTTTATATTTTTACGTTTAGCTTCACCATTACTCCAGAACCATTTGTTTAAAAGATTGTATTTTGCTCTCTTGTATTGCTTTTGCTTTTATATTAAATATAAAATATAATTGATAATATATATTCTGTTGCTTTAATCTAGTCTTTCTGTGGTATTACAATATCTTGCTTACAATTGTCGTTATGGTAAACTTTTTAAAAACGATTTTATTTATTTATTTGACAGAGAGAGAGATCACAAATAGGCAGAGACACAGACAGAGAGAGAGATGAGGAGAATCAGGCTCCCTGCTGAGCAGAGAGCCCAATGCAGGACTCGATCCCAGGCCCCTGGGATCATGACCTGAGCCGAAGGCAGAGGCTTAACCCACTGAGCCACCCAGCCGCCCCATCGTTATGGTAAACTTTGAAGTCAGTCCTCAGTCTTTGTTCTCCTTCAACACTATGTTGACTATTGTGAGTCTTGGCCTCTCCATATAAACTTTAAAATAAGTTTGTTAATATTAAAAAAAAAAGAACTTGCTGGAATGCATTAATTGTATAGATAAACTTGGAAACCAGTGACCTCTTGAGCTTAGCAGGAGATAGACCATGGACATCAGTTGTCACAGTGGTGCCTCTGGCAGAACCTATTGCAAATCCCTAGGCTAAATGAGACCTCAAGGTTCTAAGAGAATGTCTAAGAAGTACTTGATACATCCCTTTGGTATGGTTTATTGAAGTGTCCACCTGTCTGAAAGCTGGGGAATCTAGATAAGGGAGGGAAAATTAGTTATGGTAAAACATATTAACAAACATCAATAAATTTTGTGAAACTAATTGTCATGGCTCATATACAATATGACCAACGAAGGGACCATCAGAAGGAAATCATCAGTTATGTTTATTGTGAAATTTTTATTCAAAATAAAGCAATGTGAGGGGAAGACACAATGAGAAAATTACCATTTTTTAAATGGTTAAGCTTCTTACAAAATGGAATAGGTTTTATATTCTAAGTAGTATATTGAAAAGTAAAACATTGGGGCACCTGGGTGGCTCAGTGGGTTGGGCTGTTGCCTTCGGCTCGGGTCATGATCTCAGGGTCCTGGGATTGAGCCCCGCATTGGGCTCTCTGCTCTGCAGGGAGCCTGCTTCCCTCTCTTTCTCTGCCTGCCTCTCTGCCTACTTGTGATCTCTGTCTGTCAAATAAATAAATAAAATCTTTAAAAAAGAAAAGTAAAACATTAAAATATAAAATTTCAATAAAAAATTATGTAATTTTAAAAAAAGGTTAAAAATAGCAGAACCATTTTTCTTATAACTGGAAAATACATTGTATATATATATCTATCAAAAATAACTCGTCATGGGGGCGCCTGGGTGGCTCAGTGGGTTAAAGCCTCTGCCTTCAGCTCAGATCATGATCCCAGGAACCTTGGATTGAGTCCCACATCGGGCTCTCAGCTCAGCAGGGAACCTGCTTCCTCCTCTCTCTCTCTCTGACTTACTCTGCCTACTTGTGGTCTCTGTCAAATAAATAAATAAAATCTTTTATAAAAAAAATTTTTAAAAATAACTTGTCATGTCTGGAATCAGGAGCATATGGAAAAAAATAATATCTGAAGACAATACTTCTGCCATGTTTTGTGCCTTGTTAATATTTTTAAACAGTCAGGCAACTTTTAGCTTTATTGAAATACCTGCTAAGATACCAGCAGTGCCTTTTGGAGCCCTATGACTATAAAAATTAATTGCAAATATTCAAAATGTTTACTATGGTGTCACTATTTAGGGCCACCACCAAGTATGTTTCAGAAGTAAGCATAACTGTTACTCTTCTGTAAGGCAAAAGGGCATATTTTCAGGAGTTCCATCTGCTGTACCAGGAGGTGAATCAAGTAATGATTTTTGTCTATAAAATAATTCACTTTTCAATCTAACATTCCTCATTCCACATTATAATAATAAAAACTAGGAGGAGACTAAAACAAACAAACAACTACAACTACAACAACCAGCTTTTCCTTCAGTGGAAAAGTAAATATAACCTTATGAGTAGCCTGAAATTTATTTTTAAATATTTTTAAGATAAACGTTTTTGTTAGAAAACCACATATTTTATATTACTAAGAAATACCAGGCAAAGTTTTATTAACTTCTAAAAAGTCTAGTTACTTCTATTTATCTATTAACTCATCTCTTTATGAAGTAGAACATGATCACACCTATTGTATCTACCCAAGGTTGTATGCTTTGGTTATTTTATGTTTGCTATTTCCTTGCTTAATTTTTACAATATTTGATACATAATAGTATCTTTAAGTCCATCTACGGATTCACAGGATTTGTTTGAACTTCATAAAAATGTACCACACTTTTTGCACTGTCCTTGTTTTACTTCTCTATTAGCTTTGCAAGATTTATTCACTTTAGAGTGTGTATTTTATTTTTATTCCTCCATAATGCTATGTTTACAAATTTGTATTTATCTGTACTTTTAAAAATATCTTAATTATATACCATTTCTCATCTCACGTAACACTCATGTTACTTCTACACTTATCAGATATTATGTAACTGAAAACCACAACTCAGCAACAATAGAACACCATTTTTCAAAATTAAATGGCTTACCAGAATTCTTTAATTCTATCCTTTATTTGTATTAGATGACCCTTTATTCTGGTATTTGGCATTGTTCATTTGGAGGAAAGCTTATAAGTTGATATTCCATAAATAGAAGGATTATTTATGATTGATTAATTATTTTCATTTAGAATGCATAGAATATGGTTGATTTAATATTTCTTACTCTCTGCCTGGAACATAGTGCTATCTATGTAATAGCCACTAAAATATTAAGTTAATCACCTAGACTTTAAACTGCATATTAATAGGAATAACATACAGAACTCTTCTCAGATTGGGACACCTGGGTGGCTCAGTCATTTGAACGCCTGAGCCTTTAGCTCAGGTCATGATCTTAGGGTCCTGGGACTCAGTTCTGCAACAGATTCCCTGCTTAGCCAGGAGTTTGCTTCTCCCTCACCCTGCTGCTCCCCCTGCTTGTGCTCTCTCTCACTCTCTCTCTTACAAATAAATACAATTAAAAAAATAAATTCTTCTCAGATAGCTAATATAGAATATCGCCTTGTATTCATCAAAGGGAAAGTGCTGGGGCGCCTGGGTGGCTCAGTATTTAAGCCGCTGCCTTCAGCTCAGGTCATGATCCCAGGACCCTGGGATCGAGCCCCGCATCGGGCTCTCTGCTCAGCAGGGAGCCTGCTTCCTCCTCTCTCTCTCTGCCTGCCTCTCTGTCTACTTACAATCTCTGTCTGTCAAATAAATAAATAAAATCTAAAAAAAAAAAAAAAAGGGAAAGTGCCATGTAATAATGAAATTCAGACTACTTCAAATTCATTTTTTAACCAGTAAGAAAGTACTGGAAACAAGCCAAAAATGTCTTCAATGAATTAAAGAAATAGATTGATTTTCAATATCTTAATGTTTATAAAATAAATTGCAAGACTTTTATACTAGATATCAGTGTAAATATTCTTTATACAAGGATATTCTAAAAATAAACCCGAGAAAACTACTTGACATATATGATGACAAAATCGAGTTTGACAAAAGTCAGTTTGGGTAAAACTTACAACACCTACCACCTGAAACTCTTGTTCTATAATTTAATTATTTTAATGTACAGAAATACAAAAGTAATATGTCAGAGAAAGTATATTGATAGCTTTGAAGGTATGCTCTGGTTGTGCCCTGTTTACTATTGAAAGGGGAATCCAATATGTGATGCTTATGGTGTGACTATATTAAAATTCAACAAGTTCAGAAGCATGCGAGGAATAGAATAAAGACAAAAGATGACCCTTACTTATCCTAAAGATAGACAATGGTATATATGTGCTAGTTGGGGAGAGAATCCAGTCAGTAGATGGAGGATGTGGTAGTGGAAAAAAAAAAGACACAACGTTTTGGTTGAAAGGCTAGCACTCTATTTAACAAAGTAAAATTGTGTGTTAATAGCCTTGAATAATATCCAAAAAATATTTTCAATTCATTGAAGATTATTTAGGAAAAACTTGAAAAATACAACTTGATAAGGATTCCAATAAAAGATTCATAAGCAATACAAGTTTCAGAATTTTTAGTATATTTTCCCTAAAAAGCCATTTGATTTAAATTAAAAAGAATTCTATTTATCTGCCACTTAAATAAGAGGAAATTATTTGGTTTTGTAATAAGTCAATAAAATAAATTAACATATCTTTAGAAAACAGATATGCACACTAATTTAAAAAGAATCGTGCTTAATCTGTTCAGCAAACATTTGTAAAATTCCTTGCCATCAGCTAGCTCTGGAGTTCTGCTAGGTGAGTAAGGCCATGTATGTTACTGCTCAGAGTACTGACACAAAGCAATTGTCCCCTTCAAATCCATTTTTTGCTGTTGATATGTCATGCTATGTTGTTTAGAGATCCATAGATGGCCCTACATGAAGGCCTTTTTTTGTGTGTATATGGGTGACTGTGATTTAACTTTCAAATAAGATGGCTCCTGATTTACAATGATTCAACTTACGATATATTTGGCAATGATGTGAAAGTGAAAGTGATTCAGTAGAAACTGTACTTTGAATTTTGAATTTGGGTCTTTATAAAAAGGGCCAGTGACATGTGGTATGGTGCCATCTTGTGATGCTGGGCAGCGGCAGTGAGCCACAGCTCCCAGTAAGCTAGAAGATTGCAGGGGTGAACACCTGATATTCTTACAAGCATTCTATATATAACCATTCTTCTTTTTTTAGTGTAATATTTAATAAATTGCATGTGATATTTGATACTTTGTTATAAAATAGGCTTTGCTTAAGATGATTTTGCCCAAATGCAGGCAAATGTAAGTGCTCTGAGTATGTTTAAATAAGCTTAAGGTAAGCTATGATATTTGATAGTTTAGGGGTATTAAATGCATTTTCAATTTTTTTATGTGTGTCTCTGTACATAGCCCCCTTGTAAGCTGAGGAACATCTCTATATTTATATGTAGCCTTGGTATGGCTTACATATTATTGGCATGAAACATCTAGAACAGTATGTGTGCCATATAATTGTCTACAACATCCAACAAGTTTCTTGAAAACTTGTGCCAAAGGGGTTATGTCTTTAAGGATTCTTATTTCAGAAGGGTTCTCTCAAATGTAAGATTTTTCAGAAGTTAAGTGAAAACCTGACCAAACTAAAAATTTTTCCATTTTCCCTACTGAGCAAAGATAGCTAAAATCTATCTGCCATTTTCAGCGCTGTACTCAACGATTGTAATTCTAATTTAAGAACAGATGATTTATATCAAAACCACATGTTGGCCTAATCTTATACAATATTCATAAATCTCACTCAGAGCCTTGGACACTTTTATTTGTTGAGTCTTATGGTACTACGGACATTCATCTTTTTTGACCTCATAGCTTCATGTATGTCTATACTTTTGAAAATACATGCATCATAGTTCCATTGTAAAATGTCTGGGTTATAAAATGTGCTATGCTATCAAAATGGTAATAAGAACGTACAAATGACCTGATGTAATGAACTGGACCAGATTGCCAGATATCACATTTCATACCAGAAAGATTCAGTGGTAAGTTTTAAAATGGCCAGCTATACTTCGACTGAATTATAACTCATTTAACTTCTTTCTTTGTGTACAGTATTATACATTAGTCAGTATTATAGTAAATAAGTACTTTGGACAGATGTAAATATGCTGTAATAAAAAAAGTTTTTCTTCTTTCTTTTAGTCCTTTTTACTTGTAAGACTAGCCACAAATACCATGCCTCCCCCAAAATAATTTTCAATCCAAACTTATCTCTAAATGAATTTATTGCACAGAAAAAAAAAATATATATATATACACTTACAGTAGATATGTTCAAAAATAGTTACACAACAGCAGGGCCCTATATGTAAGCAGTATAGTTGTTTTGTTTTGTTTTGTTTTTTTCTTTAAAAAAAAAAAAAGAGGTTATGTGAAATATTGGAATTTTATTTCCAGGCCTAGTATTTCAAGACAGTTAACTACACTTACGGTGTCAACAGCCTCTTGTTGGCAGTATGATTTTATTGGCTCCATGGAATAACAGCAAGAATATACTATTGCTTCTTTCTTTTATGACACACACAGAAAAAAAAAATGACACATTTGCTCAAGACCAACCAGAATTATTTTAACCTATCAAAATTGATGGGAGGCCTTCACTGCCAAAGTCACTGCTGGGTTTTCACAATTCATAGCAGACAATCTGCTACTCCCATTAGGATAAAGGAGAGAAGAGTCATAATCAGGGAAGAAAGCTGGATTTATGCTTGTAATTATCATTGAATTATTTAGCCTGCTATAGGATTATTATTATTAGTGTCATTTGATAATTTTCTCTCATTTTATTAAACACAACTGTGAGTAATTACCCTACCTAATATTTCTCTGTATTGGCTGACTAGCTAGCAAACATTCATGAAAATATCCATTAGCCACACACATAAAATGCTGCATTATGATGCTGTTGAATCAGAACATACCACTACCTGATTCTGTAGCTCTTTGAGGATTTGCAAATCAATTAATTCTATGTTTATTGGATTCTTCCCATACAATTAGAAAATTTATAATAGAGTCCATGAACATTATTAGTTTTACCATTTTAAACCAGCAATCACACTTTGATTTTTACAACAAAAGCAGAAATATAAACACACACATTAGGATCAGTTTTCTGTTAGTCTGTCTGGACTTCAAAATCCTATTCCTCAAGATAATGCACACCAAAGTTCTGGATTAAACAAGAAATTAGATGGCACCTGAACACTTGGTTTAATATTCTCCAAAGGACTATGCAACTTATTTCTTACATTATGACATTGTTTTACAAAGATCCACACTTTTATAATGTTAGTATTTTTAATAATCAATAAAGTCAATTAATCATGATTAAAAATCAAACATAAAAATTTCTACCTTTTGCTTTTGCCCCCTCCATTTAGAACTTATTTATAGCCTGATAATTCAAAGGTCCCTATGTTTATGAAAGTCTGGACAGAAATAGCTCTAAGATCCCATTCAGAACTTGATATTAATCTAAGTCTTTAGGCTCCATTCATCCTGAGAGCAAAGAGTAGGACAAAGGATTTGAGTACTGTTAGTTTATCTGGGAGATTACCCAGATAATGAAGCAACTTTGTCAAAGAGGTACATTGTTGATATAATTGTTGTGGATAGAAAATGAAGGCTTGCTTTTACTGAAAGGTCCTGAGAAACTTCTTTAAGTTGTCCTCATGAAGACCTGAAAACTGACAATTTTACCTATGGTTCTTATTTCCACTTCACTGAGTGCTGTCCTCAGAGGACATTAACTCTCCTACACTTTTGGGTTGTGTTGGAGACATTCTAAAATGAGAGAGAGAACATGAGATGCTATCAGTGTTAAGTAACTGCAATTTCCCATGGAACTATCCACCACAGGTTTGGCTATAATCAGGTGTTGGGCCTTGATATCAGAGGGATTTGAGGCAGTATCATTTTAGGTTAATCATTATATCTGAAATTTCCAAAAACTTCAACTGATGAAACTTTGATTATAAATCTATAAATATAACAATAAATCTACAGTATTCAAATTATTTTCATAGAAATACACAGACAAAGCATCAATTGATTAATATTTAAATGTTACAAAATACTGAACTGAAAGGATTTGGTCATAGAACAACGTGTAAGAAGTAGAACTTAGGTTTAGGTTAGAACTCAGGATGCATTTGAGACTCAGTTAAGAAATTGAATGGAGGGACGCCTGGGTGGCTCAGCGGGTTAAGCCACTGTCTTCGGCTCAGGTCATGATCCCAGGGTCCTGGGACCGAGCCCCAAATCAGGCTCTCTGCTCAGCAGGGAGCCTGCTTACTCCTCTCTCTCTGCCTGCCTCTCTGCCTGCTTGTCATCTCTCTCTGTCAAATAAATAAATAAATAAAATCTTAAAAAAAAAACAAATTGAATGGATGTCTGACTATCTTATAGGTTTGCTAAAAATCAGTGACTTTGTGTTCATGTGTGGCTATGCAGGAATTTTTAACTTTCCTTACGAAGTTATTAGATTTGATTATATAATGGCAGTAAAGGATGGGGAAAAGCAAAGTACAAACCCCATAAAGACAAAGACACTGAGTATGAGAAAAGAGTAATAGATAAGAAGAATCAATGCATTTGAGGAAAATGGGAATTGAAATACACAATGATTGTTGATTTTTTTAGATGGAGAAAACAAAACTAGCTTGCAAGAAGGAAATAACAGAAGACATGTTGTGATGTGACACAGAATCCTGGAAAAGGCAGTAACATGGAATAAAGGAGTAGGGAGAGCATATCAGGTAATTTGGATAGGAAGGAGTTAGGAGATAATTGCTTGATAAATTTTATATGGCCCACTTAAATGCACAGATTTCTCTTCTTTAATTTATATGGAGAACAGGGTGTCCTTTCTCTTCCCTTTCAGAGCACCAGAGGTGTACTCTTTCAGACTGAAAACCTGAAAAGCTCAGGACTCAGTTGCTTAAGCACAGCTGAGAGGACATATTTCAATTAAGATTTACATTTTGCTGTAGGTAGTAGACTGTCAAAAGTGGTTTAACCATATTTTTTCATTTAACAAGAAGACTACAGAGAGTGTTTTCTGGTGTTGGTTCAGAGTCTTAAGAAAGTCAAGTGAACTATCTTAGAGGTTTTCATGGCTTTTTATTCACAGTTGCAAAAATTGCTGTTGGAGCTCTCACTTTTGAGCCCACATTTCTGGCAGAAAGATAGAGGTAAAAGAGAATGATATCTTGTACGACTGATACTTTGTCATATGGTTACAATGTAACTAGAAAAGAGACAATAAAATATTTGATGTTGTTTTAAGTTTCCTTGTTGTCAATCCCTCAGTGCTTTCTGATATTAAAGGAAAAAGTAGATGGATATTGACCTGGCAACTATCAACACCTGTCAGTCTCTCTTGGATAACCAATATCTCTATAATCTCTTCTTCCCATTAAAAAAAAAATATATATATATATATTCATAACCCACACTGTGCCATCTCAAGTTACTGCACCAAGATAAAATTACAATGATTTTTAGTTGTTCCAAATGGACAGAATACCCTTCCTTATGATATCATGTCTTATAAGATAGATAATTGGCTTGCTACCAATATACCCAGATGTGACTGTGGAAGAGACAGGAAAAAAATAATAATATTTATTTATTCCTTGGGTTGACCCTGTTTACACAGATGCATTACTATTAGAAAAGGTTGGTTTGGGACATTGGTATGAATTTACTTAATGGGTTTGTATGTAATTGGGTTGGAGGAAATTTTTAATTTCTACAAAAATTATTAGAATTCTATCTTATACTCTTTTGTTAATTTTTACATGTTAACAAAGCCAACATTTGTGTCTAGCAGACAAGATCTTAAATCCTAACAAAACTCAATTTTTTCCTCTTATTTTTAAGTTTGAGAGCCTCATGTTCTCTCATGCTGCTTTAAATACAACTCAAAAAGAAAAAAGGAGCTAAATGGGGCAGTAAGACCAGACTTTTTATTTTATTTTATTTATCTTATTTTTAATTAAAAAATTAAAGATTGTATTTATTTATTTGAGAGAGAGAGAGAGCATGAGTGGGGCAGGGGGATGTAGCGGCAGAGAGAGACTGAGAAGTATACTCCCTAATGAGCAGGAAGCCCGATATGGGGCTCGATCCCAGGATCCTGACTGAGATCATGACCAGAGACAAAGGCAGATACATGTGCAAAATCCCTTTTTTTCTGGGAAACAATACTTTACAAGGGATGTTTGGAAAAGTACTGGGGGATCAACGTTAATTGGAGATACAAAAATTTAATTGACTTTTGTAAAGCTACAGGGATCCAAATGATGGGAATCCCAGCCCGTTTAGGTTGTGGACCACAGAGTATTCTTCTCTGTAATATTTTATTTTCTTCCATGTCTACTAACTCCAGTCCAAATTCACTGATCTCTTTTTAGATAGTGCAAAACATGGCAAAGAATACCAAACAAGTGCCCAATATTCTACATTTATTACATCATTTCTAACATATAGAAGTGTGTTATCAAGGCTGGTTCTGTGAACAAACCTAGTTACGCTAAAGTGTGTTTTGTTCTCCAAGAAATTAAATGCATGATTATCACACAATTATAAAATACTTGTGTCAAGAATTTTTATTCAAAAATTAATAAGAGAATCAGATATTAAAACTAGTTCACATGGTTATTTGGGATATAAGCAGAGTTGTGCAGCAGAAGTGCTCTGGGCCCATAATTTGGGTTATAGAATTTATGTTCTCTAATGAAAAATCACTAACTTACATTATTGTAACAAGCATCTTGTGCATTACCATCAGTTTTCTACATTACAACCTCTTGCTCTATAGTTTGTAAATAACTTTGTCAATAGCAAGCTAATAAACGGGGTGACTCCAATGGATTGAGATAATCTCCAGAGTTTCTGCTACATAATGCCCAGGACTCCATTGAAAGGACACCTAAGAATTTATTTTGCCCAAAACTTTGATCATTTTTTTCACTGCCCTTACCTATTTTCCAATCCTAGTCCTTTTGCTTCACCTTTCAGTCTATGGACAACCCTGTATCAATCTGACTGACTTGTTAATTCTGGGAATGTTTTGCAGGTTAATTTGCTTGCCAGAGGTGGTTCCTCTAATTGATGTCTAAGAACCCTAATTAGTTAAGAAAACTTTTTTTTAACATTTTCATTGCTACTTATTATTATTATTATTATTATTATTGCTAATATCTCTATTATAAATAATTCACAAGGGCATCTTTCTGACAAAAGACAAAGAGCTGGCTATTAGTAGAAAAAGTACAGTTGACTCTGTCAGTGAAAGTGGTAAAGGGATTTGAGAAAATAAGGCAAAGCACTGGAATTATGTGTTAAAACTTTAAATATTATAGACCCATTTACTTAATTTCTAATACTGTTGTTGCTTATAATTAAATAAGATGTTTTCCATGAACCACGCATTACAGCAAATATATTGTTTATACAGATTAAATTTTCATCAAAAGGGATGCCTGGGTGGCTCAGTTGGTGAAGCAGCTGCCTTTGGCTCAGGTCATGATCCCAGCGTCCAGGAATCGAGTCCCGCATCGGGCTCCTTGCTCCGCCGGGAGCCTGCTTCTCCCTCTGCCTCTGCCTGCCATTCTGTCTGCCTGTGCTTGCTCTCTCGCCCACTCTCTCTGATAAAGAAATAAAATCTTAAAATAAATAAATAAATTTTCATCAAAAAATAGTAAGTGTATTTTATTGCAGGATCCTGATAAGCATTTTGCAGATGAGAAAAGTGAAATCAGAAAAGTATGTCTCTTCAAATCCCTCATACAATATCGGGCCTAGATAGAAGGATATACTATCACAATTGAGGAAGATAATTGAGATTAATTAAAATGATAAACTTTACTATAGAGGGTTTTTTAAAAGTTTGCCACAGATTCAGATTCTTTTAAAATATATATCTATTGTGTGTAAAGAGAATGCACTGAGAAGTAAAAAGAAAGTGATATATCAGTGCTACCAACCAATGGCTATAATATCATCACCTTATTTATGAACAATGAAACAGTGTGCAATATTTAAATAAATTTAAATAAATTCCTATTTATTTATTATTAAAGTAATTCCTCTAACAGTATGTTTTGAAGGTTGCTAGCAGGAAAGTGTTGTACTACATGGAAGTAATCAGAAAAAGTGATCTAAAAGTGTGCTTTCAAGGGCGCCTGGGTGGCTCAGTGGGTTAAAATTCTGCTTTCAAGAAGCTATAACAGTAAGTACTGAGCATTAGCTATTATATGCTATGGATGAATAACTGAAATCTACATTTGAAACTAATGGTACACTATATGTTAACTAATTGAATTTTAAAAAGTTAATTTAAAAAACCCACTATTTTATAAAACAATATTCCCAACAGGCTCTTTTGCTTTAAAATACTCACTTTGTAATGAGAGTCATTACTTTTGTCTAGCCAATTCTTACATCACTGTTTATCCCTTCCCTGCTTTATCCCTTCCCAGTATCAATAAAGGCTCACTTGGGTTACCTAGAAGCCATGAGAAAGCTTGTAATAGATCTGGCTGGTTTTCACCAGCAATTTCACCACCATGTGCACAGGGAAGTCTATTGATAAAGGCTTTATTGCAATAAGTTGCAAATACATGGATGATTTTGAATTCTCTTTCTTGAGGTCTTGTTTCATGATAATCAATTTAGGGTGGCTTATTGGAATGGATGTTATTAACATATCTTCATAGTTATAAGTACATGGAATTGTAAAATAGATTAATGAATGTGGCATTACTGACAACTGTCCTCATTTTGAAATCAAATTACAGTGTACTAAGATGAGGAAGCAAAGCAGATTTGGGATTATGAGTGAAATAATTTAAAAAAGTCTTAGGGGTATGATCAGACTATTGGGTAATTCAGTAGAAAAATGTCAACTGATTGAGATTCTGTGTTCCCTGATTTCAGAGAGAAGTTAAGATAAATAAGGAACACGAGGAGACTAGGAAGCCAAACATAAGTGATACTTTTGTGCCAGGGTGTGTATACATCTGTTTATCTTCTTGCTTTACCACTAAGGTTGCTCCTAGAGGAGAGTTTAAATATGTGTTGGAGCTAATCTCTGTGGATTACACAAGAAACCACATCCTACAGCTCTCCCTGAAACACCCTTTATGATTTCAATGTAATTTGGTTTCTGCATTTTTAGAAATAACAAAATACTTTGCAAACTCATCTACTTTATTACCACCACAAGTGAGTCAGCTGACTCCACATTTTAACACAGTGACAGTCACAGAGGAATGGAGGAATGAGTAGAGTTATCAATATATGTGCTTTTAAGAAGTATGACAGGGTAGCAGCTATTTCCAGGAACCAAAACATGGGTCAGCAGCTGTGCAGGAAAAGTGATGGAATAAATGACTCATTTCAGAGGAGTTCTATAACATATTAGTTCTAGAATGTATCTTCAGCACCCAATTACCCGCTTTGATCTAAAGATAAGGATTTACAGTTAAGGTCCCATTTATGATTTGACTGGTAGGGTCTGAATCATTTTTACTATTGTTTTGACTATTACTTGAAACCTATAGTAGTACTTGGGATATGTGTTGTGTATTCTGTGAACATGTGCTAATTTTAGATTAGATAACTTCTGTCTAGAACCCCTGTTAATTTGTTTGTTTTTGTTTATTTGATAGTGGTTTCAGTAAATGGATATATCTGAAAAATTGCAAACCACTATTAAAATAAGTTATTATGATATATAGCATGGAATTGCACATTCCTCCTTTGAATCCAACAGAGCTTCACCATATCCTTAACAACTTGGGGAAAACATGCTAATATTTTTCTTTATAAAAATTTCTCCTGTTAGGCTGTGATGATTGTCATCAGCAGTAACTCCTCTGAAGGCTTTGTCAAAAGAGTTGAAAAAATTGGAAAGGTGTGAATGAAGCTGTTTGCTGAATATAAAGAAAAGAACATTGAAGTACAATTCACACTCTTACTTCTCCTTCTATGCTTTCAGATGTTTGACATTTGAAAATTTTGCTTCTAGAAGAGATGCCATGTATAATTCGTACTTTATGGAGCAAGTTGCTTTTATAATTTTTTTTTATTATTCTACCATTCAAGTATTTCCATTTAAATTAAATTCAATACCATTTAAAAACAAATCAAAAGTGCAGCGAGTATTCAATTCCTGGGCTAAATAATTTTAGAAAGCTTTGTGTTATTGAACCTACAGGGTTTTTCTGTAGTTTTAACTCTTTCTTTCTGTGATTTTCCCATTAGTCACGTAAGTAACTGCAATATAACAGACATTGAGGATAAAGAAGGACTGAATAGAACAATCCTTGTCCTCATGAATTTGAGAATCTAGCAAGGGAGTCAAACAATTCAATCATTCAGAGACAATTTATTGAGTGCCTGGCTTAAGATGAGCACAACAAAACCCCAGCACAGAGGAATCATTTTAATGGGAGAGATAGATAATAGGTAAGCCAACTTAAAAAAAAAAATCGTACTGGTTTTTCTTTAATAGTGATGCATATTTGAACTAAATAAGCACATTTTAAAAAGAGCAGTGATTGAGAAGAGGCTTTTTAACTGAGTGGTCTTAAAGGGCCTCCCTTAAAAAGTCTGTTTTGAACAGATTTCTGAATAATATCAGCTAGGAAGCTGCGTAAAAATCTCAGGGATGGGTGATTTTTCCAGTCAAAAAATTATAAAGGCTCCAAAGTCACAATAGAGCTATAAGTTTCTCTAATAAAGTAACTTCTGACAAAGAATGAGAAGAAATAACTAACCCAGGTTTGAAAGAAAAGGGACAGACTTTCTATGGAATTCATATTTAATTAAAGCTCTAAAGGACTAAAATACAATAGAGCAAAATTCTGGTCACGCTGATATACCTAATGAAAGTTCAAAAAAAAGGTGTGGGTAGCAAAGAGTGTGTGGGAATGTTGGTAAGAACAGTGGGGAAGAGTCATCCCTGAACATGTTCTTAAATGAAGCAATTCTTGTGTTGTTTTAAAGGGTAAATTGGAGTTTGCCTAAGTGATTAGAGAAGGATGCCTCAGCTTATGGAATTTCAAAGCCATAAAAATGTGATAAACTACTGCAGACATTTTCATGTATATTTGTTGTTGCTTCTAGTAATGGTGATCTAAAAACTCCTACTTAAGACAACTAAAAATCCAGACAAAATAGCTTTTAAAATTAAAAATATCAGTATGATTATAAAAATTAAGTGTGAGATTACTGGGCCTAAATACGAAATACAATGAGAGCCTAGAGATATATGCCCTGAAGCCATTTTAGCTATGAGAGCATTTGAAACTGCTAAAACACACTGAGCTGTGTTGTTAATAGACACTTGATACTAGAGAAACAAAATTCAAAATCCAGCAGCAATCAAATTTGAGGACTTTGGTACAACCCAAATTTAAGTTGAGATCCCCAAAGCACAAGGAGAAGCAGAAATAAGACTATAGCCTACCTTGCCTTCTGTGTAAACTGAGAAAGTCAATCACTGAATTTGGAGTAGGATTGTCTTGTAGAGTCTCAGATATAAGAGAAAATCCTGCCAAGGAGGACCATACCATTATTATAGCTCTTAATTATCCCTACTCAATAAGAGTTTCAAATATAATGTCTTGAACATAGCAGAATGTAACAAAGCGCACAAAGAAAAACCATTAACAAGATTTGATAGACAAAATGGGATTAAGTATGATGTTAAAATGATCAATAAAGATTGTAAAATGGCTTGAGTACTCTGCTCAAAGAAATGAGAGGGGAAGCAAATTGAACAAAAAACTGAAACTAAAAATGATATTGAGAAAGGTTTTATAAATGAACCAAATGGATACTCTAGAACTTTAAGAATATGACTGCTAATTTAAGATACCACAGGGGTGCCTGGGTGGCTCACTTAATTAAACCTCCAATTCTTGTTCCTTTTTTTTTTAACACCTTAATTTTATTTTATTTCTTTCATTTTGGCTCAGGTCATGATGTCAGGGTTGTGAAATAGAGCCCAGAGTTGGGCTCTGTGCTGAGCCTGGATCCTGCTTAAGATTCTTTTCCGTTCTTTTTCTATCCCTCCCTGCACTCTCACTTGCTCGCTCTCTCTTGCTTGCAAATAGATAGATAGATAGATAGATAGATAATAGACAAAGCAAAATAAAAGCAGATTATGAAAATAATTATAAAGATTTTGAAATGAAAACAAGTTCTAAATAAAATAGAGAAGACCTACACAGCTAAAAGTTCATTCAGAAAATCTACTATTAAAGAAGTCAGTATGACACAATGTTAAGATATCAAACGATTTGAGCATGTACTTTACAGAAAGTGTAATCCAAATGGCCACTCATATATAAAAACTGTTTATCTTTATTATGAATCTGGAATTAAATTAAATTAAATTAAAAATAAATTAAAACCTAAAATGACATACTATTACACACTTACCATATTGGGCAACAGTAAAATTGTCTTGCAAGAATGTGAAAGAATGAAAGTGCCCATAATAAAAGCATTTGAGGTAAGTTGGACAATATTTAGGAAACTTAAAAATAAAAATAAAGATTTGGTCCATTCCTAGAAACACAACATGGAACTAAATGAATATTTTCACCAGGATATGCAAACAGATGATTATAGCTATTTCATTCATAACTGCAGATCAGTAGTGGTCTATTTGCACAATGTTACATTAAATAAGAGAGAATATTAACAAACTGGGAGGAGGGGCTAGGTTGTTATCATAAACAGATCTTCTATGGTGCTGATTATGTTCTATTTCTCAAAATCTTTAAGTTAAAAAAGTTTTCAAATTTATATCTAGATAGATAGAGGATAGATGGACAGATATCCCAGAAGCTGCAATGCTAGTCTAAGACCAGGCTTTAAAGGGCTTTTCTATACTCTACTAAATACTTGAAACCATTCATTATATCATAGCTCAGTGTTCAAATCTCCATTTGTTTCCTCAGTTTCCTAATATTTATCTTAAGGTGACCTGATCCAGACTTTTGATCACCTTTGTCTAAATATTTCTATTTTAACAAAGTCCTTTTTAAAACTGAGAGACTAAAACTTAGAAAAATACTCTGATTGTTATCTCACTAGAGTGGAAAATATATAGTTACCCATTAACTAATGATATCCATGTCTACATTAGATCCATGACATTTTTAATTCTTGGGAGCTTTTGGTTAAATGAATTTTTTAAGCTTCCTTTAAATGAAGCTTTAAGCCATCCCACATGAATAAAATTAAAGAATTAAATGAAAACAGGCCAAGTATTTACAGAGTAATAGAATGTGCAGTGGAAAGAGTACAATTCTGAAATCATAAAGCCTAAATTAGTGTGATGCATCTTTACTAGCCATGTAATCATAAACCAGTTATCTAAATGTGTTAGCCTCAGTTTTTTCACCCATGAAATGGTGATGATAATACTTATTATGCAGAGTTGTTGTGCGGATGTGATGAAGCATGGAGCATGAGAGTCTCATATTCCATGCTAAAATGATAGCTATTTTTTTTAAAGATTTTATTTATTTATCAGAGAGAGAGAGGGGGAGAGAGCGAGCACAGGCACACAGAATGGCAGGCAGAGGCAGAGGGAGAAGCAGGCTCCCTGCTGAGCAAGGAGTCCGATGTGGGACTCGATAGCTATTTTTATACTTATAATATACTTATAATAATTCTAATAATAGTAATTAAATTGTTCAAAATGGTAATATTCATTTATATTGAGGCATTGTATTGACTATTCATAGACACTTTTACCAAAATAAATTTCATTTTACTTTACCCCCTCTGAGGATATATATTCCCTAATTCAATATGAATCTTATTATGAATAATAATTATCATAATAAATATGCTGATTTTTCTTCTATTTATTTTTAGGGAAGTATCCTTTACTGTTGAACATAAAGAAACTTAAGCAAGTCTGTCTTATTCAAAATTTGCATGCTGCTTTCTTACGAAACTAGATTATAGAGTTGTATGAAATAAATTCATGCAGTTAAGACATTTATGTTTGGAAAACTGGGTGCTCAGTTTAGTATTTCAAAAGAAGATTTTAAATTTGAACCTTAAAACTGAGCTCTTTCAGCCATATTTATAGACCATCCTTCATGCTTCATAAGTACTCCTTCATTGTAAACTAAGTAATAGTGTTTGTCACAGTGTATATAACGAAAATGGATTTTATATTCTATTATTTCAGAGTTAGTTGCCGTTTCTACTTCCTTACTTTCTTTTTTGAAAAATAGATTAATTCTACAAAAAGTTTTTGCCAGCTTTATTGAAAAAAAAATCGACATATTATAATTTGTAAATGTAAAAAATGATTTCTTATAACATTGCAAACTTTTAACATTGGTTAGATTTGGTTCGGTTTTTGTAATTTTAAAAATCCCTCCAGCCCTTGGCTCTGTCTGACCTGATTGCTTTCAGCGGTTTCTGCAACATAAATGACCCGGCATCAAAAACTCTCATTGTTTACAGTGGTGCCCCCTTCAAACACTTTGTTAATAAAAAGCTTTTTTTTTTTTTTTTCGGACTATGGTAAATGTGGAACAACAATGAGGTATTTCAAAGAGGTGAACCACAGATAAATTTCTCTAAGGGTGGGGTGAGGGTTACTCAAAAAGGAACTTGACAAGGCTTTTAAAGATATCGACAATCATTATAACATAACGTGACTGATTGTTACCGTGCGCTAACTGGGCCAACACTTGTTGGCTTCCAAGATAAACTAACATAGTTGAGATGGTTCTAGGGGATTTCTAGCACAGGGTCTTATGAGGCAGGGATTCTAGCCACTGGCTGTGCAAGGCATGAGGCCTGTTAGTGATTCTATTTTTTCCTCTGCAGAATGGGTCTTTCTACATTCCAGGTCCTTTCTACCCCAATAAATAAAGCAGCGATTCTCTCAGTGAGTTGTACTATTGGTTTAAACAGCCAACTGTCTCTTTAAAAGGACTTTTGTTTAAATTCCTTTAAAAAAAAGTCCTTTCAAAAAAATCTTTTTTTTTCTATTTTTTATTTTTAAATCCCATATGTTTACTCTGATCGTGGAACTTTGTCATTTTGACCTTCTCTGCTGATTAAAATATTCTTCATCATCAGCACCTACTGCTCTCCTCTCCTGGTGGTCTCTCCGGAAGGGGTCTTCTCTAGGTCTTCTAGCAGGAGATGGGCACTTCCCCTCTACCCATGTTTCCAGACCAGCCTTACCTATCCTGCAGGGTCAGGTCGGCCTGGCTTTTTGTCTGTTGTTCTCTACTGAGTGGTTAGTTTTTCATAGATACCGTGCTTTGCATTTGTCAGGACTTACCCTGGACTATCAAAACCCTTTTCTGGTGCCAGTGAATCCTAAGAAACAGTCGTGATGAGAGAACCAGGAACTCGAACAGAACATATTTGTCCTGAAAGATGAAAAATACATTTCTGAGGAGCCTCAAGACCTCTGATAAGGGAAGTTTCAACAACTCTGTCATGTAGGGGCATCAATTCCGATTCTGTGTCAATTTTCCTACTTTCCCAGCTAGTAATTCTCTACCTCAGAAAGCCCACTCTCATCCGATTCTTCTTTCAAAGGCAGTTGCTCTTAGAGTCTGCACATGGCACTTGGGGCCTGCTGGTCGTTGGCTACTGCCCTCTCTACCTTGGGTCTAACAGCTGCGGGGCATCAAGATGAGAACGTCTCTTCTTCTAAGACTTAATAGAGTTTGGGACACATGGGAAGCAATAATCACTTTTGTTGTTGATCCAAGTGTTCAAACTTTCTTAATTATTTTAGTACCACAGTTTACTTGTTCTAAGATTTGTCCTCCACCCCCATGTTAATATCTCTTAAAGTGGAACTTACCTTGCACTTGATGACATATCCTAGTTTAACTGACAGCATTTATCTTTCTTAGTCGTACATAAACTATATTGCATCTTACCCTTGATAAAAGCTAGGATGCAATTAAATACTCTATTATGGTTACGATTCTAATATTTGAAATCCTCCAGTAACACCCTCTGCCGCCACAGTGTAGTACCTCACTTCCTCGGCATAGTATACAAACCATCTCACCCCAGTGTTAACCCCAGATCTCAGCCTCCATCCCCAGGTGATGCTGCCAGATCAGCTGTCGGTTGTCATGAACTTGCTGTAGTTTCCCGAATGCATGTGCTGCCTCCTGGCACTTTGAAACTTGACACACTCATCCTCATTCTTCGCTTTGCCCTTGTCTATCACCTCCCCTGAAAATCTGTTCCTAAGTGGCTTTTCCCAGGTCCAACCTACCCTTGGCAGTCTTTATCTCCCCGTGGTAAAGCCTGTCACATTGCACCATGGACATGCCCGTTGTCCCCTGTAGAAGATAAAAGGGACAGTGAGGTCCCCCAGCATTTGCAGCTCTAGTGCAGAGCCCCATGCCTGGCTTGCAGGAAATGCCAGATCACGAAGACAAACGGAGATCATCCTCTGGCTAAAACCAGCTCTTCTTTGCCTACCGCAGGATCTGGATCAATAAAGAGCAGCCAGTTATTATTGCTGTTTTTCTAGGGATTTTTTCCCCATATATTTCCCAGGTCTTTACTTTTTTTTTTTTTTTTATAGCACTTTAATTCAAGCTTCAACCACTTCCTAATCAGATCAGGTGAAATCATTTCCTTCCTATACCCTCGATGTATTTCACACCTAGTAATTCTTTTTTTAAAGATCATATTTACCCCTTTGACAGACAGATCACTAGTAGGTAGAGAGGGAGGCAGAGAGAGAGGAGGAAAGCAGGCTCCCCGCTGAGAAGAGAACCCCATGTTGGGCTCCATCCCAGGACCCTGAAATCATGACCTGGGGCGAAGGCAGAGGCCTAAACCACTGAGCCACCCAGGAGCCCCGATATCTGGTAATTTTTAACCAACGTGGATTTGCTGCATCACATAGTTCCTTCTTCTTCAAATATAAATATATAAATATATTGATCAAGTCACTCGCATGTCTTAGGAGAATGTCATACCATTAGTAGCAAACTTGAAATCTTGGCCATTGGTTTTGATTAGATATTGTTCGGTTTTTGTAATTTTAAAAATCCCTACAGCCCTTGGTTCTGTCTGACCTGATTGCTTTCAGCTGTTTCTGCAACAAAAATGTCCCGGCAGGGAAAACTCTCATTGTTTACAGTGGCGCCCCCTTCTGAACACTTTGTTAATAAAAACCTTTTTTTTTTTTTTTCGGGCTATGGTAAATGTGGAACAACAATGAGGTATTTCAAAGAGGTGAACCACAGATAAATTTCTCTAAGGGTGGGGTGAGGTTTACTCAAAAAGAAACTTGACAAGGCTTTTAAAGATATCGACAATCATTATAACATAACGGGACTGATTGTTACCATGCCCTTAATTGGGCCAACACTTGTTGGCTTCCAAGATAGACTAACATAGTTGAGATGGTTCTAGGGGCTTTTTAGCACAGGGTCTCATGAGGCAGGGATTCTAGCCGCTGGCTTGCAAGGCTTGAGGCCTGATAGTGATTCTATTTTTTCCTCTGCAGAATGGGTCTTTCTACATTCCAGGTCCTTTCTACCCCAGTAAATAAAGCAGCGATTCTCTCTATGAGTTGTACTATTGGTTTAAACAGCCAACTGTCTCTTTAAAAGGACTTTTGTTTAAATTCCTTTAAAAAAAAGTCCTTTCAAAAAAATCTTTTTTTTTCTATTTTTTATTTTTAAATCCCATATGTTTACTCTGATCGTGAAACTTTGTCATTTTGACCTTCTCTGCTGATTAAAATATTCTTCATCATCAGCACCTACTGCTCTCCTCTCCTGGTGGTCTCTCCGGAAGGGGTCTTCTCTAGGTCTTCTAGCAGGAGATGGGCACTTCCCCTCTACCCATGTTTCCAGACCAGCCTTACCTATCCTGCAGGGTCAGGTCGGCCTAGCTTTTTGTCTGTTGTACTCTTCTGAGTGGTTAGTTTTTCATAGATACCGTGCTTTGCATTTGTCAGGACTTACCCTGGACTATCAAAACCCTTTTCTGGTGCCAGTAAATCCTAAGAAACAGGCGTGATGAGAGAACCAATAACTCGAACAGATCATATTTATCCTGAATGTTCTGTCCAAAATGAAAAATACATTTCTGAGAAGCCTCAAGACCTCTGATAAGGGAAGTTTCACCAACTCTGTCATGTAGGGGCATCAATTCCGATTCTGTGTCAATTTTCCTACTTTCCCAGCTAGTAATTCTCTACCTCAGAAAGCCCACTCTCATCCGATTCTTCTTTCAAAGGCAGTTGCTCTTAGAGTCTGCACATGGCACTTGGGACCTGCTGGTCGTTGGCTACTGCCCTCTGTATCTTGGGTCTAACAGCTGCGGGGCATCAAGATGAGCACGTCTCTTGTTCTAGGACTTAATATAGTTTGGGGCACATGGTAAGCAGTAATCACTTCTTTAGTTGAACCAAGTGTTGGATCTTTCTTATTTATTCTACTACCACAATTTACTTGTTCTAAGATTCCCCCCCCCCTTTTAATAACTCTTAAGGAGGCACTCACGTTGCACTTGATGACATATCCTTATTTATGACAGCATTTCTCTTTCTTAGTCGAACATAAACTATAGTGCATCTTACCCTTGATGAAAGCTAGGATGCAATTAAATACTCTTTTATGGTTACGATTCTGATATTTGAAATCCTCCGGTAGCTCCCTGTACCCCCACAGTGTAGTACCTCACCTCCTCGCCATAGGATACAAACCTTCTCACCCCCAGTGTTAACCCCGGGCCTCAGCCTCCATCCCCAGGTGATGCTGCCAGATCAGCTGTCGGTTGTCATGAACTTGCTGTAGTTTCCTGAATGCACTGTGATGCCTCCTGGCACTTTGAAACTTGACACACTCATCCTCATTCTTCGCTTTGCCCTTGTCTATCACCTCCCCTGAAAATCTGTTCCTAAGTGGCTTTTCCCAGGTCCAACCTACCCTTGGCAGTGTATTATCTCCCTGTGGTAAAGCCTGTCACACTGCACCATGGACACGCCCGTTGTCCCCCTGAGAAGAGAAAAGGGACAATGAGGGCCCCCAGCATTTGCAGCTCTAGTGCAGAGCCCCATGCCTGGCTTGCAGGAAATGCCGGAACATGAAGACAAACGGAGATCATCCTCTGGCTAAAACCAGCTCTTCTATGCCTACCGCAGGATCTGGATCAATAAAGAGCAGCCAGTTATTATTGCTTTTTTCTAGGGATTTTTTCCCCATATATTTCCCAGGTCTTTACTTTTTTTATAGCACTTTAATTCAGGCTTCAACCATTTCCTAGTCAGATCAGGTGAAATCATTTCCTTCCTATACCCTCGATGTTTTTCACACCTAGTAATTCTTTTTTTAAAGATCTTATTTACCCATTTGACAGACAGATCACAAGTAGGTAGAGAGGGAGGCAGAGAGAGAGGGGGAAAGCAGGCTCCCCGCTGAGCAGAGAGCCCGATGTGGGCTCCATCCCAGGACCCTGAAATCATGACCTGAGGCGAAGGCAGAGGCCTAAACCACTGAGCCACCCAGGAGCCCCCATATCTGGTAATTTTTAAACAACGTGGATTTGCTGCATCAAATAGTTCCTTGTTCTTCAAATATAAATATATAAATATATTGATCACGTCACTCGCATGTCTTAGGAGAATGCCATACCAATAGTAGCAAACTTGAAATCTTGGCCATTGGTTTTGATTTTTGTTTTGGTTAGATTTGGTTCGGTTTTTGTAATTTTAAAAATCCCTCCAGCCCTTGGCTCTGTCTGACCTGATTGCTTTCAGCTGTTTCTGCAACAGAAATGTCCTGGCACCGAAAACTCTCATTGTTTACAGTGGCGCCCCCTTCTAAACACTTTGTTAATAAAATTTTTTTTTTTTCCGGGCTATGGTAAATGTGGAACAACAATGAGGTATTTCAAAGAGGTGAACCACAGATAAATTTCTCTAAGGGTGGGGTGAGGGTTACTCAAAAAGGAACTTGACAAGGCTTTTAAAGATATCGACAATCATTATAACATAACGTGACTGATTGTTACCGTGCTCTTAACTGGGCCAACACTTGTTGGCTTCCAAGATAGACTAACAACGTTGAGATGGTTCTAGCGGCCATCTACACAGGGTCTCATGAGGCAGGGATTCTAGCCACTGGCTTTGCAAGGCATGAGGCCTGTTAGTGACTCTATTTTTTCCTCTGCAGAATGGGTCTTTCTACATTCCAGGTCCTTTCTACCCCAATAAATAAAGCAGCGATTCTCTCTATGAGTTGTACTATTGGTTTAAACAGCCAACTGTCTCTTTAAAAGGACTTTTGTTTAAATTCCTTTTAAAAAAAGTCCTTTCAAAAAAATCTTTTTTTTTTATTTTTTATTTTTAATGCCATATGTTTACTCTGATCGTGGAACTTTGTCATTTTGACCTTCTCTGCTGATTAAAATATTCTTCATCATCAGCACCTACTGCTCTCCTCTTCTGGTGGTCTCTCTGGAAGGGGTCTTCCCTAGGTCTTCTAGCAGGAGATGGGCACTTCCCCTCTACCCATGTTTCCAGACCAGCCTTACCTATCCTGCAGGGTCAGGTCGGCCTGGCTTTTTATCTGTTGTTCTCTTCTGAGTGGTTAGTTTTTCATAGATACCGTGCTTTGCATTTGTCAGGACTTACCCTGGACTATCAAAACCCTTTTCTGGTGCCAGTGAATCCTAAGAAACAGTCGTGATGAGAGAACCAGGAACTCGAACAGATCATATTTATCCTGAATCTTCTGTCCAAAATGAAAAATTCATTTCTGAGGAGCCTCAAGATCTCTGAGAAGGGAAGTTTTACCAACTTTGTCATGTAGGGGCATCAATTCCGATTCTGTGTCAATTGTCCTACCCTCCCAGCTAGTAATTCTCTACCTCTGAAAGCCCACTCTCAACCGTTTCCTCTCTCAAAGGCAGTTGCTCTTAGAGTCTGCACATGGCACTTGGGGCCTGCTGGTCGTTGGCTACTGCCCTCTGTACCTTGGGTCTAACAGCTGAGGGGCATCAAGATGAGCACGTCTCTTGTTCTAGGACTTAATATAGTTTGGGGCACATGTTAAGCAGTAATCACTTCTTTAGTTGAACCAAGTGTTGGATCTTTCTTATTTATTCTACTACCACAATTTACTTGTTCTAAGATTTGTCCCCCCCCTTTTAATATCTCTTAAGGTGGCACTCACGTTGCACTTGATGACATATCCTTGTTTAATTGACAGTATTTCTCTTTCTTAGTCGAATATAAACTATAGTGCATCTTACCCTTGATGAAAGCTAGGATGCAATTAAATACTCTTTTATGGTTATGATTCTGATATTTGAAATCCTCCGGTAGCTCCCTGTGCCCCCACAGTGTAGTACCTCACCTCCTCGCCATAGGATACAAAACTTCTCACCCCCAGTGTTAACCCCGGGGCTCAGCCTCCATCCCCAGGGGATGCTGCCAGATCAGCTGTCAGTTGTCATGAACTTGCTGTAGTTTCCTGAATGCACTGTGCTGCCTCCTGGCACTTTGAAACTTGACACACTCATCCTCATTCTTCGCTTTGCCCTTGTCTATCACCTCCCCTGAAAATCTGTTCCTAAGTGGCTTTTCCCAGGTCCAACCTACCCTTGGCAGTGTATTATCTCCCTGTGGTAAAGCCTGTCACACTGCACCATGGATATGCCCGTTTTACGATCCTAATCCAATCCATTACTCTAACACTGACTACTACATAACCCTGTCGTTGACACTAATGTGGACTTTAAACCAATACCTGATCCTGACCGTAAAACTGACACTGGCCCTAGACTTCACCCTGACCCTGACTCAGGCAAACACCAGAAACCTAACCCTGAACCTAAAAGTGACCCTGACCCTGACCCTAACACTAACCCTGAACTGAATGTGAGCCTGACCCTAACTCTAACCCTAAACCTAACCCTCCCTGACACTAACACGGGCCCTGACCCGAAACCTAACACTAAACCTAACCCTAAAACTAACCTCTAACATTATCCCTGACACTGACCCTAACCTGGTCTAACCGTAACCCTCAACCTACCTCTACCCTAACCCTAACCACACTTTAACCATAATCCCGAACCTCTCCCTGACCATGATCATAACCCTAACTCTGAAATTTGCCTTTGTCATTTCTTAAACTTAAACCTGACTCTGGCCTTGACCTTAACACTGACCCTAACCCAGACTGTAAACCTAACTCCGACGCAAACCGTGATCCTGAACAGAATCGTAACCCTAAAGCTAACCCTGATCCTGAACCTACTCATAAAACAGAACCTAAACATAAATATCAGAATCGTAACCATAATAGAGTATTTAGTTGCATCTTACCTTTCATCAAGGGTAAGATTCTAGCCACTGGATGTGCAAGGCATGAGGCCTGTTAGTGATTCTATTTTTTCCTCTGCAGAATGGGTCTTTCTACATCCCAGGTCCTTTCGACCCCAATAAATAATGCGGCGATTCTCTCAGTGAGTTGTACTTTTGGTTTAAACAGCCAACTGTCTCTTAAAAAGGACTTTTGTTTAAATTCCTTTAAAAAAAAGTCTTTTTAAAAAAATCTTTTTTTTAATTTTTATTTTTTAATCCCATATGTATACTCTGATCGTGGAACTTTGTCATTATGACCTTCTCGGCTGATTAAAATATTCATCATCAGCACCTACTGCTCTCCTCTCCTGGTGGTCTCTCCGGAAGGGGACTTCTCTAGCTCTTATAGCAGAAGATGGGCACTTCCCCTCTACCCTATTGCCGGACGAGCCTTACCAATTTTGCAGGGTCAGGTCGTTCTGGCCTTTTATCTGTTGTTCTCTTCTGAGTGGTTAGTTTTTCATAGATACCGTGCTTTCCTTTTGTCAGGATTTACCCTGGACTATCAAAACCCTTTTCTTGTGCCAGTGAAGCCTAAGAAACAGTCCTGGTGAGACCCTGTGCTAGAAGGCCACTAGAACCATCTCAACGATGTTAGTCTTTCTTGGAAGCCAACAAGTGTTGGCCCAGTTAAGAGCACGGTAACAATCAGTCACATTATGTTATAATGATTGTCGATATCTTTAAAAGCCTTGTCAAGTTCCTTTTTGAGTAACCCTCACCCCACCCTTAGAGAAATTTATCTGTGGTTCACCTCTTTGAAATACCTCATTGTTGTTCCACATTTACCATAGCAAAAAAAAACAAAAACAAAAACAAAATCTTTTTATTAACAGTGTTCAGAAGGCGGTGCCACTATAAACAATGAGTGTTTTTGCTGCTGGGACATTTTTGTTGCAGAAACAGCTGAAAGCAATCAGGTCAGACAGAGCCAAGGGCTGGAGGGATTTTTAAAATTACAAAAACCGAACCAAATCTAACCATAACAAAAATCAAAACCAATGGCCAAGATTACAAGTTTGCTACTAAAGTATAACATTCTCGTAAGACATGCAAGTGACTTGATCAATATATTTATATATTTATATTTGAAGAAGAAGGAACTATGTGATGCAGCAAATCCACGTTGGTTAAAAATTACCAGATATGGGGGCTCCTGGGTGGCTCAGTGGTTTAGGCCTCTGCCTTCAGCTCAGGTCGTGATTTCAGTGTCCTGGGATGGAGCCCCACATCGGGCTCTCTGCTGAGCGGAGAGCCTGCTTAGCCCCTCTCTCTCTGCCTCCCTCCCTACCTACTTGTGATCTGTCTGTCAAATGGGTAAATAAGATGTTTAAAAAAAGAATTTCTAGATGTGAAATACATCGAGGGTATGGGAAGGAAAATGATTTCACCTGATCTGACTAGGAAGTGGTTGAAGCCTGAATTAAAGTGCTATAAAAAGAGTAAAGACCTGGGAAATATATGGGGAAAAAATCCCTAGACAAACAGCAATAATAACTGGCTGCTCTTTATTGATGCAGATTCTGCGGTAGGCAAAGAAGAGCTGGTTTTAGTCAGAGGATGATCTCTGTTTGTCTTCATGATCTGGCATTTCCTGCAAGCCAGGCATGGGGCTCTCCACTAGAGCTGCAAATGCTGGGGGCCCTCACTGTCCCTTTTCTCTTCTCAGGGGGACAACGGGCATGTCCATGGTGCAGTGTGACAGGCTTTACCACAGGGAGATAAAAGACTGCCAAGGGTAGGTGGGAGCTGGGAAAAGCCACTTAGGAACAGATTTTCAGGGGAGGTGATAGACAAGGGCAAAGCGAAGAATGAGGATGAGTGTGTCAAGTTTCAAAGTGTCAGGAGGCAGCACAGTGCATTCGGGAAACTACAGCAAGTTCATGACAACCGACAGCTGATCTGGCAGCATCACCTGGGGATGGAGGCTGAGCCCCTGGGTTAACACTGGGGGTGAGAAGGTTTGTATACTTGGCGAGGAGGTGAGGTACTACACTGTGGGGGCACAGGGAGCTACCGGAGGATTTCACATATCAGAATCGTAACCATAATAGAGTATTTAATTGCCTCCTAGCTTTCATCAAGGGTAAGATGCACTATAGTTTATGTTCGACTAAGAAAGTGAAATGCTGTCAGTTAAACTAGGATATGTCATCAAGTGCAAGGTGATTGCCACCTTAAGAGATATTAAAATGGGGGGGGGGTGTGGAAAACTCTTAGAACTATAAATTGTGGTACTAGAATAATTAAGAAAAATAATACAAGAACACTTGGATCAACAAAAAAATTGATTATTGCTTACCATGTGCCCCAAACTATATTGTCTCCAAAAATTTTATATCATTTGATAGGTCAGATATATATAAAATTACATTTAAAGTTTTAAAAATATCAGCAAATATTTTCATTTAAATGCAAATTTCAAAGAAAATCTACTTTTCCAAACACGACTTTTTATCCTATTGTTTTTTAATTTTGTCGACAACTGATAAAATGTTTAGCGAGACTATAAATGTTTGATTGAAAAAAATGATTAATAGATGTAGGTTCAAATTATTATGTTCCATTAAAAATGATTTAGTCTTTGATGAACATCTGTTTGGTAATATGTTGTATCCAGATATAGTAAATTAATGACATATATAAAATTATAGGGAAATGACACCTTCCGTTCCATTATGAGTAGAGCTTTTAAAATGCTATTTGTCACAACCTGTCATCTTGTCATTATGTAGCATTATGCAACATTTAAAAAATGTATACTCTTCACTTCGAAGTCTTTCAGAAATCTAAAATATGACTTTCTATGGTTTGTGTGTCCATATTCCTTTATTGCCAGTTTGAACAAATCCACATGCTTGGATTCAAAGGTAATAAATTCCTCTTTTTTGGAAAAATGATGTTTATTTTTGTTCTCTCACCCTTAGCAGGTGGTTTCATTTTAGCACACTTCAGAATTATAATTTCATGCTTATTAAAAACATTTATTATGATCTATGTAGATGAATGAAATTTTTATTTATTAAATTATTTGCCAAAAAAATCTGTTATTTTTAAAAATGTATTTCCTTTGAAGGGTTATTTTAGAGCATTCAGAGAGGATCTAGGAGTGTGGTATTATGCAATTTTTAAGTAGGTATGAAATGGTTATTTATATGATTGTTTCTTTAAGGCTTATGTATATTGTCCATTATATGCTATAAAATATTTTGAAAGTAAATTTAAGATATGTTTTACATAGTTTATTTTTTGGAAAAAAATATTGAAATGACTTATGAAATTCAGTATACTATCAACATTATTTTTTTCTGAAATTTACAAATTGTCTACTGAACCTATTATATGGCAGATATTTTCCAAAGTGGTGGTATCATGATATATGCCAACAACAGTTTAGATTTTTTGTTGCTTCTCAATCTAGCTCAGACAAAGTACAATTAGCCTTTATAATTTTAGCCATTCTAATAGATATGTAGGCATGCCTCATTATGATTTTAATTTGTATTTCTTTAATGTCTAAATGTTGAGAAATTTGTCATGTGCTTATAAGCCATCCATATACTTTTGGTGACATGTCTCTTCATTATTTCCTTCACATGTACAATTGGATACTCTGGTTATTAGTAAGGTTTTTCATTTTTATTCATTTTTTAATAATCAGAGTAGATGTCCATTATCAGATATATAATTTGCAAATCCCTTCTCCATCTTTACGGTTTCTGAATGGGGCTTTGATAGCTGTGTCTTTCAAGAAAGTGCTACTTCTTTCCTGGTACACGGAGGAATGACTAGAACATTATCAGTGTTGACCTTTGCAAAGAAAATCATGGCTTAAGATATATGTAGTCTGCGGTTGTTGGGAGTGTTCTGTAATATCAAGCATATCTAGTTAGTTGATAATTTTGTTCAAGTCTTACATATCTTACCAATTTGATGACCATTTGTCTATATAATCTTAAAATAAAGGTGTTGAAATTTTTTTCCATTTCTCTTCTAAGGTAGAAGTTATGATTTTTGTTCTTAGTTTTTCCCTATATATCCCCAAATCTGTTATTAAGTATTAAAAGTCAAGAATTATTATACTCCCTGAGGAATTCATCCTTTTACTCTTCTGTGTTTTTGACTTGATCTTTATGTCTGATAATGAAATTTGCTTTAAAATCACTTTTCATTATCTTGATATAACCACCAAAGTTATAGTGTGATTAGTGTTAATATAGCATATTTTTTCTTTTACTTTTTAAAGCACTTCTATATTTAATCCTGACAAAAAAACAAAACAGGTTTTTAGCTCTGGAAGCACATTTCTAAATTATCTTTTTTTTTTTTTTTAATGAAGCAGTAGCAATTTTTGTTAAGGGACCTAAACTGAAAGTAGGTTTAGAAATTTATTTATTTATTTATTTAGGAAAAGATTTTATTTTGTTTATTGACAGCAAGAGAGAGAAAGAGAGAGAGAAAGAGTGGAAGCGCACAAGTGGGGGGAATCACGTGCAAAGGGAGAGGAAGAAGCAAGCTCCTTGGGGTGCAAGTAGTCCCATGCAGGGCTGGAGCCCTGTACACTGGAATCATGACCTCAGCCAAAGGCAAACATCTGCTTAAACAACTGAGTCATCCAGGCACCCCTAGAAAATTTAAAAAAAAAAAGACCTTTTAAAAATATTTTGTTTCTTTCTTTTTTTTTTTTAAATATTTTATTTATTTGACAGACAGAGAGATAGGAAGAGGAACTATAAGCAGGGCAGAGGGAAAAGGAGAAGCAGGTTTCCCACTGAGCAGAGAGCCTGATGTGGGGCTCCATCCCAGGACCCTGGGATCATGACCTGAAAAGAAGGGACACTTATGGAGGAAGCCACCCAGACACCTCTTTTCTTTGTTTTTAATATATGGCAACTGATGCTTCCCAGCTACGAGGAGCACATTACCCATTGATTAAATCTTTGATAACAACCTATTTAAAAAGGTGTGTAAATATATACTTACTCAGATTTATACACTTTGTGTTTTCTTCATAGTTTGGGGCTGGACCCCATGGTGACAACACTGCTTTCAGCCTTTGCCTTCCCATCTTTTGATACCAGGTATTTGGTCAGCAAAGCATATTAGTATCAAAATTAATAAGCCCTTGGCACCATATCTCTGGAGCAGGGGTTGCTCTTAGCCAAGGCCCAGAGCAGTTGACCTCCCCTCGCTAGTGCTATAGCCCCAAGGACTAGGTCCCTGCCACCAGAACTCAGTCTTACATGTTATGCTAAGCAGACAAAACCAAAACAGGAAAGCTCCGACACCTTTCAACGGCATGCCTCATCTCCCACTCCCAACGACGTCCAGGCAGTACCAGATGCCAGGGAGGGGTCTTGGTCCAACATATGGGCGGAAAGGAAGTAGCCACGAGCAAGTACCTGCCTCTCTGTGCCTTTCTTTCATGAGCAGGTTGTAAGGAGGAGGAAGAGGAAGGGGAAGAGAGGTGAACTTCAAGGGGTGAAGGCCTCAGGTAGGCAGCTGGCTCCTGCCAGTAGGAAAGGGACAAAGGAGAAGGCAGTGAGTCTTGCAGGGAGGGTGGGGGGTAAGGGTTACAGCTTATGACGGAATCTGGACAGGAGTAATAGGGATACTAGTCATTTGAGTCCACAATTGGCAAGCTGGGCTGGGTGTCAGGGCAGATAGGCCTCCCTGGGCAATGGCACATGAGAGAAGGTGCTCTTCTCTGAGGAGCAGGTGGAGCTTCGGGTGTTCGGAAAGCATAGACAGTATTGTTCCAGGGCCAAGGACAGGTCCAGGTACTCCTGGTCAGAGGTCAAGGCCACAGTATGATCCAGGTCTTCTACCAGCAGCTTGAAGGAACCACATGCCAGCCACCCCTCATTATTGTGTATAACTCTCTGGTGCACTAATTGGCTTATCCATCAAATGACTCCTTCAGCAGCTTGAAAACCACCTCCACAGGCACTCCAGGATATGGGAGGCTTCCAGATTGAAGATTTTGCACAGGATCACCCCAAAAGACCAGAAGTCACTCTGGTGGATGTAGCTCTGGTCAAACATGGCCTTAGGGACCATCCACTTCACAGGCAGTCCACTGTTGGTTGTCTTTTTATAGTAACTGATGTGGTGATATCTCTGGCAAGGCTGAAGTCTGAGATCTTCATCATGTTGTCCTTTGTCACCAGCACTTCCCTGGTGCCCGGTCTTGGTGTATGCACTTCTTGGAGGCAAGGTACTCCATGCCTCAGGCTACCTGATAGGCACAGGATACCAGGTCCTTGGAGGAGAGTTGCTCTGCTGCATTGTGGCTGATATTGTAACAGTACTCCAGGTCAGGAGGCCTCTGGGCCTGCAGGTACTCCTGTATGTTGTCTTTGGAGGCATATTCCATGAGAGTGTACGAAGGACCATCCTGTGTGCAGAACCCAGCAGGTTGATGGTGTCCTTGTGCTGTCCAATCATCTTCATCATCTCCATTTCTGAGATTAGGTTTAACAGGTCTTTCTCTGTTGCATCTGACTTCAACATCTTCACAGAAACTTTAGTCAAATGGTTGGATTTGTCTTTGTCCAGCCCAATGGCTTCCTCCAACACAACCTGCCCAAAGTAGGCCTGTCTTAGGGGTCTGCTTAAACTGCCTACAACCAGCCTGCCTCAAGGCAGTTATGAACTCTAGATTATCCTCAAAAACTTTAAACCACAAGCTAAAAATTCTCTTCACTAGGTCTCTGTCGCAGGTCTAATTTTCTTATCTTTCATCATTTATCTTTTTCCTAATTCTTATTTTCAGTATAGTTTATTTTGCTTCCAGGTGTTTCCCCTGGTTTCTGGATGCTGTTTCATAGGGAAGAATTATCCTGTCATAAAATTATTTCTTGAGCATTCATTATATCTCTCAGTTAAAATGGGTTCTTTTATGGTATTGATTCATTTGAGTTTTCTCAAAATGGGAAGACTTTTCAAAATGGTGTTTTCCTCAAGGTTCAGAGTATGTCTTCGCCTCATCTTTAAGCTTTTTGAAATTCACTTTACAAATTCTTGTCCCTCTTTTTATCTTTTTAAAATAAAATGTTTTATTTTTACTATTTTTTATTTGAGTATAGTGATATTCAGTGTTACATTGGTTTCAGGTTTTCAATATCTCCATACATTATTCTATGATCACTATAAATATAGCCACCATCTGTCACCATATAACACTATTATAATATCATTGATTATATTCTCTACACTGTCCCAGATCTCTTTTTAAAATCTCTAATTTTTATGTTTTCTGTTATTCCAATTTTCAACCATCATTTTACATGGTTACTTTAATAAAATATGCCTGATTACACACTCTTTGCTGAAAACCATAGCATTTGATTTATAGTAGTCTTCTTCTTCCTCTTTTTTTTTAAATTAACATATAATGCATTATTAGCCCCAGGGGTACAGGTCTGTGAATCGCCAGGTTTACACACTTCACAGCACTCACCACAGCACATACCCTCCCCTATGTTCATAACCCCACCACCCTCTCCCTACCCTCCCCACCCCCCGGCAACTCTCAGTTTGTTTTGAGAGATTAAGAGTCTCCTATGGTTTGTCTCCCTCCTGATCCCATCTTGTTTCATTTACTCTTTTCCTGTCCCCCAAGCACCCACATTGCACCTCCATTTCCTCATATCAGAGAGATCATATGATAGTGACTTTCTATGGTTGACTTATTTTGCTAAGCATAATACCCTCTAGTTCCTCTATGTCATCGCAAATGGCAAGATTTCATTTCTTTTGATGGCTGCATAGTATTCCATCGTATATATATATACCATTCATTTCTTGATGGACATCTAGGTTCTTTCCATAGTTTGGCTATTGTGGATATTGCTGCTATAAACATTTGGTGCACATGCCCCTTTGGATCATATACTAGTCTTCTTTACCTCTATCAGAAACCCAGGAAGCTTTATTTATTTATTTACTCACATAAACACATGATCCAACACAACGTTTTTTGTTGTTCAAATGTATTATAATGTCTTACCGCTTAACACTATGCTTACTGTTCTCTTTCACTGTCTGACTAAATCCTCATCATCACTATGCCACTTAATGACAAAGAACAATTGAACTCAGAGTTCTCTCCATATCAGGGAATGAAGACTCCACCCTTCTGTTTGTGCAGGTAAAATAAATGTTGATATTGTCTGTCCTGCACATACCCCATCCTGTTCACTGGAATATTCACCATCAAAATATATACAAAATAAAAAGCATACCTCACCACTTCTATTACCACCCAGCATGCTAAAAACACCATCATATGTTCCTGAATTATTGACTTGATTGATAGCCCCACTTCCACACATACTGCACTCCTTTCTCCCTGCAAATTTATTTTGGTACAGCAACTTAACCTAAAAATCAAGTCAGATGATTATATTCTGCTGTTGAAAGTCTTTTGGTATCTTCCCCTTTCGTATTAAATAAAAACTGAAGGCGTTTCAATGTACTAGAAGGTCATACATCAATACGTTCTTCCTCTCTCCACCACTATGAACTCCTCATTGGCCTCCTTGCTTTTCCTCAAAAGTAACTGACAAGCTGTTCACACAAAGTCTATATACTTACTTGCTCTGCCTAGAGCAATCTTTTCCTTTAATATTTGTATAACACCCTCCTTCACTTCCTGGGTCTTTGTGCAAATAACATCTCCTAAATGAGATATAACCACCCAACACAAAATAAAATTAACTTTCATCCCAGCATTCTCCAATGGCTTTTACCTTTCTTGTATTTCTTTGTAACACTTATCACCATCAACCATCATTCATTATTCTATTACTGGTTTATTTCTTTATTTGAGACAGAGAGAGAGAGAATTGGGAGGGTGCGCAGAGGAAGAAGAAAACACCCCACTGCCTAGAAAGCCTGCTGCGGAGTTACATCCCAGGACCCTGAGATCATGACCCAAGCGAGAGGCAGTCACTCAATGGACTGAGCCACCGAAGCGCCCCTCTATTATTGGTTTATTTCACTATTATATTTCAAAAGAATGTAAGCTCTTTCTGGTCAGCTATTTTATATGTTTTATTAATTGAAGTATTCTCAGAAAGGTAGCTGGCAGATTGTAAGGGATCACTAAACTGTATTTTGTTGTTATTATTGGGCTCCTTTATGGGCTTTACCTCTTGCGCTAGAAGTCTATCCTTCAGATGTAAGCAATAAGAATAGAGTCCTGCGGCCGGGTTCAAATGAGTGAAAAGCCTGTATTAAGTGGATATTTTAAAAGCTAAATGAATGGCTTAATAGTTGTATATAGGGAGAAAGGGAACATATTTTCCACAGTTTAGAAGTGGAGTTCTTTTATACAGTTCTTGTACAAGCCTACACTCTTGAACGATAATGGGCAGATGTACATTACAATTATACAAACACTTTGGTATTTATATCATTTTTTTTGTAATTCATGACTGGATCATTTGATTCCTTAGGAGCATTACAGCATTTCAACTTTTCACGTTCAATAAACTTATTGGGGTTGCTACCTTTTTTATTGAAATGAAGAAATAGTCATGATTTAATCTAAATAAAGTGTTATTGGTTGTGTTGTTTTCTAGGAATGAGTCGCACATGCTAGTTTAAAAGTTTTGTTAAATTCCCAAGTCTGTCACTGATAAAAGCCTTTTGTAGATTAGTAACTTGATCAAAACAGAAAAGTTATGTAACACCAATTGTTATACTATCTTTGTTTCCATCTTGCATTGTTATAACGCCCATCTTAACTCTATTTAAGACAAGTCATCGACAGATGGCTTTCTGGCATTGGTTGCATGATATGAAGTCTAGTATAACTAAAAGTTTTTGGTTTTAGTAGCATATAAATCAATTTAGAAAAATATATGTATTTGAATATAAGATAAAGTTTTAAATTATTTGGCAATAGTAAACTAAACTTTTTTTTGTAAATTTTTATTTTCTAAAATTTCATTGAGCTCTTTTGCATATTGAAACAAGTTACAAAAAGTTAAGGTTTATTTACCCCAATTCAAAATTATTAGGAATATAATCATAGAGGTTGAAGTATTTAAAATATTGAACCCAAAATATTTTATTAGGTAAATTCATGAATGCTGAGCATTCACTGTTAAAATATACTAATACTATTGATAGACTGGTAGAAGCCTAAAATCAAATATTTATTAAATATTTATATCCATATCTTTTCATGGCTTGGTAATTCATATCTCTAGCATTAAATAATATTCCATTGTTTGCATGTACTACACTTTATTTGACCTTTCACCTGTGGAATGATATCCTGGTTGCTTCCGAGCTTTTGTCAGTTATGAATAAAACTACTATAGACATCTTTGTTTGTATAGATTTCATCTTCTTTGGATAAATACCAAGAACTGCTACTGCTGAATCATCTGGCAAGAATATGTTTAGTTTTGTAAGAAACTGCCAAGTTGTTTTCCATTCTTTATTCTCAATAGACATGGAAGAACATTCCTGTTGCTCAACATCCTCACCAACATTTCATGTTCTGTTTTCAGTGTTCTGAATTCGGGGTATGTACGGGTGTCTCTTTTTTGTTTTCATTTGCATTTTCCTGATGACTTATGATGTGAAGCATCTTTTTATATGCTCATTTGCCATCTGTAATATTTTCTTTTGTGAGGTATCTGCTAAGGTCTTTGGCTCATTTTTAATCAGGTTTTTCCCCCATTGTTGAGTTTTAAGGGGTCTTTGTGTATTTTTGCTTAACAGTCCTTTGCCAGATGTGTATTTTGCAAATTTTTTCTCATAGTCTGTGCTTTGCCTTTTCATTCTCTTGGCATTGTGTTTCACAGAGTAGACATTTTAAAATTCAGTGCTTGTGCTTTTGTAGCTAAAGTTATAGCCAAAACCAAGGTCATTTAAATTTTCTTCTATATTACCTTCTACATGTTTCATGTTTAGGTTTATAATCCAATCTGAGTTAACTTTTGTGAAGAGTGTATGATATCTGCCTGGATTTATTTTATTTTATTATTTTATTTTATTTTTATTTTATATTTTTACATTTAGCTTCACCATTACTCCAGAACCATTTGTTTAAAAGATTGTATTTTGCTCTCTTGTATTGCTTTTGCTTTTATATTAAATATAAAATATAGTTGATAATATATATTCTGTTCCTTTAATCTAGTCTTTCTGTGGTATTACAATATCTTGCTTACAATTATCGTTATGGTCAACTTTTTAAAAACGATTTTATTTATTTATTTGACAGAGAGGGATCACAAATAGGCAGAGAGACAGACAGAGAGAGAGATGAGGAGAATCAGGCTCCCTGCTGAGCAGAGAGCCCAATGCAGGACTCGATCCCAGGCCCCTGGGATCATGACCTGAGCCGAAGGTAGAGGCTTAACCCACTGAGCCACCCAGCCGCCCCATCGTTATGGTAAACTTTGAAGTCAGTCCTCAGTCTTTGTTCTCCTTCAACACTATGTTGACTATTGTGAGTCTTTGCCTCTTCATATAAACTTTAAAGTAAGTTTGTTAATATTAAAAAACAAAGAACTTGCTGGAATGCATTAATTTTATAGATAAACTTGGAAACCAGTGACCTCTTGAGCTTAGCAGGAGATAGACCATGGTCATCAGTTGTCACAGTGGTGCCTCTGGCAGAGCCTTTTGCAAATCTCTAGGTAAAATGAGACCTCAGGGATCTGGGAGATGTCTAAGAAGTACTTGATACATCCCTTGGGTATGGTTTATTGAAGTGTCCACCTGTCTGAAAGCTCGGGAATCTAGATAAGGGAGGGAAAATTAGTGATGAAAAACATATCAACAAACATGAATAAATTTTGTAAAACTAATTGTCATGGCTCATATACAGTATGACCAACAGAGGGACAATCAAAAGGAAAGCATCAGTTATGTTTATTGTGAAATTTTTTTATTCAAAATAAAGCAATGTGAGGGGAACACACTATGAGAAAATTACCATTTTTTAAATGGTAAATATCTTACCAAATGGAATAGGTTTTATATTCTAAGTAGTATATTGAACAGTAAAACATTGGGGTGCCTGGGTGGCTCAGTGTTTTGGGCTGCTGCCTTTGGCTCGGGTCATGATCTCAGGGTCCTGGGATCGAGCCCCGCATCGGGCTCCCTGCTCCGCAGGAAGCCTGCTTCCCTCTCTCTCTCTCTCTGCCTGCCTCTCTGCCTACTTGTGATCTCCGTCTTTCAAATAAATAAATAAAATCTTTTAAAAAAAAGAAAAGAAAATTAAAACATTAAAAAATAAAATTTTAATTTAAAAAATTATGTAATTTTTAAAAAAGGTTAAAAATAGCAGAACCATTTTTCTTATAACTGGAAAATACATTGTGTATATATCTATCAAAAATAACTTGTCATGGGGGCGCCTGGGTGGCCCAGTGGGTTAAAGCCTCTGCCTTCGGCTCAGGTCATGATCCCAGGATCCTTGGATCGAGTCCCACATTGAGCTCTCAGCTCAGCAGGGTTCCTGCTTCTTCCTCTCTCTCTGCCTGACTCTGCCTACTTGTGATCTCTGTCAAATAAATAAATAAAATCTTTTATAAAAAAAATTTTAAAAATAATTTGTCATGTCTGGAATCAGGAGCATATGGAAAAAAATAATATCTGAGGACAATACTTCTGCCGTTTTGTGCCTTGTTAATATTTTTAAACAGTCAGGCAACTTTTAGCTTTATTGAAATACCTGCTAAGATACCAGCAGTGCCTTTTGGAGCCCTATGACTATAAAAATTAATTGCAAATATTCAAAATGTTTACTATGGTGTCACTATTTAGGGCCACCACCAAGTATGTTTCAGAAGTAAGCATAACTGTTACTCTTCTGTAAGGCAAAAGGGCATATTTTCAGGAGTTCCATCTGCTGTACCAGGAGGTGAATCAAGTAATGATTTTTGTCTATAAAATAATTCACTTTTCAATCTAACATTCCTTATTCCACATTATAATAATAAAAACTAGGAGGAGACTAAAACAAACAAACAACTACAACTACAACAACCAGCTTTTCCTTCAGTGGAAAAGTAAATATAACCTTATGAGTAGCCTGAAATTTATTTTTAAATATTTTTAAGATAAACGTTTTTGTTAGAAAACCATATATTTTATATTACTAAGAAATAACAGGCAAAGTTTTATTAACTTCTAAAAAGTCTAGTTACTTCTATTTATCTATTAACTCATCTCTTTTTGAAGTAGAACATGATCACACCTATTGTATCTACCCAAGTTTGTATGCTTTGGTTATTTTATGTTTGCTATTTCCTTGATTAATTTTTACAATATTTGATACATAATAGTATCTTTAAGTCCATCTATGGTTTCACGGAATTTGTTTGAACTTCATAAAAATGTACCATACTTTTTGCACTGCCCTTGTTTTACTTCTCTATTAACTTTCCAAGATTTATTCAATTTAGAATGTGTAGCTATCATTTATTTTTATTCCTCCATAATGCTATGTTTACAAATTTGTATTTATCTGTACTTTTAACATTATCTTAATTATAAACCATTTCTCATCTCACGTAACACTCATGTTACTTCTACACTTATCAGATATTATGTAACTGAAAACCACAACTCAGCAACAATATAGCACCATTTTTCAAAATTAAATGGCTTACCAGAATTCTTTTATTCTATCCTTTATTTGTATTAGATGACCCTTTATTCTGGTATTTGGCATTTTTCATATGGAGGAAAGCTTATAAGTTGGTATTCCATAAATAGAAGGATTTATTATGATTGATTAATTATTTTCATTTAGAATGCATAGAATATGGTTGATTTAATATTTCTTTCTTACTCTCTGCCTGGAACATAGTGCTATCTATGTAATAGCCACTAAAATATTAAGTTAATCACCTAGACTTTAAACTGCATATTAATAGGAATAACATACAGAACTCTTCTCAGATTGGGACACCTGGGTGGCTCAGTCATTTGAACGCCTGAGCCTTTAGCTCAGGTCATGATCTTAGGGTCCTGGGAATCAGTTCTGCAACAGATTCCCTGCTTAGCCAGGAGTTTGCTTCTCCCTCACCCTGCTGCTCCCCCTGCTTGTGCTCTCTCTCACTCACAAATAAATAAAATTAAAAAAACAAATTCTTCTCAGATAGCTAATATAGAATATCGTCTTTGTATTCATCAAAGGGAAAGTGCCATATAATAATGAAATTCAGACTACTTCAAATTCATTTTTTAACCAGTAAGAAAGTACTGGAAACAAGCCAAAAATGTCTTTAATGAATCAAAGAAATAGATTGATTTTCAATATCTTAATGTTTCTAAAATAAATTGCAAGATTTTTATAGTAGATATCAGTGTAAATATTCATTATACAAGGATATTCTAAAAATCAACGTGAGAAAACTACTTGTCATATATGATGACAAAAACGAGTTTGACAAAAGTCAGTTTGGGTAAAACTTACAACACCTACCACCTGAAACTCTTGTTCTATAATTTAATTATTTTAATTTACAAAAATACAAAAATAATATATCAGAGTAAGTCTATTGATAGCTTTGAAGGTATGCTCTGGTTGTGCACTGTTTACTATTGAAAGGGGAATCCAATATGTGATGCTTATGGTGTGACTATATTAAAATTCAACAAGTTCAGAAGCATGCGAGGAATAGAATAAAGACAAAAGATGACCCTTACTTATCCTAAAGATAGACAATGGTATATATGTGCTAGTTGGGGAGAGAATCCAGTCAGTAGATGGAGGATGTGGTAGTGGAAAAAAAAAAGACACAACGTTTTGGTTGAAAGGCTAGCACTCTATTTAACAAAGTGAAATTGTGAGTTAATAGCCTTGAATAAAATCCAAAAAATATTTTCAATTCATTGAAGATTATTTAGGAAAAACTTGAAAAATACAACTTGATAAGGATTCCAATAAAAGATTCATAAGCAATACAAGTTTCAGAATTTTTAGTATATTTTCCCTAAAAAGCCATTTGATTGAAATTAAAAAGAATTCTATTTACCTGCCACTTAAATAAGAGGAAATTATTTGGTTTTGTAATAAGTCAATAAAATAAATTAACATATCTTTAGAAAACAGATATGCACACTAATTTAAAAAGAATAGTGCTTAAGCTGTTCAGCAAACATTTGTAAAATTCCTTGCCATCAGCTAGCTCTGGAGTTCTGCTAGGTGAGTAAGGCCATGTATGTTACTGCTCAGAGTACTGACGCGAAGCAATTGTCCCCTTCACATCCATTTTTTGCTGTTGATAGGTCATGCTATGTTGTTTAGAGATCCATAGATGGCCCTACATGAAGGCCTTTTTTTGTGTGTATACGGGTGACTGTGATTTAACTTTCAAATAAGATGGCTCCTGATTTACAATGATTCAACTTACGATATATTTGGCAAAGATGTGAAAGTGAAAGTGATTCAGTAGAAACTGTACTTTGAATTTTGAATTTGGGTCTTTATAAAAAGGGCCAGTGACATGTGGTATGGTGCCGTCTTGTGATGCTGGGCAGGGGTAGTGAGCCACAGCTCCCAGTCAGCTAGAAGATTACAGGGGTGAACACCTGATATTCTTACAAGCATTCTATATATAACCATTCTTCTTTTTTTTAGTGTAATATTTAATAAATTGCATGTGATATTTGATACTTTGTTATAAAATAGGCTTTGCTTAAGATGATTTTGCCCAAATGCAGGCAAATGTAAGTGTTCTGAGTATGTTGAAATAAGCTTAAGAGAAGCTATGATATTTGATAGTTTAGGGGTATTAAATGCATTTTCAGTTTTTTATGTGTTTCTCTGTACATAGCCCCCTTGTAAGCTGAGGAACATCTCTATATGTATATGTAGCCTTGGTATGGCTTACATATTATTGGCATGAAACATCTAGAACAGTACATGTGCCATATAATTGTCTACAATATCCAACAAGTTTCTTGAAAACTTGTGCCAAAGGGGTTATTTCTTTAAGGATTCTTATTTCAGAAGGGTTCTCTCAAACGTAAGATTTTTTAGAAGTTAAGTGAAAATCTGACCAAACTAAACATTTTTCCATTTTCCCTACTGAGCAAAGATAGCTAAAATCTATCTGCCATTTTCAACACTGTACTCAACGATTGTAATTCTAATTTAAGAACAGATGATTTATATCAAAACCACATGTTGGCCTAATCTTATACAATATTCATAAATCTCACTCAGAGCCTTGGACATTTTTATTTGTTGAGTCTATATGGTACTACGGACATTCATCTTTTTTGACCTCATAGCTTCATGTATGTCTATACTTTTGAAAATACATGCATCATAGTTCCATTGTAAAATGTCTGGGTTATAAAATGTGCTACGCTATCAAAATGGTAATAAGAACATACAAATGACCTGATGTAATGAACTGGACCAGATTGCCAGATATCACATTTCATACCAGAAAGATTCAGTGGTAAGTTTTAAAATGGCCAGCTATACTTCGACTGAATTATAACTCATTTAACTTCTTTCTTTGTGTACAGTATTATACATTAGTCAGTATGATAGTAAATAAGTACTTTGGACAGATGTAAATATGCTGTAATAAAAAAAGTTTTTCTTCTTTCTTTTAGTCCTTTTTACTTGTAAGACTAGCCACAAATACCATGCCTCCCCCCAAATAATTTGCAATCCAAATTTATCTCTAAATGAATGTATTGCACAGGAAAAAAAATATATATATATACACTTACAGTAGACATGTTCAAAAATAGTTACACAACAGCAGGGCCCTAAATGTAAGCAGTATAGTTGTTTTGTTTTGTTTTGTGCTTTAAAAATAAAAAGAGGTTATGTGAAATATTGGAATTTTATTTCGAGGTCTAGTATTTCAAGACAGTTAAGCACACTTACAGTGTCAACAGCCTCTTGTTGGCAGTATGATTTTATTGGCTCCATGGAATAACAGCAAGAATTTACTATTGCTTCTTTCTTTTTTGACACACACAGAAAAAAAAATTGACACATTTGCTCAAGACCATCCAGAATCATTTTAACCTATCAAAATTGATGGGAGGCCTTCACTGCCAAAGTCACTGCTGGGTTTTCACAATTCATAGCAGACAATCTGCTACTCCCATTAGGATAAAGGAGAGAAGAGTCATAATCAGGGAAGAAAGGTAGATTAATACTTGTAATTATCATTGAATTATTTAGCCTGCTATAGGATTATTATTATTAGTGTCATTTGATCATTTTCTCTCATTTTATTAAACACAACTGTGAGTAATTACCCTACCTAATATTTCTCTGTATTGGTTGACTAGCTAGCAAACATTCATGAAAATATCCATTAGCCACACATATAAAATGCTGCATTATGATGCTGTTGAATCAGAACATACCACTACCTGATCCTGTAGCTCTTTGAGGATTTGCAAATCAATTAATTATATGTTTCTTGGATTCTTCCCATACAATTAGAAAATTTATAATAGAGTCCATGAACATTATTAGTTCTACCATTTTAAACCAGCAATCACACTTTGATTTTTACAACAAAAGCAGAAATATAAACACACACATTTGGGTCAGTTTTCTGTTAGTCTGTCTGGACTTCAAAATTCTATTCCTCAAGGTAATGCACACCAAAGTTCTGGATTAAACAAGAAATTAGATGGCACCTGAACACTTGGTTTAATATTCTCAAAAGGACTATGCAACCTATTTCTTACATTATAACATTGTTTTACAAAGATCCACACTTTTATAATGTACTAACATTATTTTTAATCATGATTAAAAATCAAACATAAAAATTCCTACTTTTTGCTTTTGCCCCCTCCATTTAGAACTTATTTATAGCCTGATAATTCAAAGGTCCCTATGTTTATGAAAATCTGGACAGAAATAGCTCTGAGATCCCATTCAGAACTTGATATTAATCTAAGTCTTTTGGCTCCATTTATCCTGTGAGCAAAGAGTAGGACAAAGGATTTGAGTACTGTTAGTTTATCTGGGAGATTATCCAAGGTAGAAAAGAATGGGAAAGTGATACAGTGAAGAAGCAACTTTGTCAAAGAGGTACATTGTTGATATAATTGTTGTGGATAGAAAATGAAGGCTTGCTTTTACTGAAAGGTCCTGAGAAACTTCTTTAAGTTGTCCTCATGAAGACCTGAAAACTGACAATTTTATCTATGGCTCTTATTTCCACTTCACTGAGAGCTGTCCTCAGAGGACATTAACTCTCCTACACTTTTGGGTTGTGTTGGAGACATTCTAAAATGAGAGAGAGAACATGAGATGCTATCAGTGTTAAGTAACTGCAATTTCCCATGGAACTATCCACCACAGGTTTGGCTATAATCAAGTGTTGGGCCTTGATATCAGAGGGATTTGAGGCAGTATCATTTTAGGTTAATCATTATATCTGAAATTTCCAAAAACTTCAACTGATGAAACTTTGATTATAAATCTATAAATATAACAATAAATCTACAGTATTCAAATTATTATCATAGAAATACACAGACAAAGCATCAATTGATTAATATTTAAATGTTACAAAATACTGAACTGAAAGGATTTGGTCATAGAACAACGTGTAAGAAGTAGAACTTAGGTTTAGGTTAGAACTCAGGATGCATTTGAGACTCAGTTAAGAAATTGAATGGAGGGACGCCTGGGTGGCTCAGCGGGTTAAGCCACTGTCTTCGGCTCAGGTCATGATCCCAGGGTCCTGGGACCGAGCCCCAAGTCAGGCTCTCTACTCAGCAGGGAGCCTGCTTCCTCCTCTCTCTCTGCCTGCCTCTCTGCCTGCTTGTCATCTCTCTCTGTCAAATAAATAAATAAAATCTTAAAAAAAAAAACAAATTGAATGGATGTCTGACTATCTTATAGGTTTGCTAAAAATCAGTGACTTTGTGTTCACGTGTGGCTATGCAGGAATTTTTAACTTTTCTAAGAAGTTATTAGATTTGATTATATAATGGCAGTAAAGGATGGGGAAAAGCAAAGTACAAACCCCATAAAGACAAAGACACTGAGTATGAGAAAAGAGTAATAGATAAGAAGAATCAATGCATTTGAGGAAAATGGGAATTGAAATACACAATGATTGTTGATTTTTTTAGATGGAGAAAACAAAACTAGCTTGCAAGAAGGAAATAACAGAAGACATGTTGTGATGTGATACAGAATCCTGGAAAAGGCAGTAACGTGGAATAAAGGAGTAGGGAGAGCATATCAGGTAATTTGGATAGGAAGGAGTTAGGAGATAATTGCTTGATAAATTTTATATGGCCCACTTAAATGCACAGATTTCTCTTCTTTAATTTATATGGAGAACAGGGTGTCCTTTCTCTTCCCTTTCAGAGCACCAGAGGTGTACTCTTTCAGACTGAAAACCTGAAAAGCTCAGGACTCAGTTGCTTAAGCACAGCTAAGAGGACATATTTCAATTAAGATTTACATTTTGCTGTATGTAGTAGACTTTCAAAAGTGGTTTAACCATATTTTTTCATTTAACAAGAAGACTACAGAGAGTGTTTTCTGGTGTTGGTTCAGCGTCTTAAGAAAGTCAAGTGAAGTATCTTAGAGGTTTTCATGGCTTTTTATTCACAGTTGCAAAAATTGCTGTTGGAGTTCTCACTATTAAGCCCACATTTCTGGCAGAAAGATAGAGGTAAAGAGAATGATATCTTGTACGACTGATACTTTGTCATGTGGTTACAATATAAATAGAAAAGAGACAATAAAATATTTGATGTTGTTTTAAGTTTCCTTGTTGTCAATCCCTCAGTGCTTTCTGAGATTCAAGGAAAAAGTAAATGGATATTGACCTGGCAACTATCAACACCTGTCAGTCTCTCTTGGATAACCAATATCTCTATAATCTCTTCTTCCCAGTAAAAAAAAAATAAAATATATTCATAACCCACACTGTGCCATATCAAGTAACTGCACCAAGATAAAATTACAATGATTTTCAGTTGTTCCAAATGGACAGAATACCCTTCCTTATGATATCATGTCTTATAAGATAGATAATTGGCTTGCTACCAATATACCCAGATGTGACTGTGGAAGAGACAGGAAAAAAATAATAATATTTATTTATTCCTTGGGTTGACTCTGTTTACACAGATGCATTACTATTAGAAAAGGTTGGTTTCGGACATTGGAATGAATTTACTTAATGGGTCTGTATGTCATTGTGTTGGAGGAAATTTTAAATTTCTACAGAAATTATTAGAATTCTATCTTATTCTCTTTTGTTAATTTTCACATGTTAACAAAGCCAACGTTTTTTCTAGCAGACAAGATCTTAAATCCTAACAAAACTCAATTTTTTCCTTTTTTTTTTTTAAGTTTGAGAGCCTCATGTTCTCTCATGCTGCTTTAAATACAACTCAAAAAGAAAAAAGGAGCTAAATGGGGCAGTAAGACCAGACTTTTTATTTTATTTTATTTATCTTATTTTTAATTAAAAAATTAAAGATTGTATTTATTTATTTGAGAGAGAGAGAGAGCATGAGTGGGGCAGGGGGAGGTAGCTGCAGAGAGAGACTGAGAAGTATACTCCCTAATGAGCAAAAAGCCCGATATGGAGCTCGATCCCAGGATCCTGACTGAGATCATGACCAGAGACAAAGGCAGATACATGTGCAAAATCCCTTTTTTTCTGGGAAATAATACTTTACAAGAGATGTTTGAAAAAGTACTGGGGAATCAACTTTAATAGGAGATACAAAAATTTAATTGACTTTTGTAAAGCTACAGGGATCCAAATGATGGGAATCCCAGCCCGTTTAGGTTGTGGACCACAGAGTATTCCTCTCTGTAATATTTTATTTTCTTCCATGTCTACTAACTCCAGTCCAAGTTCACTGATCTCTTTTTAGATAGTGCAAAACATGGCAAAGAATACCAAACGAGTGCCCAATATTCTACATTTATTATATCATTTCTAACATATAAAGTGTGTTATCAAGGCTGGTTCTGTGAACGAACCTAGTTACGCTAAAGTGTGTTTTGTTCTCCAAGAAATTAAATGCATGATTATCACACAATTATAAAATACTTGTGTCAAGAATTTTTATTCAAAAATTAATAAGAAGCAGATATTAAAACTAGTTCACATGGTTATTTGGGATATAAGCAGAGTTGTGCAGCAGAAGTGCTCTGGGCCCATAATTTGGGTTATAGAATTTATGTTTTCTAATGAAATATCACTAACTTGCATTATTGTTAACAAGAATCTTGTGCATTACCATCAGTTTTCTACATTATAACCTCTTGCTCTACAGTTTGTAAATAACTTTGTCAATAGCAAGCTAGTAAACAGGGTGACTCCAATAAATTGAGATAATCTCCAGAGTTTCTGCTACATAATGCCCAGGACTCCATTGAAAGGACACTTAAGAATTTATTTTGCCCAAAACTTTGATCATTTTTTTCACTGTCCTTACCTATTTTCCAAACCTAGTCCTTTTGCTTCACCTTTCAGTCTACGGACAACCCTGTATCTGACTGACTTGTAAATTCTGGGAATGTCTTGCAGATTAATTTGCTTGCCAGAGGTGGTTCCTCTATTTGATGTCTAAGAACCCTAATTAATTAAGAAAACTTTTTTTAACATTTTCATTGCTATTTATTATTATTATTATTATTATTGCTAATATCTCTATTATAAATAATTCACAAGGGCATCTTTCTGACAAAAGACAAAGAGCTGGCTACTAGTAGAAAAAGTACATTTGACTCTGTCAGTGAAAGTGGTAAAGGGATTTGAGAAAATAAGGCAAAGCACTGGAATTATGTGTTAAAACTTTAAATATTATAGACCCATTTACTTAATTTCTAATACTGTTGTTGCTTATAATTAAATAAGATGTTTTTCATGAACCACGCATTACAGCAAATATATTGTTTATACAGATTAAATTTTCATCAAAAGGGATGCCAGGGCGGTTCAGTTGGTTAAGCAGCTGCCTTTGGCTCAGGTCATGATCCCAGCATCCTGGGATCGAGTCCCACATTGGGCTCCTTGCTCGGCCGGGAGCCTGCTTCTCCCTCTGCCTCTGCCTGCCATTCTGTCTGCCTGTGCTTGCTCTCTCGCCCACAATCTCTGATAAATAAATAAAATCTTATAAACATTCGGGTGCACGTGCCCCTTTGGATCACTACGTTTGTATCTTTAGGGTAAATACCCAATAGTGCAATTGCTGGGTCATAGGGCAGTTCTATTTTCAACAATAAATAAATAAATCTTCATCAAAAAATAGTAAGTGTATTTTATTGTAGGATCATGATCAGCATTTTGCAGATGAGAAAAGTGAAATTTAGAAAAGTATGTCTCTTCAAGTCCCTCATACAATATCTGGCCTAGATAGAAGGATATACTATCACAATTGAGGAAGATAATTGAGATTACTTAAAATGATAAACTTTATTGTATAGGGTTTTTAAAAGTTTGCCACAGATTTAGATTCTTTTAAAATATATATCTATTTTGTGTAAAGAGAATGCACTGAGAAGTAAAAAGAAAGTGATATATCAGTGCTACCAACTAATGGCTATAATGTCATCACCTTATTTATGAACAATTAAACAGTGTGCAATATTTAAATAAATTTAAATAAATTCCTATTTATTTTATATATTTATAAATTTAAATAAATTCCTATTTATTTATTATTAAAGAAATTCCTTTAACAAACAGTATGTTTTGAAGGTTGCTAGCAGGAAATTGTTGTACTACATGGAAGTAATCAGAAAATGTGATCTAAAAGTCTGCTTTCAAGGGTATCTGCGTGGCTCAGTGGGTTAAAATTCTGCTTTCAAGAAGCTATAACAGTAAGTACTGAGCATTAGCTATTATATGCTATGGATGAATAACTGAAATCTACATTTGAAACTAATGGTACACTATACGTTAACTAATTGAATTTTAAAAAGTTAATTTAAAAAAACCCACTATTTTATAAAACAATATTCCCAACAGGCTCTTTTGCTTTAAAATACTCACTTTGTAATGAGAGTCATTACTTTTGTCTAGCCAATTCTTACACCACTGTTTATCCCTTCCCTGCTTTATCCCTTCCCAGTATCAATAAAGGCTCACTTGGGTTACCTAGAAGCCATGAGAAAGCTTGTAATAGATCTGGCTGGTTTTCACCAGCAATTTCACCACCATGTGCACAGGGAAGTCTATTGATAAAGGCTTTATTGCAATAAGTTGCAAATACATGGATGATTTTGAATTCTCTTTCTTGAGGTCTTGTTTCATGATAATCAATTTAGGGTGGCTTATTGGAATGGATGTTATTAACATATCTTCATAGTTATAAGTACATGGAATTGTAAAATAGATTAATGAATGTGGCATTACTGACAACTGTCCTCATTTTGAAATCAAATTACAGTGTACTAAGATGAGGAAGCAAAGCAGATTTGGGATTATGAGTGAAATAATTTAAAAATTCTTAGGGGTATGATCAGACTATTGGGTAATTCAGTAGAAAAATGTCAACTGATTGAGATTCTGTGTTCCCTGATTTCAGAGAGAAGTTAAGATAAATAAGGAACACGAGGAGACTAGGAAGCCAAACATAAGTGATACTTTTGTGCCAGGGTGTGTATACATCTGTTTATCTTCTTGCTTTACCACTAAGGTTGCTCCTAGAGGAGAGTTTAAATATGTGTTGGAGCTAATCTCTGTGGATTACACAAGAAACCACATCCTACAGCTCTCCCTGAAACACCCTTTATGATTTCAATGTAATTTGGTTTTTGCATTTTTAGAAATAACAAAATACTTTGCAAACTCATCTACTTTATTACCACCACAAGTGAGTCAGCTGACTCCACATTTTAACACAGTAACAGTCACAGAGGAATGGAGGAATGAGTAGAGTTATCAATATATGTGCTTTTAAGAAGTATGACAGGGTAGCAGCTATTTCCAGGAACCAAAACATGGGTCAGCAGCTGTGCAGGAAAAGTGATGGAATAAATGACTCATTTCAGAGGAGTTCTATAACATATTAGTTCTAGAATGTATCTTCAGCACCCAATTACCCGCTTTAATCTAAAGATAAGGATTTACAGTTAAGGTCCCATTTATGATTTGACTGGTAGGGTCTGAATCATTTTTACTATTGTTTTGACTATTACTTGAAACCTATAGTAGTACTTGGGATATGTGTTGTGTATTCTGTGCTATTTTTAGATTAGATAACTTCTGTCTCGAACTCCTGTTAATTTGTTTGTTTTGTTTATTTGATAGTGGTTTCAGTAAATGGATATATCTGAAAAATTGCAAAGCCACTATTAAAATAAGTTATTATGATATATAGCATGGTATTGCACATTCCTCCTTTGAATCCGACAGAGCTTCACCATATCCTTAACAACTTGGGAAAAACATGCTATTATTTTTCTTTATAAAATTTCTCCTGTTAGGCTGTGATGGTTGTCATGAGCAGTAACTCCTCTGAAGGCTTTGTCAAATGAGTTGAAAAAATTGGAAAGGTGTGCATGAAGCTGTTAGCTGAATATAAAGAAAAGAGCATTGAAGTACAATTCACACTCTTACTTCTCCTTCTATGCTTTCAGATGTTTGACATTTGAAAATTTTGCTTCTAGAAGAGATGCCCTATATAATTCTTACTTTAAGGAGCAAGTTGCTTTTATAATTTTTTTTATTATTCTACCATTCAAGTATTTCCATTTAAATTAAATTCAATACCATTTAAAAAAAATCAAAAGTGCATCCAGTATTCAATTCCTGGGCTAAATAATTTTAGAAAGCTTTGTGTTATTGAACCTACAGGGTTTTTCTGTAGTTTTAACTCTTTCTTTCTGTGATTTTTCCCATTAGTCAGGTAAGTGACTGCAATATAACAGACATTGAGGGTAAAGAAGGACTGAATAGAACAATCCTTGGCCTCATGAAGTTGAGAATCTAGCAAGGGAGTCAAACAATTCAATCATTCAGAGACAATTTATTGAGTGTCTGGCCTAAGATGAGCACAAAAAAAACCCCAGCACAGAAGAATCATTTTAATGGGAGAGATAGATAATAGGTAAGCCAACTTAAAAAAAATCGTACTGGTTTTTCTTTAATAGTAATGCATATTTGAACTAAATAAGCACATTTTAAAAAGAGCAGTGATTGAGAAGAGGCTTTTTAACTGAGTGGTCTGAAAGGGCCTCCCTGAAAAAGTCTGTTTTGAACAGATTTCTGAATAATATCAGCCAGGAAGCTGCGTAAAAATCTCAGGGATGGGTGATTTTTCCAGTCAAAAAACTGTAAAGGCTCCAAAGTCACAATAGAGCCATAAGTTTCTCTAATAAAGTAACTTCTGACAAAGAATGAGAAGAAATAACTAACCCAGGTTTGAAAGAAAAGGGACAGACTTTCTATGGAATTCATATTTAATTAAAGCTCTAAAGGACAAAAATACAATAGAGCAAAATTCTGGTCACGCTGATATACCTAATGAAAGTTCAGAAACAAGGTGTGGGTAGCAAAGAGTGTGTGGGAATGTTGGTAAGAACAGTTGGGAAGAGTCATCCCTGAACATGTTCTTAAATAAAGCAATTCTTGTGTTGTTTTAAAGGGTAAATTGGAGTTTGCCTAAGTGATTAGAGAAGGATGCCTCAGCTTATGGAAGTTCAAAGCCATAAAAATGTGATAAACTACTGCAGATATTTTCATGTATATTTGTTGTTGCTTCTAGTAATGGTGATCTAAAAACTCCTACTTAAGACAACTAAAAATCCAGACAAAATAGCTTCTAAAATTAAAAATATCAGAATGATTATAAAAATTAAGTGTGGGATTACTGGGCCAAAATACGAAATACAATGAGAGCCTAGAGATATATGCCCTGAAGCCATTTTAGCTATGAGAGCGTTTGAAACTGCTAAAACACACTGAGCCGTGTTGTTAATAGACTCTTGATACTAGAGAAACAAAATTCATAATCCGGCAGCAATCAAATTTGAGGACTTTGGTACAACCCAAATTTAAGTTGAGATCCCCAAAGCACAAGGAGAAGCAGAAATAAGACTATAGCCTACCTTGCCTTCTGTGTAAACTGAGAAAGTCAATCACTGAATTTGGAGTATGATTGTCTTGTAGAGTCTCAGATATAAGAAAATCCTGCCAAGGAGGACCATACCATTATTATAGCTCTTAATTATCCCTACTCAATAAGAGTTTCAAATATAATGTCTTGAACATAGCAAAATGTAACAAAGCGCACAAAGAAAAACCATTAACAAGATTTGATAGACAAAATGGGATTAAGTATGATGTTAAAATGATCAATAAAGATTGTAAAATGGCTTGAGTACTCTGCTCAAAGAAATGAGAGGGGAAGCAAATTGAACAAAAAACTGAAACTAAAAATGATATTGAGAAAGGTTTTATAAATGAACCAAATGGATACTCTAGAACTTTAAAGATGACAGCTAATTTAAGATACCACAGGGGTGCCTGGGTGGCTCACTTAATTAAACCTCCAATTCTTGTTCTTTTTTTTTTTAACACCTTAATTTTATTTTATTTCTTTCATTTTGGCTCAGGTCATGATGTCAGGGTTGTGAAATAGAGCCCAGAGTTGGGCTCTGTGCTGAGCCTGGAGCCTGCTTAAGATTTTTTTCCCTTCTTTTTCTATCCCTCCCTGAGCTCTCACTTGCTCACTCTCTCTTGCTTGCAAATAAATAGATAGATAGATAATAGACAAAGCAAAATAAAAGCAGATTATGAAAATAAATATAAAGATTTTGAAATGAAAACAAGTTCTAAATAAAATAGAGAAGACCTACACAGCTAAAAGTTCATTCAGAAAATCTACTATTAAAGAAGTCAGTATGACACAATGTTAAGATATCAAAAGATTTGAGCATGTACTTTACAGAAAGTGTAATCCAAATGGCCACTCATATATAAAAACTGTTTATCTTTATTATGAATCTGGAATTAAATTAAATTAAAAATGAATTAAAACTTAAAATGACATACTATTACACACTTACCATATTGGGCAACAGTAAAATTGTCTTGCAAGAATGTGAAAGAATGAAAGTGCCCATAATAAAAACATTTGAGGTAAGTTGGACAATATTTAGAAAACTTAAAAATAAAAATAAAGATTTGGTCCATTCCTAGAAATACAACATGGAACTAAATGAATATTTTCACCAGGATATGCAAACAGATGATTATAGCTATTTTATTCATAACGGCAGATCAGTAGTGGTCTATTTGCACAATGTTACATTAAATAAGAGAGAATATTAACAAACTAGGAGGAGGGGCTAGGTTGTTATCATAAACAGATCTTCTATGGTGCTGATTATGTTCTATTTCTCAAAATCTTTAAGTTAAAAAAATTTTTCAAATTTATATCTAGATAGATAGAGGATAGATGGACAGATATCCCAGAAGCTGCAAGGCTAGTCTAAGACAAGGCTTTAAAGGGCTTTTCTATACTCTACTAAATACTTGAAACCATTCATTATATCATAGCTCAGTGTTCAAATCTCCATTTGTTTCCTCAGTTTCCTAATATTTATCTTAAGGTGACCTGATCCAGACTTTTGATCACCTTTGTCTAAATATTTCTATTTTAACAAAGTCCTTTTTAAAACTGAGAGACTAAAACTTAGAAAAATACTCTGATTGTTATCTCACTAGAGTGGAAAATATATAGTTACCCATTAACTAATGATATCCATGTCTACATTAGATCCATGACATTTTTAATTCTTGGGAGCTTTTGGTTAAATGAATTTTTTAAGCTTCCTTTAAATGAAGCTTTAAGCCATCACCACATGAATAAAATTAAAGAACTAAATGAAAACAGGCCAAGTATTTACAGAGTAATAGAATGTGCAGTGGAAAGAGTACAATCCTGAAATCATAAAGCCTAAATTAGTGTGATGCATCTTTACTAGCCATGTAATCATAAACCAGTTATCTAAATGTGTTAGCCTCAGTTTTTTCACCCATGAAATGGTGATGATAATACTTATTATGCAGAGTTGTTGTGCGGATGTGATGAAGCATGGAGCATGAGAGTCTCATATTCCATGCTAAAATGATAGCTATTTTTATACTTATAATAATTCTAATAATAGTAATTAAATTGTTCAAAATGGTAATATTCATTTATATTGAGGCATTGTATTGACTATTCATAGACACATTTACCAAAATAAATTTCATTTTACGTTACCCCCTCTGAGGATATGTATTCCCTAATTCAATATGAATCTCATTATGAGTAATAATTATCATAATAAATATGCTGATTTTTCTTCTATTTATTTTTAGGGAAGTATCCTTTACTGTTGAACATAAAGAAGCTTAAGCAAGTCTGTCTTATTCAAAATTTGCATGCTGCTTTCTTATGAAACTAGATTATAGAGTTGTATGAAATAAATTCATGCAGTTAAGACATTTATGTTTGGAAAACTGGGTGGTCAGTTTAGTATTTCAAAAGAAGATTTTAAATTTGAACCTTAAAACTGAGCTCTTTCAGCCTTATTTATAGACCATCCTTCATGCTTCATAAGTACTCCTTCATTGTAAACTAAGTAATAGTGTTTGTCACAGTGTATATAACGAAAATGGATTTTATATTCTATTATTTCAGAGTTAGTTGCAGTTTCTACTTCCTTCCTTTTTTGAAAAATAGATTAATTCTACAAAAAGTTTTTGCCAGCTTTATTGAAAAAAAATCGACATATTATAATTTGTAAATTTAAGAAATGATTTCTTATAACATTGCAAACTTTTAACATTGTGTAAATTTTGTACAATTTGATAAATCGGTATACATCTTTATTGCAATATAATCTACATAAAAATGTTAATACATCTACTATCTCGTATAGTTGCCACTGTTTTTTATGCATGTATCATAAGGAATTTATGATCTACTCTCTTAGCAACTTCTATGTATATAGTATAGTAGAGATAAACTTCAGAGGTCTTGTGGGTTTTGTTCCAGACTGCCTCAATAAAGTGATTATCTCAATAAACTAAGTCAAATTATTATTATTTTTTTTGGTTTCCCAGTGCATATAAAAAATTATGTTTCCCAGTGCATATAAAAAATAAACACTATCCTGTACTGTTCAAAAGCATTATGTTTTTAAAGAAAAACAATGTATATACCTTAAGTAAACTAGTTCTGAGTTTTCAGTGGGTCATAATTCCTGATCACAGATCACCATAACAAATACAATAATAATGAAAAAACTTGAAATATTGCAAGAATTACCAACATGTGACAGAGAGACACAAAATGAACAAATGTTGTTAGAAAAATGGTGGCAGCAGACCTCTTTTATACAAGATTGCTATAAACTTTCAACTTGTAAGAATGTGATATATGCAAAGTTTAATAAAGGGAAGCACAATTAAAAAAAAGTATGTATATTTTATTAACTATGATCATCATGCTGTACATTAGATCCCCAGAACTTTTTCGTATTATAGTTGCAAGTTTGCACCCTTTGACCACCTTACTCCACCCCAGGTTCACCCCTTGTCAACTCAACTCTAAGTTTCCATTAGTTTGCCTTTTCCTCAGATTCTGTATGTAAGGGATATCATAATACATAAATTTAAAAAATATATAAAATCTTTGAAATATTTCACTTAGTATAACACCTTCAAGATCCATCCATGCTGTCTTAATTTTTCATGGGTAAGTAGTATTCCATAGTATATATTTACCATACTTAGTTTATTCATTCATCCATTAATGGATACTGAAGTTATTTCCATCTCTTGCTTAGAGTTAATAATGTGATAATAAACATAAGAGTGCAGATATGTCTTTGAACTGTGACTTCGTTTCCTTTAGATATATCCCTAGAAGTGGGATTACTGAATCATATGGTAATTTTACTTTTAATAATATGAATAATCTCCATACTGTTTTCCATACAAATTTATATCCCTATCACAGTGCATTTTCCCCAATATTTACCAAAATTTGTTAGTTTCAATTTGTGGTAGTATATATTCTAATAGGTAGTAATATCTTGCTGTGTTTTTCAGAGGTAAACAACAACAACAACATCATAATGACTTTGCCCTGAGTTTTTTACGTTGAGCACTTTTTAATGCTCCTGTTGGTCATTTATATAACTTTTTTGAAAAAAAAAAAGTCTATTGAGATCCTTTTGCTATTTTTTTAATTATATATATTTTTTCTATTTGTATTTGTTGGTTATTAACCTCTTTTCAGATATAAGATTTGTAAGTATTTTCTTACATTCTGTGGATTGTGTTTTCATTCTCTCTCTCTCTCTTTTTTTTTGGCAATGCAGACACTTTAGTTTGATGTAATACGATTTATTTATTTTTGCTTTTTTTCCTGTGTTTTTGGTCTGGTATCCAAAAAACTATTGGCAAGACCAATGTCAAGGAGAATTTTTCCTATGTTTTCCTTTAGGAAATGTAGTTTCATGCATCACCTTTAAGTCTTTAATCTATTTCAAGTTAAGACTTATGAGTGATATAAGGTTCCGGTTTCCTACTGTTTATGTGACTATTCAGTTTTAAATATCATTTATTGAACAGACTATCTTTACCCATTACATATGTTGGCCCCTGTCAAATATTAGGTGACTGTATGAAAGGATTTATTTCTGTTCTACTTGTTTATTGGTCTGTTTTTATGCCAGTATACTTTATTGTTTTGAGCATGAGGGCTTTGTAGTATAGTTTCAAATCAAGAAGTGTAATTTCTCTTCTTCATTCTTTCTCAGAACTGCTTTGATTATTTGTTGTCTTTTATGGTCTCATATAAATTGTAGGATTCTTTACTTACTTCTGTAAAAAATAATATTGGATTTTTTAAAGATTTTTAATTTATTTATTTGACAGAGAGAGATGACAAGCAGGCAGAGAGGCAGGCAGACAGAGAAGAGGAAGCAGGCTTCCTGCTGAGCAGAGAGCCTGATGCGGGGCTCGATCCCAGGACCCTGGAATCATGACCTGAGCCGAAGGCAGCGGCTTAACCCACTGAGCCACCCAGGCGCCCCTAACATTGGATTTTTGATAGGAATTGGATTTACAGATGGTTTTCGGTAGTATGGACATTTTAACAATGTTAATTCTTACCATTCATAAATATGAGCTATCTTTCCATTTGTGTCTCCTTCAATTTCTTTATCAATGTCATAGTTTATGGAGTTCAGATCTTTCATCTTCTTAGTTAAACCTATTCCTAAGTATTTTATTATTTTTGATGCTATTGTGAATTAGATTGTTTTCTTTATTTTTTCAGGTAGTTCATCATTAGAGTGTTAAAATGCTACTGTCTTTTGCTTACTTTGGATGATATGAAAAACAGGGAAGAATTCCATATTAAAAAAAATGAAACAAAACAAAATTCTTGTCTTTTATATATTGATCTTGTATTTGGCGGCTTTACTAAATTTGTTTATTCAAATTTTTTTTGTGAAGTTTTTAGGATTTTTTAACATGTAAGTTCATGTTATCCAAAAAAAGAAAATTTTACTTCTTCCTTTTTTTTTTTTTTTTGGAGTCTCTTATTTCTTTGTGTTCCTTGTTTCTCTGGCTAGGACATCCAGTACTATGTCAAATGAGAGTAGTGAAAGTGGACACACTTGTCTTTTTTCTGATCTTTAAGGGGAAAACTTTCAAACTTTTTTGATTGAATATGAGATTAGCTCTGGGCTTGCAATATGTGGTTTTTCTTTAATGGATTTTTTAAATTATTTTTTAAAAAAATTTTTATAAACATATAATGTGTTTTTATCCCTAGGGGTACAGGTCTGTGAATCACCAGGTTTACACATTTCACAGCACACACCATCACTCACCATAGCACCTGCCCTCCCCAATGTCCATACCCCCACCATCCTCTCCCAACACACCTCCCCCCAGCAACCCTCAGTCTGTTTTGTGAGATTCAGTCTTTTATGGTTTGTCTCCCTCCCAATCCCATCTTCTTTTATTTTTCTTTTCGTACGCCCAAAACCGCCTATGTTGCATCCCCACTTCATCATATCAGGGAGATCATATGATAGTTGTCTTTCTCAGATTGATTTATTTCGCCAAGCATAATACCCTCTAGTTCCATCCACGTCATCACAAATAGCAGGATTTCATTTCTTTTGATGGCTGCATAGTATCCCATTGTACATATATACCACATCTTATTTATTGATTCATCTGTTGAAGGACATTTAGGTTCTTTCCATAGTTTAACTATTGTGGACATTGCTGCTATGAACATTTGGGTGCATTTGCCCCTTCAGAATGCCACGTTTGTATCTGTAGGGTATATACCCAGTACTGCAATCACTGGGTCATAGGCTAGTTCTATTTTCAGCTTTTTGAGGCACCTCCACGCTGCTTTCCAGAGTGGTCGCTCCAGCTTGCATTCCCACGTACAATGTAGGAGGGTTGCCCTTTCTCCACATCCTCGCCAGCATCTGTCATTGACTGACTTGTTCATTTTAGCCATTCTGAAAGGTGTGAGGTGGTATCTCATTCTGGTTTTGATTTGTATTTCCCTGATGCCGAGTGATGTGGAGCATTTTTTCATGTGTCTGTTGGCCATTTGGATGTATTTTTTGCAGAAATGTCTGTTCATGTCCTCTGCCCATTTCTTCATTCGATTATTTGTTCTTAGGGTGTTGAGTTTGATAAGCTCTTTATAGATTTTGGATGGATACTGGTTCTTTACCTGGTATGTCATTTGCAAATATCTTCTCCCAGATAACTTCTGACAGTCATCTTTTGGCTTTGTTAACTGTTTCCTTTGCTGGGCAAAAGCTTTTTGATCTGATGAAATCCCAAGAGTTCATTCTTGCCCTTGCTTCCCTTGCCTTTGGCGATGTTCCTAGGAAGAAGTTGCTGCTGCTGAGGTCAAAGAGGTTGCTGCCTGTACTCTCCTCAAGGATTTTGATGGATTCCTTTCTCACATTATGCTTCTTCATCCATTTCCAGTCTATTTTCATGTATGGTGTAAGGAAATGGTCCAACTTCATTTTTCTGCATGTGGCTGTTCAATTTTCCCAACACCATTTGTTGAAGAGGCTGTCTCTTTTCCATAGGACATTCCTTCCTGCTTTGTTGACGATTAGTTGACCATAGAGTTGAGGGTGTATTTCTGCGCTCTCTATTCTGTTCCATTGATCTATGTCTGTTTTGGGGACAGTTCCCTACCATCTTGATGATGACAACTTTGTAATAGAGCTTGAAGTCTGGAATTGTGATGCCAACAACTTTGGCTTTCTCTTTCAATATTCCTCTGGCTATTCGAGGTATTTTATGGTTCCATATATATTTTAGGATGATTTGTCCCATTTCTTTGAAAAAAAATGGATGAGATTTTGATAGGGATTGCATTAAATGTGTAGATTGCTTTAGGTAGCATAGACATTTTCACAATACATTTCTTCCAATACAGGAGAATGGAACATTTTTCCATTTCTTTGTGTCTTCTTCAATTTCTTTCATGAGTACTCACTTTAGAGTTCTGAGTATAGATTCTTTGTCTCTTTGGTTAGGTTTATTCCTAGGTATCTTAGGGTTTTGAGTGCAATTGTAAATGGGATTCACTCCTTAATTTCTATTTCTTCAGTCTTGTTGGCTTAAAAAAAATGCAACCAATTTCTGTGCATTGATTTTATATTCTGACACTTTACAGAATTCCTATACAAGTTATAGCAGATTTGGAGTGGAGTCCTTTAAGTTTTCCACATATAGTGTCATATCGTCTGCAAGCAGGGATAGTTTGACTTCTCTTTTGCCAATTTGGCAAAATTTGGATACCTTTAATTTCTTTTTGTTGTCTGATTGCTGAGGCTAGGACTTCTAGTACGATGTTGAATAGCAGTGGTGATAACGGACATCCCTGCCGTGTTCCTGACCTCAGCGGAAAAGTATTCAGTTTTTCTCCATTGAGAATGATATTTGCAGTGGGTTTTTCATAGATGGCTTTGATAATATTGATAACATGTGCCCTCTATCCCTACACTTTGAAGAGTTTTAATCAGGAAGGGACACTGCACTTTGCCAAATGCTTTTTCAGCATCTATGGAGAGTATCATGTGGTTCTTGTTCTTTCTTTTATTAATGCGTTGTATCACATTGATTGATTTGCATATGTTGAACCAACCTTATAGCCCTGGAATAAATCCCACTTGGTCGTGGTGAATAATCCTTTTAATGTACTGTTGAATCCTATTGGCTAGTATTTTGGTGAGAATTTTCGCATCTGTGTTCATCAAGGATATTGGTTTGCTGTTCTCTTTTTTGATGGGATCCTTGTCTGGTTTTGGGATCAAGGTGATGCTGGCCTCATAAAATGAGTTTGGAAGTTTTCCTTCCATTTCTATTTTTTTGGAACAGTATCATGAGAATAGGAATTAATTCTTCTTTAAATGTTTGGTAGAATTTCCCTGGGAAGCCATCTGGCCCGGGGCTTTTGTTTGTTTGGAGATTTTTGATGACTGTTTCAATCTCCGTACTGGTTATGGGTCTGTTTCTTCCTGGTTCAGTTGTGGTAGTTTATATGTCTCTAGGAATGTATCCATTTCTTCCAGATTGTTGAATTTGTTGGCGTAGAGTTGCTCATAGTATGTTCTTATAATTGTTTGTATTTCTTTGGTGTTGGTTGTGATCTCTCCTCTTTCATTCATTAATTTATTTATTTGGGTTCTTTCGCTTTTCTTTTTGATAAGTCTGGAAAGGGTTTTATCAATCTTATTAATTCTTTCAAAGAAGCAGCTCCTAGTTTTGTTGATTTGTTCTATTGTTTTTTGTTGTTGGTGGTGGTTTTTTGTGGTTTTTATTTGTTTGTTTATTTGTTTCTATTTCATTGATTTCTGCTCTGATCTTTATTATTCCTCTTCTGCTGGGTTTAGGCTTTCTTTGTTGTTCTTTCTCCATCTCCTTTAGGTGTAGGGTTATGTTGGGTATTTGAGATCTGAGAGAGAAGCGTGGTTGCACACGTGTGTCACTGCGCTCCCCAAGAGCATGTCTGGGGAAGGTGCAGCACGCCACCCCAGGAGAAGAGAAGGATACGTTGGCCTTGTGGTCGGGAAAGGTCGGGAAGCAGAATAGCCTGCCGTGGCAGGAACAGCAGGCCGGTGGCAAGACAAGTGTCACCCGCTCCCTGTGCAGAGAGACAAAGCCTGGTTCCTAAGGAGACATGAGGGGATGACTAGGGCAGGGATGCATGCTCCACTCTGAGGAAGGAGTCTGGGCAGAAGGCAGGCCTGTCCTGTGCCTCTGGTCCCAAGGGGACAGCATCTCCTTGACCACCTGTCCGTAGGGCCGACTTGGGCTAGCTACCAGGCGCCATACCCGGAACTCGCAGAAATAGCTCCCTCGAGAAACGGGCAGTCAGATGCCATCTTCCTCCAAGATGCGACAGCGTTTTCGGTGGCAGGGGGTTTGCCGGGGAAGGAGTGGGGACAATCTCCCAAAGCTCCCCATTCCAGTGAACGGGCGGTGTTCAGGGATCCTGTCGCCTCTCCTCTCCTGTGGGGAAGGCACTGGCCTTGTCCGCGAGTCAGCCTGAGGGCCTGTGCAAAAGGCCAAGCGTTGCCTACACTGGGAAAATGTAGTGTGCATTGAGTGCCATCCTAGGCCACGCACGCTGCTGCAGCGCTGTGGCTGTGTCTGCTTAGTTCGGACTGGCAGGGTGAACCCAGGGTGCCAACATAGAGCCCGGGAAAGCAAGGCCCAAGAGGGACCAGCTCTCCCGCAGCGCTTCTTCCCTGATGCGACAGAGCGAACACCCAAAGCCTTGCTGAGGAAGCAGCAGCGAAGTGCCGTTCGCGCCAAGCTGAAAACCTCTGTGAAAGCATAGCAGTCGCTGGGAAATCAGAGTCGTTTTTGTGGGCTGCTGTTGCTGCTTGCCTTAGGCTAGTATTCGCAGCACGGCGGGAGAAACCCTCATACAGCGAAAGGGTCTTTGCCTGGGCATCTCCTCTGGGAAAGCACAGCATTCTTTGGGAAATCAGAGTCGGGTCTGTGGGGTCCTGCTGCTGCTTGCCTGAGCAAGACCCAACAGCACGGTGTAATAGACCCGCATGGGGCGAAATCCTCTTTGCCTGGGCATCCCCACTGCCTGAGAGAACCGTGGTTGCGCCTGTGGAAAGAGCCTTAAGGAAGGGGACATGTCTGTCACTGGGCTCCCCAGGAGCCTGTCTGGGGAAAGTGCAGCAAGCTGCCCAGGAGAAGAGAAGGAGCCATTGGCCTTGTGGTCGGGAAATGGTCGCGAAGCTGGCAGGAACAGCGGGCCGGTGGCAAGACAAGTGTCACCCACTCCCTGTGCAGAGAGACGAAGCCTGGCTGCTAAGGAGACATGAGGGGGCGATTGGGCCGGGGAACGTGCTCCAATCTGAGGAAGGAGTCTGGGCAGAAGGAAGGCCTTTCCTGTGCCTCTGTTCCCAAGTGGAAAGCATCTCCTTGGCCACCTGTCCAGAGGGCAGACGTGGGCTTGCCACCAAGCTTCCAGCCCTGAACTCGCAGAAACACCTCCTGGAGGAACGGGCAATCAGATGCCGTCTTCCTCCAGGATGTGGCAGCATTGGCGGAGGCAAGGGGTGTCCCGGGGAAACAGGGACAGTTACCGATTACTCCCCATTCCAGGGCACGGGCGGTGTGCAGTGATCCTCTCACGACTCCTCAAGGATGGAGAAGGCACTGGCCTAGTCCCCTGTCCACCTGAACGCCAGAGTAAAAGGGCCGGCCGTGCCTATGCTGAGAGATGGCATTGTGAGCAGAGTGCCATCCTAGGCCACGCACGCTGCTGCAGGGTCGAGGCTGTGTCTGCTTATTTCACCTTGGCAGAATGAACCCAGGATGTGAACTTGGAGCCCAGGATAGGAAGGCCCCAAGAGGCACCAGCTCTCCGGCAGCACTTCTTCCCTGACGCGACTGAAGCCTTGCTGAGGAAGCAGCGGCGAAGTGCTGTTCGCTTCAAGCCAAAGCCTCTGCGAAAGCACAGCATTTGCTGAGAAATCAGAAGTCGGTTCTGCGGGCTCTTCTGCAGCTTGCCTGTGCCCAGTCTCTCAGTGGGAGAAACCTGCATACAGCGAAAGCGTCTTTGCCCGGGCATCTCCTCTGGGAAAGCACAGCATTCGTTGGGAAATCAGAATCGGATGTGCGGGATGCAGCAGCTGAATGCCTGAGCTAGTCTCCGCAGCACGGTGGAAGATACCCGCATGGAGCGAAATACTCTTTGCCCTAGCATCCCTTCTGCCTGAGAGAGAAGCGTGGTTGCACACGTGTGTCACTGCTCTCCCGAGGAGCAAGTGTTGGGAAGGCACAGCAGGCCGCCTCTGGAGAAGGGAAGGAGCCCTTGGCCTTGGGGTCGGGAAACGCTCGGGAAGCAGGATAGCCTGCCATGGCACGAACAGAAGGCCGGCAGCAAGACAAGTCTCACCCGCTCCCTGTGCGGAGAGATGGAGGCTGGCTGCTAAGGAGACATGAGGGGACGACTAGGGCAGGGGCGCGTGCTCCCCTCTGAGGAAGGAGTCTGGGCAGAAGGGCAGAAGGCAGGCCTGTCTTGTGCCTCTGGTCCCAAGGGGACAGCATCTCCTTGGCCACCTGTCCCAAGGGCAGTCTTGGGCTTGCCACCAGGTGCCATACCCGCAACTCGCAGAAACAACCCCATGGAGAAACGGGCAGTCAGATGCCGTCTTCCACCAAGATGTGGCAGCGATGTGGGTGGCAGGGGGTGTGCCGGGGAAGGAGTGGAGACTGTCCCCCACAGTTCCCCATCCAAGAGCACGGGCTTTGTGCAGGGTTCCTGTCGCCTCTTCTCTCCTGTGCTGAAGGCACTGGCCTAACCCCGAGTCTGCCTGAGGGCCGGAGCAAAAGGCAAAGCCTTACCTACCCCAGGAGATGGTAATAGGCATAGAGTGCCATGCTAGGCCACGCAAGCTGCTGCAGGGCTGTGACTGTGTCTGCATAGTTCGGCTTAACAAGGTGAACCCGGGGCGCGAACTTGGAGCCCGGGAAAGCAAGGCCCAAGAGGCACCTGCTCTCCCGCGGTTCTTATTCCCTGCCGCGAAGGAGCGAACGACCAAAGCCTTGCTGAAGAAGCAGAAGCATAGTGCGTTACGCGCCAAGTTGGAAACCTCTGGGAAAGCATAGCAGTCGCTGGGAAATCAGAGTCGGTTCTGAGGGCTTTTCTGCTGCTTGCCTGAGCCCTGTCTCGCGGTGGGAGAAACCTGCATACAGCGAAACCTCTTTGACGGGCATCCCCTCTGGGAAACACAGCTTTCGTTGGGAAATCAGAATCGGATGTGTGTGATGCTGCAGCTTAATGCCTGAGCTAGTCTCCACAGCATGGTGGAAGATACCCGCGTGGAGCGAAATCCTCTTTGCCCTAGCACCCCTCTGCCTGAGAGAAGCGCGGTTGTGCCTGTGGATAGAGCCTTAAGGAAAGGGACACGTCTAGTACTGCGATCCCCAGGAGTATGTCTGTGGAAGGTGCAGCACGCTGCCCAGGGAGAAGAGCAGGAGCCGTTGGCTTTCTGGTCTGGAAATGGTTGCGAAGCAGAAGAGCCGGCCCTGGCAGGCACAGCGGCCAGTGGCAATACAAGTGTCACCCGCTCCCTGTGCAGAGAGACAGTAGCCTTTCTGCTACTGAGAGAGGAGGGGATGAGTATGGCAGGGCGTGTGCTCCACTCTTAGGAAGGAGTCTGGGCAGAAAGTATGCCTGTCCTGAGCCTCTGGGCCCAAGGAGACAGCAGCTCCTTGGCCACCTGTCCCTGGGGCAGACATGCGCTAGCCACCAGGAGCCTACGCCGAACTCGCAGAAACAGCTCCCTGAAATAACAGGGAGTCAGATGCCGTCTTCCTTCAGGATGTGGAAGCTTGGAGGTGGCATGGGGTTTAAGGGGATGGGGTGAGGACAGTCCCCGAAAGCTCCCTATTCAGTGACGGGCGGTGTGCAGAGATCCTGTCACGTCGCCTTTCCTGTGGGGAAAGCACTGGGCTAGTCCGCGAGAACGCCTGATCGCCAGAGTAAAAGGCCAAGCGATGCCTACACCGGGAGATGGTAGTGTGCATAGGGTGCCATCCTAGGCTCCGCACGCTACTGCAGTGTTGTGGCTGTATCTGCTTAATTTGGCCTGGCAGGGTGAACCCGGGAAGCGAACATGGAGCCCGGGAAAGCAAGGCCCAAAAGGCACCAGCTCTCCCGCAGCTCTGCTTCCCTGACGCGACTGAAGCCTTGCTGAGGAAGCCTTGGCGAAGTGCTGTTCGCTCGAAGCCAAAGCCTCTGAGAAAGCACAGCATTCGCTGAGAAATGTTCTGCGGGCTACTGCTGCTTGCCTGAGCCCAGACTCGCGGCTGGAGAAACCCGCATACAGCGAAAGCCTCTTTGCCTTGTGTTCTACACTGGGAAATCACAGCATTCGTTTGGAAATCTGAGTTGGGTTTGGGGAAGCTGCTGATGCTTGCCTGAGCTAGTCTCCGCAGCACGGTGGAAGATACCCGCATGGAGCGAAATACTCTGCTCTAGCATCCCTTTACCTGAAAGAGACGCGTGGTTGCACACGTCTGTCACGGCGTTCCCCAGGAGCAATGTGGAGAAGGCGCAGCAGGCCACCTCCGGAGAAGAGAAGGAGCCCTTGGCCTTGGGTTTGGGAACGCTCGAGAAGCAGGATAGCCTGCCATGGCACGAACAGCAGGCCGGAAGCAAAAGAAGTGTTCCCCGCTCCCTGTGCGGAGAGATGGAAGCCAGGCTGCTAAGGAGACATGAGGGGATGACTAGGGCAGGGGCGCGTGCTATCCTCTGAGGAAGGAGTCTGGGCAGAATGCAGGCCTGTCTGGTGCCTCTGGTCCCAAGGGGACAGCATCTCCTTGGCCACCTGTCCCAAGGGCAGACTTGGGCTTGCCACCAGGTGCCATACCCGCAACTCGCAGAAACAACCCCATGGAGAAACGGGCAGTCAGATGCCATCTTCCACCAAGATGTGGCAGCGATGTGGGTGGCAGGGGGTGTGCCGGGGAAGGAGTGGAAACTGTCCACCACAGTTCCCCATTCAAGTGCACGGGCCGTTTTCAGGGATCCTGTCGCCACCTCTCTCCTGTGCTGAAGGCACTGGCCTAACCCCGAGTCTCCCTGAGCGCCAGAGCAAAAGGCAAAGCCTTACCTACCCCAGGAGATGGTAATAGGCATAGAGTGCCATGCTAGGCCACGCAAGCTGCTGCAGGGCTGTGACTGTGTCTGCTTAGTTCGGCTTAGCAAGTTGAAACCCGGGTGTGAACTTGGAGCCCGGGAAAGCAAGGCACACGAGGCACCAGCTCCCCCGCGCTTCTTCTTCCCTGCCGCGACAGAGCGAACGACCAAAGCCTTGCTGAGGACAGCAGTGTAGTGCGGTTCGGGCCAAGTTGAAAACCTCTGGGAAAGCATAGCAGTCGCTGGGAAATCAGAGTCGGTTCTGCGGTCTCTTCTGCTGCTTGCCTGAGCCCAGTCTCGCGGTAGGAGAAACCCGCATACAGCGAAAACCCTTTGCCCGGGCATCCCCTCTGGGAAAGCACAGCATTCGTTGGGAAATCAGAATCGGATGTGTGTGATGCTGCAGCTTAATGCCTGAGCTAGTCTCTGCAGCATGGTGGAAGATATCCGTATGGAGCGAAATCCTCTTTGCCCCCTCTGCCTGAGAGAGAAGCGCGGTTGCACTGTAGAAAGAGCCTTAAGGAAAGGGACACGTCTATCACTGCGCTCCCCAGGAGCATGTCTGTGGAAGGTGCAGCACGCTGCCCAGGGAGAAGAGCAGGAGCCATTGGCTTTCTGGTCTGGAAACGGTTGCGAAACAGGAGAGCCGGCCCTGGCAGGCACAGCGGCCGTTGGAAATACAAGTGTCACCCGCTCCCTGTGCAGAGAGACGGAAGCCTGTCTCCTACGGAGAGAGGAGGGGATGAGTAGGGCAGGGCGCGTGCTACACTATGAAGAAGGTGTCTGGGCAGAAAACATGCCTGTCCTGAGCCTCTGGGCAGACATGCGCTAGCCACCAGGAACCTACGCTGAACTGGCAGAAACAGCTCCCTGAAATAACAGAGTCAGATGCCGTCTTCCTTCAGGATGTGGAAGCTTGGAAGTGGCATGGGGTATAGGGTGATGGGTGAGGACTGTCCCCGAAAGTTCCCTATACAGTGCATGGGCGGTGTGCAGGGATCCTGTCACGTCTCCTTTCCTCTGGCGAAAGCACTGGGCTAGTCCGCGAGAACGCCTGAGCGCCAGAGTAAAAGGCCAAGGGATGCCTACACCGGGAGATGGTAGTGTGCATAGGGTGCCATCCTAGGCTCCGCATGCTACTGCAGGGTTGTGGCTGTGTCTGCTTAATTCGGCCTGGCAGGGTGAACCGGGAAGCGAACATGGAGCCCGGGAAAGCAAGGCCCAAAAGGCACCAGCTCTCCCGCAGCTCTTCTTCCCTGAAGCGAACGAAGCCTTGCTGAGGAAGCAGCAGTGAAGTGCGGTTCGCTCCAAGGCCAAAGCCTCTGTGAAAGCAGAACATTCGCTGAAAATCAGAGTCGGTACTGTGGGCTGCTGCTGCTCTTTGCCTAGGCCAATCTCACAGTGGGAGAAACCCGCATACAGCGAAAGGCTCTTTGCCAGGGCATCTCCTCTGGGAAAGCACAGCATTCGTTGGGATAACTAAGTTGGGTTTGGGGATACTGCTGCTGCTTGCCTGAGCTAGTCTCCGCAGCACGGTGGAAAATACCCGCATGGAGCGAAATCCTCTTTGCCCTAGCACCCTTCTGCCTGAGAGAGAAGCGTGGTTGCACACGTCTGTCAGCGCGTTCCCCAGGAGCAAATGTGGGGAACGCGCAGCACGCCGCCCCCGGAGAAGAGAAGGAGCCCTTGGCCTTGGGGTCGGTAAACGTTCGGGAAGCAGGATAGCCTGCCGTGGCACGAACAGCAGGCCTGTGGCAAGACAAGTCTCACCCGCTCCCTGTGCGGAGAGATGGAGCCTGAATGCTAAGGAGACATGAGGGGACGACTAGGGCAGGGGCGTCAGCTCCACTCTAAGGAAGGAGACTGGGCAGAAGGCAGGCCTGTCCTGTGCCTCTAGTCCCAAGGGGACAGCATCTCCTTGACCACCTGTCCCAAGGGCAGACTTGGTCTAGCAACCAAGTGCCATACCCGCAACTCGCAGAAACAACTCCATGGAGAAACGGCCAGTCAGATGCCATCTTCCACCATGATGTGGCAGCGATGTGGGCGGCAGGGGGTGTGCCGGGGAAGGAGTGGAGACTGTCCCCCACAGATCCCCATCCAAGTGCACGGGCCGTGTGCAGAGATCCTGTCGCCTCCTCTCTCCTGTGCTGAAGGCACTGGCCTAGACGCCGAGTCTGCCTGAGCGCCGGTGTAAAAGGCAAAGCCTTACCTACCCCAGGAGATGGTAATAGGCATAGAGTGCCATGCTAGGCCACGCAAGCTGCTGCAGGGCTGTGACTGTGTCTGCATAGTTCGGCTTAGCATGTTGAAACCCGGGTGTGAAGTTGGAGCCCGGGAAAGCAAGGCCCAAGAGGCACCAGCTCTCCCACGCTTCTTCTTCCCTGCCGCGACAGAGCGAACAACCAAAGCCTTGCTGAGGAAGCAGCAGCGTAGTGCGTTTCGCGCCAAGTTGAAAACCTCTGGGAAAGTATAGCAGTCGCTGGGAATTCAGAGTCGGTTCTGCGGTCTCTTCTGCTGCTTGCCTGAGCCCAGTCTCGCGGTGGGAGAAACCCGCATACAGCGAAACCCCTTTGCCCGGGCATCCCTTCTGGGAAAGCACAGCATTCGTTGTGATGATGCAGCTTAATGCCTGAGCTAGTCTCTGCAGCATGGTGGAAGATACCCGCATGGAGCGAAATCCTCTTTGCCCTAGCACCCCTCTGCCTGAGAGAAGCGCGGTTGTGCCTGTGGAAAGAGCCTTAAGGATAGGGACACGTCTATCACTGCGCTCCCCAGGAGCATGTCTGTGGAAGGTGCAGCACGCTGCCCAGGGAGAAGAGCAGGAGCCGTTGGCTTTCTGGTCTGGAAATGGTTGCGAAAGAGGAGAGCCGGCCCTGGCAGGCACAGCGGCCGGTGGCACTACAAGTGTTACTCGCTCCCTGTGCAGAGAGACGGAAGCCTGTCTGCTACAGAGAGAGGAGGGGATGAGTAGGCCAGGGCGCGTGCTCCACTCTTAGGACGGAGTCCGGGCAGAAAGCATTCCTGTCCTGAGCCTCTGGTCCCAAGGAGACAGCAGCTCCTTGGCCACCTGTCCCTGGGCAGACATGCGGTAGCCACCAGGAGCCTACGCCGAACTCGCAGAAACAGCTCCCAGAAATAACAGGGAGTCAGATGCCGTCTTCCTTCAGGATGTGGAATCTTGGAGGTGGCATGGAGTTTAGAGTGATGGGGTGAGGACAGTCCCCGAAAGCTTCCTATTCAGTGCACGGGCGGTGTGCAGGGATCCTGTCACGTCGCCTTTCCTGTGGGGAAAGCACTGGGCTAGTCCGCATGAACGCCTGAACGCCAGAGTAAAAGGCCAAGCGATGCCTACACCGGGAGATGGTAGTGTGCATAGGGTGCCATCCTAGGCTCCGCACGCTACTGCAGGGTTGGGGCCATGTCTGCTTAATTCGGCCTGGCAGGGTGAACCAAGGAGGCGAACATTGAGCCCGGGAAAGCAAGGCCCAAAAGGCACCAGCTCTCCCGCAGCTCTGCTTCCCTGACGCGACTGAAGCCTTGCTGAGGAAGCCGCTGGGAAGTGCTGTTCGCTCCAAGCCAAAACCTCTGAGAAAGCACAGCATTCGCTGAGAAATGTTCTGCGGGCTACTGCTGCTTGCCTGAGCCCAGTCTCGCGCCTGGAGAAACCCGCATACAGCGAAAGCCTCTTTGCCTTTGTTCTACACTGGGAAATCACAGCATTCGTTGGGAAATCTGAGTTGTGTTTGTGGATGCTGCTGCTGGTAGCCTGAGCTAGTCTCCGCAGCACGGTGGAAGATACCCGCATGGAGCGAAATCTCTTTGCCCTAGCATCCCTTCACCTGAGAGAGACGCGTGGTTGCACACGTCTGTCACGGCGTTCCCCAGGAGCAAGTGTGGGGAAGGCGCAGCAGGCCGCGTCCGGAGAAGAGAAGGAGCCCTTGGCCTTGGGGTTGGGAAACGCTCGGGAAGCATGATAGGCTGCCATGGCACGAACAGCAGGCCGATAGCAAGACAAGTGTCACCCGCTCCCTGTGCGGAGAGATGAAAGCCTGGCTGCTAAGGAGACATGAGGGGACGACTAGGGCAGGGGCGCGTGCTATCCTCTGAGGAAGGAGTCTGGGCAGAATGCAGGCCTGTCTTGTGCCTCTGGTCCCAAGGGGACAGCATCTCCTTGGCCACCTGTCCCAAGGGCAGACTTGGGCTTGCCACCAGGTGCCATACCCGCAACTCGCAGAAACAACCCCATGGAGAAACGGGCAGTCAGATGCCATCTTCCACCAAGATGTGGCAGCGATGTGGGTGGCAGGGGGTGTGCCGGGGAAGGAGTGGAGACTGTCCTCCACAGTTCCTCATCCAAGTGCACGGGCCCTTTGCAGGGATCCTGTCGCCACCTCTCTTTGTGCTGAAGGCACTGGCCTAGACCCCGATTCTCCCTGAGCGCCAGAGCAAAAGGCAAAGCCTTACCTACCCCAGGAGATCGTAATAGGCATAGAGTGCCATGCTAGGCCACGCAAGCTGCTGCAGGGCTGTGACTGTGTCTGCTTAGTTCGGCTTAGCAAGGTGAACCCCGGGTGCGATCTTGGAGCTCGGGAAAGCAAGGCCCAAGAGGCACCAGCTCTCCCGCAGCTCTTCTTCCCTGATGCGAACGAAGCCTTGCTGAGGAAGCAGCAGTGAAGTGCGGTTCGCTCCAAGCCCAAAGCCTCTGTGAAAGCAGAACATTCGCTGGAAATCAAATTCGGTACTGTGGGCTGCTGCTGCTCTTTGCCTGAGCCAATCTCACAGTGGGAGAAACCCGCATACAGCGAAAGGCTCTTTGCCAGGGCATCTCCTCTGGGAAAGCACAGCATTCGTTGGGATAACTAAGTTGGGTTTGGGGATACTGCTGCTGCTTGCCTGAGCTAGTCTCCGCAGCACGGTGGAAGATACCCGCATGGATCGATATACTTTTTCCCTAGTATCCCCTCTGTATGAGAGAGAAGCATGGTCGCACACGTCTGTCACCGCGCTCCCCAGGAGCACATGGGGGAAGGCACAGCACGCCGCCCCCAGAGTAGAGAAGGAGCCTCTGGCCTTAGGGTCGGGAAAATTGAACAGCCACATGCAGAAAAATGAAATTGGGCCATTTCCTTACACCATACATGAAGATAGACTGGAAATGGATGAAGAAGCATAATGTGAGAAAGGAATCCATCAAAATCCTTGAGGAGAGTACAGGCAGCAACCTCTTTGACCTCAGCAGCAGCAACTTCTTCCTAGGAACATCGCCAAAGGCAAGGGAAGCAAGGGCAAGAATGAACTCTTGGGATTTCATCAGATCAAAAAGCTTTTGCCCAGCAAAGGAAACAGTTAACAAAGCCAAAAGATGACTGTCAGAAGTTATCTGGGAGAAGATATTTGCAAATGACATACCAGGTAAAGAACCAGTATCCATCCAAAATCTATAAAGAGCTTATCAAACTCAACACCCTAAGAACAAATAATCGAATGAAGAAATGGGCAGAGGACATGAACAGACATTTCTGCAAAAAATACATCCAAATAGCCAAGAGACACATGAAAAAATGCTCCACATCACTCGGCATCAGGGAAATACAAATCAAAACCAGAATGAGATACCACCTCACACCTTTCAGAATGGCTAAAATGAACAAGTCAGCCAATGACAGATGCTGGCGAGGATGTGGAGAAAGGGCAACCCTCCTACACTGTACGTGGGAATGCAAGCTGGAGCGACCACTCTGGAAAGCAGCGTGGAGGTGCCTCAAAAAGCTGAAAATAGAACTAGCCTATGACCCAGTGATTGCAGTACTGGGTATATACCCTACAGATACAAACGTGGCATTCTGAAGGGGCAAATGCACCCAAATGTTCATAGCAGCAATGTCCACAATAGTTAAACTATGGAAAGAACCTAAATGTCCTTCAACAGATGAATCAATAAATAAGATGTGGTATATATGTACAATGGGATACTATGCAGCCATCAAAAGAAATGAAATCCTGCTATTTGTGATGATGTGGATGGAACTAGAGGGTATTATGCTTGGCGAAATAAATCAATCTGAGAAAGACAACTATCATATGATCTCCAGCAAGGCTTTGGTCGTTCGCTCTGTCGCGGCAGGGAAGAAGAAGCGTGGGAGAGCTGGTGCCTCTTGGGCCTTGCTTTCCCGGGCTCCAAGTTCACACCCGGGTTTCAACATGCTAAGCCGAACTATGCAGACACAGTCACAGCCCTGCAGCAGCTTCCGTGGCCTAGCATGGCACTCTATGCCTATTACCATCTCCTGGGGTAGGTAAGGCTTTGCCTTTTACACCGGCGCTCAGGCAGACTCGGCGTCTAGGCCAGTGCCATCAGCACAGGAGAGAGGAGGCGACAGGATCCCTGCACACGGCCCGTGCTCTTGGATGGGGATCTGTGGGGGACAGTCTCCACTCCTTCCCCGGCACACCCCCTGCCGCCCACATCGCTGCCACATCATGGTGGAAGATGGCATCTGACTGGCCGTTTCTCCATGGAGTTGTTTCTGCGAGTTGCGGGTATGGCACTTGGTTGCTAGACCAAGTCTGCCCTTGGGACAGGTGGCCAAGGAGATGCTGTCCCCTTGGGACTAGAGGCACAGGACAGGCCTGCCTTCTGCCCAGTCTCCTTCCTTAGAGTGGAGCTGACGCCCCTGCCCTAGTCGTCCCCTTATGTCTCCTTAGCATTCAGGCTCCATCTCTCCGCACAGGGAGCGGGTGAGACTTGTCTTGCCACAGGCCTGCTGTTCGTTCCACAGCAGGCTATCCTGCTTCCCGAGCGTTTCCCGAACCCAAGGCCAAGGGCTCCTTCTCTTCTCCGGGGGCGGCGTGCTGCACGTTCCCCACATTTGCTCCTGGGGAGCGCGCTGACAGACGTGTGCAACAACGCTTCTCTCTCAGGCAGAAGGGTGCTAGGGCAAAGAGGATTTCGCTCCATGCGGGTATCTTCCACCGTGCCGCGGAGACTAGCTCATGCAAGCAGCAGCAGTATCCCCAAACCCAACTCAGTTATCCCAACGAATGCTGTGCTTTCCCAGAGGAGATGCCCTGGCAAAGAGCCTTTCGCTGTATGCGGGTTTCTCCCACTGTGAGATTGGCTCAGGCAAAGAGCAGCAGCAGCCCACAGTACCGACTCTGATTTTCAGCGAATGTTGTGCTTTCACAGAGGCGTTGGGCTTGGAGCGACCCGCACTTCACTGCTGCTTCCTCAGCAAGGCTTCGTTCGCTTCAGTTAAGAAGAGCTGCGGGAGAGCTGGTGCCTATTGGGCCTTGCTTTCCCGAGCTCCAGATCGCCCCTGGAGTTCACCTTGCTAAGCCGAACTAAGCAGACACAGTCACAGCCCTGCAGCAGCTTGCGTGGCCTAGCATGGCACTCTATGCCTATTACGATCTCCTGGGGTAGGTAAGGCTTTGTCTTTTGCTCTGGCGCTGGGGAGACTCGGGGTCTAGGCCAGTGCCTTTAGCACAGGAGAAAGGTGGGGACAGGATCCCTGCATAGGGACCGTGCTCTTGGATGGGGAACTGTGGTGGACAGTCTCCACTCCTTCCCCGGCACACCCCCTGCCACCCACATCGCTGCCACATCTTGGTGGAAGACGGCATCTGACTGCCCGTTTCTCCATGGGGTTGTTTCTGCGAGTTGCGGGTATGGCACCTGGAGGCAAGCCCAAGTCTGCCCTTGGGACAGGTGGCCAAGGAGATGCTGTCCCATTGGGACCAGAGGCACAAGACAGGCCTGCCTTCTGCCCAGACTCCTTCCTCAGAGGATAGCACGCGCCTCTGACCTAGTCGTCCTCTCATGTCTCCTTAGGATCCTGTCTTCCATCTCTCCGCACAGGGAGCGGGTGACACTTGTCTTGCTACCGGCCTGCTGTTCGTGCCATGGCAGCCTATCCTGCTTCCCGAGCGTTTCCCGACCCCAAGGCCAAGTGCTCCTTCTCTTCTCCGGAGGCGGCCTGCTGCGCCTTCCCCACACTTGCTCCTGGGGAGTGCGGTGACAGACGTGTGCAACCACGCGTCTCTCTCAGGCTAAAGGGATGCTAGGGCAAAGAGTATTTCGCTCCATGCGGGTATCTTTCATCGTTCTGTGGAGACTAGCTCAGGCTACCAGCAGCAGCATGCACAAACACAACTCAGATTTCCCAACGAATGCTGTGATTTCCCAGTGTAGATCACAAGGCAAAGAGGCTTTCACTGTATGCGGGTTTCTCCAGCCGCGAGACTGGGCTCAGGCAAGCAGCAGTAGCCCGCAGAACATTTCTCAGCGAATGCTGTGCTTTCTCAGAGGCTTTGGCTTGGAGCGAACAGCACTTCGCCGGGGCTTCCTCAGCAAGGCTTCAGTCGCGTCAGGGAAGCAGAGCTGCGGGAGAGCTGGTGCCTTTTGGGCCTTGCTTTCCCGGGCTCCATGTTCGCTTCCCGGGTTCACCCTGCCAGGCCGAATTAAGCACACACAGCCACAACCCTGCATTAGCGTGCGGAGCCTAGGATGGCACCCTATGCACACTACCATCTCCCAGTGTAGGCATCGCTTTGACTTTTCTCTGTCGCTCATGCGTTCATGCGGACTAGCCCAGTGCTTTCCCCACAGGAAAGGCAGATTATGAAAATAAATATAAATCAATATAAATAAAATAAATATAAAGATTTTGAAATGAAAACAAGTTATAAATAAAATAGAGAAGACCTACACAGCTAAAAGTTTATTCAGAAAATCTACTATTAAAGGAGTCAGTATGACACAATGTTAAGATATCAAAAGATTTGAGCATGTACTTTACAGAAAGTGTAATCCAAATGGCCACTCATATATAAAAACTGTTTATCTTTATTATGAATCTGGAATTAAATTAAATTAAAAATGAATTAAAACCTAAAATGACATACTATTACACACTTACCAATTTGGGCAACAGTAATTGTCTTGCAAGAATGTGAAAGAATGAAAGTGCCCATAATAAAAACATTTGAGGTAAGTTGGACAATATTTAGAAAACTTAAAAATAAAAATAAAGATTTGGTCCATTCCTAGAAATACAACATGGAACTAAATGAATATTTTCACCAGGATATGCAAACAGATGATTATAGCTATTTTATTCATAACGGCAGATCAGTAGTGGTCTATTTGCACAATGTTACATTAAATAAGAGAGAATATTAACAAACTAGAAGGAGGGGCTAGGTTGTTATCATAAACAGATCTTCTATGGTGCTGATTATGTTCTATTTCTCAAAATCTTTAAGTTAAAAAAGTTTTCAAATTTATATCTAGATAGATAGAGGATAGATGGACAGATATCCCAGAAGCTGCAAGGATAGTCTAAGACCAGGCTTTAAAGGGCTTTTCTATACTCTACTAAATACTTGAAACCATTCATTATATCAAAGCTCAGTGTTCAAATCTCCATTTGTTTCTTCAGTTTCCTAATATTTATCTTAAGGTGACCTGATCCAGACTTTTGATCACCTTTGTCTACATATTTCTATTTTAACAAAGTCCTTTTTAAAACTGAGAGACTAAAACTTAGAAAAATACTCTGATTGTTATCTCACTAGAGTGGAAAATATATAGTTACCCATTAACTAATGATATCCATGTCTACATTAGATCCATGACATTTTTAATTCTTGGGAGCTTTTGGTTAAATGAATTTTTTAAGCTTCCTTTAAATGAAGCTTTAAGCCATCACCACATGAATAAAGTTAAAGAACTAAATGAAAACAGGCCAAGTATTTACAGAGTAATAGAATGTGCAGTGGAAAGAGAATTCTGAAATCATAAAGCCTAAATTAGTGTGATGCATCTTTACTAGCCATGTAATCATAAACCAGTTATCTAAATGTGTTAGCCTCAGTTTTTTCACCCATGAAATGGTGATGATAATACTTATTATGCAGAGTTGTTGTGTGGATGTGATGAAGCATGGAGCATGAGAGTCTCATATTCCATGCTAAAATGATAGCTATTTTTATACTTATAATAATTCTAATAATAGTAATTAAATTGTTCAAAATGGTAATATTCATTTATATTGAGGCATTGTATTGACTATTCATAGACACATTTACCAAAATAAATTTCATTTTACGTTACCCCCTCTGAGGATATGTATTCCCTAATTCAATATGAATCTCATTATGAGTAATAATTATCATAATAAATATGCTGATTTTTCTTCTATTTATTTTTAGGGAAGTATCCTTTACTGTTGAACATAAAGAAACTTAAGCAAGTCTGTCTTATTCAAAATTTGCATGCTGCTTTCTTATGAAACTAGATTATAGAGTTGTATGAAATAAATTCATGCAGTTAAGACATTTATGTTTGGAAAACTGGGTGGTCAGTTTAGTATTTCAAAAGAAGATTTTAAATTTGAACCTTAAAACTGAGCTCTTTCAGCCTTATTTATAGACCATCCTTCATGCTTCATAAGTACTCCTTCATTGTAAACTAAGTAATAGTGTTTGTCACAGTGTATATAACGAAAATGGATTTTATATTCTATTATTTCAGAGTTAGTTGCAGTTTCTACTTCCTTCCTTTTTTGAAAAATAGATTAATTCTACAAAAAGTTTTTGCCAGCTTTATTGAAAAAAAATCGACATATTATAATTTGTAAATTTAAGAAATGATTTCTTATAACATTGCAAACTTTTAACATTGTGTAAATTTTGTACAATTTGATAAATCGGTATACATCTTTATTGCAATATAATCTACATAAAAATGTTAATACATCTACTATCTCGTATAGTTGCCACTGTTTTTTATGCATGTATCATAAGGAATTTATGATCTACTCTCTTAGCAACTTCTATGTATATAGTATAGTAGAGATAAACTTCAGAGGTCTTGTGGGTTTTGTTCCAGACTGCCTCAATAAAGTGATTATCTCAATAAACTAAGTCAAATTATTATTATTTTTTTTGGTTTCCCAGTGCATATAAAAAATTATGTTTCCCAGTGCATATAAAAAATAAACACTATCCTGTACTGTTCAAAAGCATTATGTTTTTAAAGAAAAACAATGTATATACCTTAAGTAAACTAGTTCTGAGTTTTCAGTGGGTCATAATTCCTGATCACAGATCACCATAACAAATACAATAATAATGAAAAAACTTGAAATATTGCAAGAATTACCAACATGTGACAGAGAGACACAAAATGAACAAATGTTGTTAGAAAAATGGTGGCAGCAGACCTCTTTTATACAAGATTGCTATAAACTTTCAACTTGTAAGAATGTGATATATGCAAAGTTTAATAAAGGGAAGCACAATTAAAAAAAAGTATGTATATTTTATTAACTATGATCATCATGCTGTACATTAGATCCCCAGAACTTTTTCGTATTATAGTTGCAAGTTTGCACCCTTTGACCACCTTACTCCACCCCAGGTTCACCCCTTGTCAACTCAACTCTAAGTTTCCATTAGTTTGCCTTTTCCTCAGATTCTGTATGTAAGGGATATCATAATACATAAATTTAAAAAATATATAAAATCTTTGAAATATTTCACTTAGTATAACTCCTTCAAGATCCATCCATGCTGTCTTAATTTTTCATGGGTAAGTAGTATTCCATAGTATATATTTACCATACTTAGTTTATTCATTCATCCATTAATGGATACTGAAGTTATTTCCATCTCTTGCTTAGAGTTAATAATGTGATAATAAACATAAGAGTGCAGATATGTCTTTGAACTGTGACTTCGTTTCCTTTAGATATATCCCTAGAAGTGGGATTACTGAATCATATGGTAATTTTACTTTTAATAATATGAATAATCTCCATACTGTTTTCCATACAAATTTATATCCCTATCACAGTGCATTTTCCCCAATATTTACCAAAATTTGTTAGTTTCAATTTGTGGTAGTATATATTCTAATAGGTAGTAATATCTTGCTGTGTTTTTCAGAGGTAAACAACAACAACAACATCATAATGACTTTGCCCTGAGTTTTTTACGTTGAGCACTTTTTAATGCTCCTGTTGGTCATTTATATAACTTTTTTGAAAAAAAAAAAGTCTATTGAGATCCTTTTGCTATTTTTTTAATTATATATATTTTTTCTATTTGTATCTGTTGGTTATTAACCTCTTTTCAGATATAAGATTTGTAAGTATTTTCTTACATTCTGTGGATTGTGTTTTCATTCTCTCTCTCTCTCTTTTTTTTTGGCAATGCAGACACTTTAGTTTGATGTAATACGATTTATTTATTTTTGCTTTTTTTCCTGTGTTTTTGGTCTGGTATCCAAAAAACTATTGGCAAGACCAATGTCAAGGAGAATTTTTCCTATGTTTTCCTTTAGGAAATGTAGTTTCATGCATCACCTTTAAGTCTTTAATCTATTTCAAGTTAAGACTTATGAGTGATATAAGGTTCCGGTTTCCTACTGTTTATGTGACTATTCAGTTTTAAATATCATTTATTGAACAGACTATCTTTACCCATTACATATGTTGGCCCCTGTCAAATATTAGGTGACTGTATGAAAGGATTTATTTCTGTTCTACTTGTTTATTGGTCTGTTTTTATGCCAGTATACTTTATTGTTTTGAGCATGAGGGCTTTGTAGTATAGTTTCAAATCAAGAAGTGTAATTTCTCTTCTTCATTCTTTCTCAGAACTGCTTTGATTATTTGTTGTCTTTTATGGTCTCATATAAATTGTAGGATTCTTTACTTACTTCTGTAAAAAATAATATTGGATTTTTTAAAGATTTTTAATTTATTTATTTGACAGAGAGAGATGACAAGCAGGCAGAGAGGCAGGCAGACAGAGAAGAGGAAGCAGGCTTCCTGCTGAGCAGAGAGCCTGATGCGGGGCTCGATCCCAGGACCCTGGAATCATGACCTGAGCCGAAGGCAGCGGCTTAACCCACTGAGCCACCCAGGCGCCCCTAACATTGGATTTTTGATAGGAATTGGATTTACAGATGGTTTTCGGTAGTATGGACATTTTAACAATGTTAATTCTTACCATTCATAAATATGAGCTATCTTTCCATTTGTGTCACCTTCAATTTCTTTATCAATGTCATAGTTTATGGAGTACAGATCTTTCATCTTCTTAGTTAAATCTATTCCTAAGTATTTTATTATTTTTGATGCTATTGTGAATTAGATTGTTTTCTTTATTTTTTCAGGTAGTTCATCATTAGAGTGTTAAAATGCTCCTGTCTTTTGCTTACTTTGGATGATATGAAAAACAGGGAAGAATTCCATATTTAAAAAAATGTAAGAAAACAAAATTCTTGTCTTTTATATACTGATCTTGTATTTGGTGGCTTTACTAAATTTGTTTATTCAAATTTTTTTTGTGAAGTTTTTAGGATTTTTTAACATGTAAGTTCATGTTATCCAAAAAAAGAAAATTTTACTTCTTCCTTTTTTTTTTTTTTTTGGAGTCTCTTATTTCTTTGTGTTCCTTGTTTCTCTGGCTAGGACATCCAGTACTATGTCAAATGAGAGTAGTGAAAGTGGACACACTTGTCTTTTTTCTGATCTTTAAGGGGAAAACTCAAATTTTTTTGATTGAATATGAGATTAGCTCTGGGCTTGCAATATGTGGTTTTTCTTTAATGGATTTTTAAATTATTTTTTAAAAAATTTTTTATAAACATATAATGTGTTCTTATCCCTAGGGGTACAGGTCTGTGAATCACCAGGTTTACACATTTCACAGCACTCACCATCACTCACCATAGCACCTGCCCTCCCCAATGTCCATACCCCCACCATCCTCTCCCAACACACCTCCCCCCAGCAACCCTCAGTCTGTTTTGTGAGATTCAGTCTTTTATGGTTTGTCTCCCTCCCAATCCCATCTTCTTTTATTTTTCTTTTCGTACGCCCGAAACCGCCTATGTTGCATCCCCACTTCATCATATCAGGGAGATCATATGATAGTTGTCTTTCTCAGATTGATTTATTTCGCCAAGCATAATACCCTCTAGTTCCATCCACGTCATCACAAATAGCAGGATTTCATTTCTTTTGATGGCTGCATAGTATCCCATTGTACATATATACCACATCTTATTTATTGATTCATCTGTTGAAGGACATTTAGGTTCTTTCCATAGTTTAACTATTGTGGACATTGCTGCTATAAACATTTGGGTGCATGTGCCCCTTCAGAATGCCACGTTTGTATCTGTAGGGTATATACCCAGTACTGCAATCACTGGGTCATAGGCTAGTTCTATTTTCAGCTTTTTGAGGCACCTCCACGCTGCTTTCCAGAGTGGTCGCTCCAGCTTGCATTCCCACGTACAGTGTAGGAGGGTTGCCCTTTCTCCACATCCTCGCCAGCATCTGTCATTGACTGACTTGTTCATTTTAGCCATTCTGAAAGGTGTGAGGTGGTATCTCATTCTGGTTTTGATTTGTATTTCCCTGATGCCGAGTGATGTGGAGCATTTTTTCATGTGTCTGTTGGCCATTTGGATGTATTTTTTGCAGAAATGTCTGTTCATGTCCTCTGCCCATTCATTCGATTATTTGTTCTTAGGGTGTTGAGTTTGATAAGCTCTTTATAGATTTTGGATGGATACTGGTTCTTTACCTGGTATGTCATTTGCAAATATCTTCTCCCAGATAACTTCTGACAGTCATCTTTTGGCTTTGTTAACTGTTTCCTTTGCTGGGCAAAAGCTTTTTGATCTGATGAAATCCCAAGAGTTCATTCTTGCCCTTGCTTCCCTTGCCTTTGGCGATGTTCCTAGGAAGAAGTTGCTGCTGCTGAGGTCAAAGAGGTTGCTACCTGTTCTCTCCTCAAAGATTTTGATGGATTCCCTCTCACATTATGCTTCTTCATCCATTTCCAGTCTATTTTCATGTATGGTGTAAGGAAATAGCCCAATTTCATTTTTCTGCATGTGGCTGTTCAATTTTCCTGACCCTAAGGCCAGAGGCTCCTTCTCTACTCTGGGGGCGGCGTGCTATGCCTTCCCCCATGTGCTCCTGGGGAGCGCGGTGACAGACGTGTGCGACCATGCTTCTCGCTCATACAGAGGGGATACTAGGGAAAAAGTATATCGATCCATGCAGGTATCTTCCACTGTGCTGCGGAGACTAGCTCAGGCAAGCAGCAGCAACATCCACAAACCCAACTCTGATTTCCCAAAAAATGCTGTGCTTTCCCAGGGGAGATGCCCAGGCAAAGAGGCTTTCGCTGTATGCGGGTTTCTCCCACCGCGAGACTGGGCTCAGGCAAGCAGCAGCAGCCCGCAGATCATTTCTCAGCGAATGCTGTGTTTTCGCAGAGGCTTTGGCTTGGAGCGAACAGCACTTCGCCGCTGCTTCCGCAGCAAGGCTTCAGTCCCGTTAGGGAAGAAGAGCTGCAGGAGAGCTGGTGCCTCTTGGGCTTTGCTTTCCCGGGTTCCATGTTTGCGTCCTGGGTTCACCCTGCCAGGCCGAACTAAGCAGACACAGCCACAACCGTGAAGTAGCGTGCATAGCCTAGGGTGGCACTCTATGCACACTACCATCTCCCGGTTTAGGCATCGCTAGGCCTTTTACTCTAGCGCTGTGGCGGACTCGGGGACTAGGCCAGTGCTTTCCCCACCGGAAAGGAGAGGTGACAGGATCCCTGCACACCGCTCTGTGCACTGAATAGGGAGCTTTGGGGGATGTCCCCACTCCTTCCCCTTAAACCCCATGCCTCCTCCAAGCTTCCACATCCTGGAGGAAGAAGGCATCTGATGGCCAGTTCTTTCTGGGAGTTGTTTCTCGAGTTCAGGGTAGGCGCCTGGTAGCAAGCCCATGTCTCCACCACGGACAGGTGGCCAAGGAGCGGCTGTCTCCTTGAGCCCAAAGGTCAGGACCGGCATGCTTTCTGCCCAGACTCCTTCCTCAGAGTGAAGCCCTTTCCCCTGCCCTAATCTACCCCTCGTGTCTCCTTAGCAGCCAGGCTTCCGTCGCTCTGCAGTGACAGACGTGTCCCTTTCCTTAAGCCTCTTTCCACAGGTGCCAACGCGCTTCACTCTCAGGCAGAGGGGATGCCCAGGCAAAGAGGATTTCGCTCCATGCGGGTTTAGTCCACCGTGCTGTGGAGACTAGCTGAGGCAAGCAGCAGGCAGCATCCCACAGACCCGACTCTGATTTCCCAACGAATGCTGTGCTTTCCCAGAGGAGACGCCCTGGCAAAGAGCCTTCGCTGTATGCGGTTTTCTCCCACTGTGAGAATGGCTCAGGCAACCAGCAGCAGCAGCCCACAGTACCGACTCTGATTTTCAGCGAATGTTGTGCTTTCACAGAGGCTTTGGGCTTGGAGCGAACCGCACTTCACTGCTGCTTCCTCAGCAAGGCTTCGTTCGCTTCAGGGAAGAAGAGCTGCGGGAGAGCTGGTGCCTCTTGGGCCTTGCTTTCCCGAGCTCCAAGATCGCACCCGGGGTTCACCTTGCTAAGCCGAACTAAGCAGACACAGTCACAGCCCGGCAGCAGCTTGCGTGGCCTAGCATGGCACTCTATGCCTATTACGATCTCCTGGGGTAGGTAAGGCTTTGCCTTTTGCTCTGGCGCTCAGAGAGAATCAGGGTCTAGGCCATTTCCTTCAGCACAAAGAGAGGTGGCGACAGGATCCCTGCAAAGGGCCCGTGCACTTGGATGAGGAACTGTGGAGGACAGTCTCCACTCCTTCCCCGGCACACCCCCTGCCACCCACATCGCTGCCACATCTTGGTGGAAGATGGCATCTGACTGCCCGTTTCTCCATGGGGTTGTTTCTGCGAGTGTGGGTATGGCACCTGGTGGCAGCCCAAGTCTGCCCTTGGGACAGGTGGCCAAGGAGATGCTGTCCCATTGGGACCAGAGGCACAAGACAGGCCTGCCTTCTGCCCAGACTCCTTCCTCAGAGGATAGCACGCGCCCCTGCCCTAGTCGTCCCCTCATGTCTCCTTAGCAGCCAGGCTTCCATCTCTCCGCACAGGGAGAGGGTGAGACTTGTCTTGCCACAGGCCTGCTGTTCGTGCAACGGCAGGCTATCCTGCTTCCCGAGCGTTTCCCGACCCCAAGGCCAAGGGCTCCTTCTCTTCTCCGGGGGCGGCGTGCTGCGCCTTCCCCACATTTGCTCCTGGGGAGTGCGCTGACAGACGTGTGCAACCACGCTTCTCTCTCAGGCAGAAGTGTGCTAGGGCAAAGAGGATTTCGCTCCATGCGGGTATCTTCCACAGTGCTGCGGAGACTAGCTCAGGCAAGCAGCAGCAGTATCCCCTAACCCAACTCAGTTATCCCAACGAATGATGTGCTTTCCCAGAGGAGATGCCCTGGCAAAGAGCCTTTCGCTCTATGCGGGTTTCTCCCACTGTGAGATTGGCTCAGACAAAGAGCAGCAGCAGCCCACAGTACCGACTCTGATTTATGGCGAAATTTCTGCTTTCACAGAGGCTTTGGGCTTGGAGCGAACCGCACTTCACTGCTGCTTCCTCAGCAAGGCTTCGTTCGCTTCAGGGAAGAAGAGCTGCGGGAGAGCTGGTGCCTCTTGGGCCTTGATTCCCGAGCTCCAGATAGCACCTGGAGTTCACCTTGCTAAGCCGAACTAAGCAAACACAGTCCCAGCCCTGCAGCAGCTTGCGTGGCCTAGCATGGCACTCTATGCCTATTGCTATCTCCTGGGGTAGGTAAGGATTTGCCTTTTGCTCTGGCGCTCAGGGAGACTCGGGGTCTAGGCCAGTGCCTTCAGCACAGGAGAAAGGTGGGGACAGGATCCCTGCATAGGGACCGCGCTCTTGGATGGGGAACTGTGGTGGACAGTCTCCACTCCTTCCCCGGCACACCCCCTGCCACCCACATCGCTGCCACATCTTGGTGGAAGACGGCATCTGACTGCCCGTTTCTCCATGGGGTTGTTTCTGTGAGTTGCGTGTATGGCACCTGGAGGCAAGCCCAAGTCTGCCCTTGGGAAAGGTGGCCAAGGAGATGCTGTCCCATTGGGACCAGAGGCACAGGACAGGCCTGCCTTCTGCCCAGACTCCTTCCTCAGAGGATAGCACGCGCCTCTGCCCTAGTCGTCCTCTCATGTTTCCTTAGGATCCTGGCTTCCATCTCTCCGCACAGGGAGCGGATGACACTTGTCTTGCTACCGGCCTGCTGTTTGTGCCATGGCAGCCTATCCTGCTTCCCGAGCGTTTCCCGACCCCAAGGCCAAGGGCTCCTTCTCTTCTCTGGAGGCGGCCTGCTGCGCCTTCCCCACACTTGCTCCTGAGGAACGCCGTGACAGACGTGTGCAACCACGCGTCTCTCTTGGGCTAAAGGGATGCTAGGGCAAAGAGTATTTCGCTCCATGCGGGTATCTTCCACCGTGCTGCGGAGACTAGCTCAGGCTAGCAGCAGCAGCATCCACAAACACAACTCAGATTTCCCAACGAATGCTGTGATTTCCCAGTGTAGATCACAAGGCAAAGAGGCTTTCGCTGTATGCGGGTTTCTCCAGCCGCGAGACTGGGCTCAGGCAAGCAGCAGTAGCCCGCAGAACATTTCTCAGCGAATGCTGTGCTTTCTCAGAGGCTTTGGCTTGGAGCGAACAGCACTTCGCCGAGGCTTCCTCAGCAAGGCTTCAGTCGCGTCAGGGAAGCAGAGCTGCGGGAGAGCTGGTGCCTTTTGGGCCTTGCTTTCCCGGGCTCCATGTTCGCTTCCCGGGTTCACCCTGCCAGGCCGAATTAAGCAGACACAGCCCCAACACTGCAATAGCGTGCAGAGCCTAGGATGGCACCCTATGCACACTACCATCTCCCGGTGTAGGCATCGCTTGGCCTTTTACTCTGGCGATCAGGCGTTCATGCGGACTAGCCCAGTGCTTTCGCCACAGGAAAGGGGACGTGACAGGATCCCTGCACACCGCCCATGCACTGTATAGGGAACTTTCGGGGACAGTCCTCACCCATCACCCTATACCCCATGCCACTTCCAAGCTTCCACATCCTGAAGAAAGATGGCATCTGACTCTGTTATTTCAGGGAGCTGTTTCTGCCAGTTCAGCGTAGTTTCTGGTGGCTAGCGCATGTCTGCCCCAGGGACAGGTGGCCAAGGAGCTGCTGTCTCCTTGGGCCCAGAGGCTCAGGACAGGCATACTTTCTGCCCAGACTCCTTCCTAAGAGTGGAGCACACGCCCTGCCCTACTCATCCCCTCCTCTCTCAGTAGCAGAAAGGCTACTGTCTCTCTTCACAGGGAGCGGGTGACACTTGTATTGCCACTGGCCGCTGTGCCTGCCAGGGCCGGCTCTTCTGCTTCGCAACCATTTCCAGACCAGAAAGCCAACGGCTCCTGCTCTTCTCCCTGGGCAGCGTGCTGCACCTTCCACAGACATACTCATGGGGATCGCAGTACTAGACGTGTCCCTTTCCTTAAGGCTCTATCCACAGGCACAACCGCGCTTCTCTCAGGCAGAGGGGTGCTAGGGCAAAGAGGATTTCGCTCCATGCGGGTATCTTACAACATGCTGTGGAGACTAGCTCAGGCATTAAGCTGCAGCATCACACACATCCGATTCTGATTTCCCAACGAAAGCTGTGTTTCCCAGAGGGGATGCCCGTCAAAGAGGTTTCGCTGTATGCGGGTTTCTCCCACCGCGAAACTGGGCTCAGGCAAGCAGCAGAAAAGCCCGCAGAACCGACTCTGATTTCCCAGCGACTGCTATGCTTTCCCAGAGGTTTCCAACTTGGCGCGAAACGCACTATGCTTCTGCTTCCTCAGCAAGGCTTTGTTCGTTCGCTCCTTCGCGGCAGGGAAGAAGAACCGCGCGAGAGCTGGTGCCTCTTGGGCCTTGCTTTCCCGGGCTCCAAGTTCGCTCCCGGGGTTCACCTTGTTAAGCCGAACTATGCAGACACAGTCACAGCCCTGCAGCAGCTTGCGTGGCCTAGCATGGCACTCTATGCCTATTACCATCTCCTGGGGTAGGTAAGGCTTTGCTTTTTGCTCCGGCCCTCAGGCAGACTCGGGGTTAGGCCAGTGCCTTCAGCACAGGAGAGAAGAGGCGACAGGAACCCTGCACAAGGCCTGTGCTCTTGGATGGGGAACTGTGGGGGACAGTCTCCACTCCTTCCCCGGCACACCCCCTGCCACCCACATCGCTGCCACATCTTGGTGGAAGACGGCATCTGACTGCCCGTTTCTCCATGGGGTTGTTTCTGCGAGTTGCGGGTATGGCACCTGGTGGCAAGCCCAAGACTGCCCTTGGGACAGGTGGCCAAGGAGATGCTGTCCCCTTGGGACCAGAGGCACAAGACAGGCCTGCCTTCTGCCCAGACTCCTTCCTCAGAGGGGAGCACGCGCCCCTGCCCTAGTCGTCCCCTCATGTCCCCTTAGCAGCCAGCCTCCATCTCTCCGCACAGTGAGCGGGTGAGACTTGTCTTGCTACCGGCCTTCTGTTCGTGCCATGGCAGGCTATCCTGCTTCCCGAGCGTTTCCCGACCCCAAGGCCAAGGGCTCCTTCTCTTCTCCAGAGGCGGCCTGCTGTGCCTTCCCAACACTTGCTCCTCGGGAGAGCAGTGACACACGTGTGCAACCACGCTTCTCTCTCAGGCAGAAGGGATGCTAGGGCAAAGAGTATTTCGCTCCATGCGGGTATCTTCCACTGTGCTGCGGAGACTAGCTCAGGCATTCAGCTGCTGCATCCCGCACATCCGATTCTGATTTCCCAACGAATGCTGTGCTTTCCCAGAGGAGATGCCCGGGCAAAGACGCTTTCGCTGTATGCAGGTTTCTCCCACATAGAGACTGGGCACAGGCAAGCTGCAGAAGAGCCCGCAGAACCGACTTCTGATTTCTCAGCAAATGCTGTGCTTTCTCGCAGAGGCTTTGGCTTGAAGCGAACAGCACTTCGCCGCTGCTTCCTCAGCAAGGCTTCAGTCGCGTCAGGGAAGAAGTGCTGCCGGAGAGCTGGTGCCTCTTGGGGCCTTCCTATCCTGGGCTCCAAGTTCACATCCTGGGTTCATTCTGCCAAGGTGAAATAAGCAGACACAGCCTCGACCCTGCAGCAGCGTGCGTGGCCTAGGATGGCACTCTGCTCACAATGCCATCTCTCAGCATAGGCACGGCCGGCCCTTTTACTCTGGCGTTCAGGTGGACAGGGGACTAGGCCAGTGCCTTCTCCATCCTTGAGGAGTCGTGAGAGGATCACTGCACACCGCCCGTGCCCTGGAATGGGGAGTAATCGGTAACTGTCCCTGTTTCCCCGGGACACCCCCTGCCTCCGCCAATGCTGCCACATCCTGGAGGAAGACGGCATCTGATTGCCCGTTCCTCCAGGAGGTGTTTCTGCGAGTTCAGGGCTGGAAGCTTGGTGGCAAGCCCACGTCTGCCCTCTGGACAGGTGGCCAAGGAGATGCTTTCCACTTGGGACCAGAGGCACAGGAAAGGCCTTCCTTCTGCCCAGACTCCTTCCTCAGATTGGAGCACGTTCCCCGGCCCAATCGCCCCCTCATGTCTCCTTAGCAGCCAGGCTTCGTCTCTCTGCACAGGGAGTGGGTGACACTTGTCTTGCCACCGGCCCGCTGTTCCTGCCAGCTTCGCGACCATTTCCTGACCACAAGGCCAATGGCTCCTTCTCTTCTCCTGGGCAGCTTGCTGCACTTTCCCCAGACAGGCTCCTGCGGAGCCCAGTGACAGACATGTCCCCTTCCTTAAGGCTCTTTTCACAGGCGCAACCACGGTTCTCTCAGGCAGTGGGGATGCCCAGGCAAAGAGGATTTCGCCCCATGCGGGTCTATTACACCGTGCTGTTGGGTCTTGCTCAGGCAAGCAGCAGCAGGACCCCACAGACCCGACTCTGATTTCCCAAAGAATGCTGTGCCTTCCCAGAGGAGATGCCCAGGCAAAGACCCTTTCTCTGTATGAGGGTTTCTCCCGCCGTGCTGCGAATACTAGGCTAAGGCAAGCAGCAACAGCAGCCCACAAAAACGACTCTGATTTCCCAGCGACTGCTATGCTTTCACAGAGGTTTTCAGCTTGGCGCGAACGGCACTTCGCTGCTGCTCCCTCAGCAAGGCTTTGGGTGTTCGCTCTGTCGCATCAGGGAAGAAGCGCTGCGGGAGAGCTGGTCCCTCTTGGGCCTTGCTTTCCCGGGCTCTATGTTGGCACCCTGGGTTCACCCTGCCAGTCCGAACTAAGCAGACACAGCCACAACGCTGCAGCAGCGTGCGTGGCCTAGGATGGCACTCAATGCACACTACATTCTCCCAGTGTAGGCAACGCTTGGCCTTTTGCACAGGCCCTCAGGCCGACTCGCGGACAAGGCCAGTGCCTTCCCCACAGGAGAGGAGAGGCGACAGGATCCCTGAACACCACCCGTTCACTGGAATGGGGAGCTTTGGGAGATTGTCCCCACTCCTTCCCCGGCAAACCCCCTGCCACCGAAAACGCTGTCGCATCTTGGAGGAAGATGGCATCTGACTGCCCGTTTCTCGAGGGAGCTATTTCTGCGAGTTCCGGGTATGGCACCTGGTAGCTAGCCCAAGTCGGCCCTACGGACAGGTGGTCAAGGAGATGCTGTCCCCTTGGGACCAGAGGCACAGGACAGGCCTGCCTTCTGCCCAGACTCCTTCTTCAGAGTGGAGCATGCATCCCTGCCCTAGTCATCCCCTCATGTCTCCTTAGGAACCAGGCTTTGTCTCTCTGCACAGGGAGCGGGTGACACTTGTCTTGCCACCGGCCTGCTGTTCCTGCCACGGCAGGCTATTCTGCTTCCCGACCTTCCCGACCACAAGGCCAACGTATCCTTCTCTTCTCCTGGGGTGGCGTGCTGCACCTTCCCCAGACATGCTCTTGGGGAGCGCAGTGACACACGTGTGCAACCACGCTTCTCTCTCAGATCTCAAATACCCAACATAACCCTACACCTAAAGGAGATGGAGAAAGAACAACAAAGAAAGCCTAAACCCAGCAGAAGAGGAATAATAAAGATCAGAGCAGAAATCAATGAAATAGAAACAAATAAACAAACAAATAAAAACCACAAAAAACCACCACCAACAACAAAAAACAATAGAACAAATCAACAAAACTAGGAGCTGCTTCTTTGAAAGAATTAATAAGATTGATAAAACCCTTTCCAGACTTATCAAAAAGAAAAGCGAAAGAACCCAAATAAATAAATTAATGAATGAAAGAGGAGAGATCACAACCAACACCAAAGAAATACAAACAATTATAAGAACATACTATGAGCAACTCTACGCCAACAAATTCAACAATCTGGAAGAAATGGATACATTCCTAGAGACATATAAACTACCACAACTGAACCAGGAAGAAACAGACCCATAACCAGTACGGAGATTGAAACAGTCATCAAAAATCTCCAAACAAACAAAAGCCCCGGGCCAGATGGCTTCCCAGGGAAATTCTACCAAACATTTAAAGAAGAATTAATTCCTATTCTCATGATACTGTTCCAAAAATATAGAAATGGAAGGAAAACTTCCAAACTCATTTTATGAGGCCAGCATCACCTTGATCCCAAAACCAGACAAGGATCCCATCAAAAAAGAGAACAGCAAACCAATATCCTTGATGAACACAGATGCGAAAATTCTCACCAAAATACTAGCCAATAGGATTCAACAGTACATTAAAAGGATTATTCACCACGACCAAGTGGGATTTATTCCAGGGCTATAAGGTTGGTTCAACATATGCAAATCAATCAATGTGATACAACGCATTAATAAAAGAAAGAACAAGAACCACATGATACTCTCCATAGATGCTGAAAAAGCATTTGGCAAAGTGCAGTGTCCCTTCCTGATTAAAACTCTTCAAAGTGTAGGGATAGAGGCCACATGTTATCAATATTATCAAAGCCATCTATGAAAAACCCACTGCAAATATCATTCTCAATGGAGAAAAACTGAATACTTTTCCGCTGAGGTCAGGAACACGGCAGGGATGTCCGTTATCACCACTGCTATTCAACATCGTACTAGAAGTCCTAGCCTCAGCAATCAGACAACAAAAAGAAATTAAAGGCATCCAAATTTTGCCAAATTGGCAAAAGAGAAGTCAAACTATCCCTGCTTGCAGACGATATGACACTGTATGTGGAAAACTTAAAGGACTCCACTCCAAATCTGCTATAACTTGTATAGGAATTCTGTAAAGTGTCAGAATATAAAATCAATGCACAGAAATTGGTTGCATTTTTTTTAAGCCAACAAGACTGAAGAAATAGAAATTAAGGAGTGAATCCCATTTACAATTGCACTCAAAACCCTAAGATACCTAGGAATAAACCTAACCAAAGAGACAAAGAATCTATACTCAGAACTCTAAAGTGAGTACTCATGAAAGAAATTGAAGAAGACACAAAGAAATGGAAAAATGTTCCATTCTCCTGTATTGGAAGAAATGTATTGTGAAAATGTCTATGCTACCTAAAGCAATCTACACATTTAATGCAATCCCTATCAAAATCTCATCCATTTTTTTTCAAAGAAATGGGACAAATCATCCTAAAATATATATGGAACCATAAAATACCTCGAATAGCCAGAGGAATATTGAAAGAGAAAGCCAAAGTTGTTGGCATCACAATTCCAGACTTCAAGCTCTATTACAAAGTTGTCATCATCAAGATGGTAGGGAACTGTCCCCAAAACAGACATAGATCAATGGAACAGAATAGAGAGCGCAGAAATACACCCTCAACTCTATGGTCAACTAATCGTCAACAAAGCAGGAAGGAATGTCCTATGGAAAAGAGACAGCCTCTTCAACAAATGGTGTTGGGAAAATTGAACAGCCACATGCAGAAAAATGAAGTTGGACCATTTCCTTACACCATACATGAAAATAGACTGGAAATGGATGAAGAAGCATAATGTGAGAAAGGAATCCATCAAAATCCTTGAGGAGAGTACAGGCAGCAACCTCTTTGACCTCAGCAGCAGCAACTTCTTCCTAGGAACATCGCCAAAGGCAAGGGAAGCAAGGGCAAGAATGAACTCTTGGGATTTCATCAGATCAAAAAGCTTTTGCCCAGCAAAGGAAACAGTTAACAAAGCCAAAAGATGACTGTCAGAAGTTATCTGGGAGAAGATATTTGCAAATGACATACCAGGTAAAGAACCAGTATCCATCCAAAATCTATAAAGAGCTTATCAAACTCAACACCCTAAGAACAAATAATCGAATGAAGAAATGGGCAGAGGACATGAACAGACATTTCTGCAAAAAATACATCCAAATGGCCAACAGACACATGAAAAAATGCTCCACATCACTCGGCATCAGGGAAATACAAATCAAAACCAGAATGAGATACCACCTCACACCTTTCAGAATGGCTAAAATGAACAAGTCAGTCAATGACAGATGCTGGCGAGGATGTGGAGAAAGGGCAACCCTCCTACACTGTACGTGGGAATGCAAGCTGGAGCGACCACTCTGGAAAGCAGCGTGGAGGTGCCTCAAAAAGCTGAAAATAGAACTAGCCTATGACCCAGTGATTGCAGTACTGGGTATATACCCTACAGATACAAACGTGGCATTCTGAAGGGGCACATGCACCCAAATGTTTATAGCAGCAATGTCCACAATAGTTAAACTATGGAAAGAACCTAAATGTCCTTCAACAGATGAATCAATAAATAAGATGTGGTATATATGTACAATGGGATACTATGCAGCCATCAAAAGAAATGAAATCCTGCTATTTGTGATGACGTGGATGGAACTAGAGGGTATTATGCTTGGCGAAATAAATCAATCTGAGAAAGACAACTATCATATGATCTCCCTGATATGATGAAGTGGAGATGCAACATAGGCGGTTTCGGGCGTACGAAAAGAAAAATAAAAGAAGATGGGATTGGGAGGGAGACAAACCATAAAAGACTGAATCTCACAAAACAGACTGAGGGTTGCTGGGGGGAGGTGTGTTGGGAGAGGATGGTGGGGGTATGGACATTGGGGAGGGCAGGTGCTATGGTGAGTGATGGTGAGTGCTGTGAAATGTGTAAACCTGGTGATTCACAGACCTGTACCCCTAGGGATAAAAACACATTATATGTTTATAAAAAATTTTTTTAAAAAATAATTTAAAAATCCATTAAAGAAAAACCACATATTGCAAGCCTAGAGCAAATCTCATATTCAATCAAAAAAGTTTGAAAGTTTTCCCCTTAAAGATCAGAAAAAAGACAAGTGTGTCCACTTTCACTACTCTCATTTGACATAGTACTGGATGTCCTAGCCAGAGAAACAAGGAACACAAAGAAATAAGAGACTCCAAAAAAAAAAAAAAAAGGAAGAAGTAAAATTTTCTTTTTTTGGATAACATGAACTTACATGTTAAAAAATCCTAAAAACTTCACCAAAAAAATTTGAATAAACAAATTTAGTAAAGCCGCCAAATACAAGATCAATATATAAAAGACAAGAATTTTGTTTTGTTTCATTTTTTTTAATATGGAATTCTTCCCTGTTTTTCATATCATCCAAAGTAAGCAAAAGACAGGAGCATTTTAACACTCTAATGATGAACTACCTGAAAAAAATAAAGAAAACAATCTAATTCACAATAGCATCAAAAATAATAAAATACTTAGGAATAGATTTAACTAAGAAGATGAAAGATCTGTACTCCATAAACTATGACATTGATAAATTGAAGGAGACACAAATGGAAAGATAGCTCATATTTATGAATGGTAAGAATTAACATTGTTAAAATGTCCATACTACCGAAAACCATCTGTAAATCCAATTCCTATCAAAAATCCAATGTTAGGGGCGCCTGGGTGGCTCAGTGGGTTAAGCCGCTGCCTTCGGCTCAGGTCATGATTCCAGGGTCCTGGGATCGAGCCCTGCATCAGGCTCTCTGCTCAGCAGGAAGCCTGCTTCCTCTTCTCTGTCTGCCTGCCTCTCTGCCTGCTTGTCATCTCTCTCTGTCAAATAAATAAATTAAAAATCTTTTAAAAATCCAATATTATTTTTTACAGAAGTAAGTAAAGAATCCTACAATTTATATGAGACCATAAAAGACAACAAATAATCAAAGCAGTTCTGAGAAAGAATGAAGAAGAGAAATTACACTTCTTGATTTGAAACTATACTACAAAGCCCTCATGCTCAAAACAATAAAGTATACTGGCATAAAAACAGACCAATAAACAAGTAGAACAGAAATAAATCCTTTCATACAGTCACCTAATATTTGACAGGGGCCAACATATGTAATGGGTAAAGATAGTCTGTTCAATAAATGATATTTAAAACTGAATAGTCACATAAACAGTAGGAAACCGGAACCTTATATCACTCATAAGTCTTAACTTGAAATAGATTAAAGACTTAAAGGTGATGCATGAAACTACATTTCCTAAAGGAAAACATAGGAAAAATTCTCCTTGACATTGGTCTTGCCAATAGTTTTTTGGATACCAGACCAAAAACACAGGAAAAAAAGCAAAAATAAATAAATCGTATTACATCAAACTAAAGTGTCTGCATTGCCAAAAAAAAAAGAGAGAGAGAGAGAATGAAAACACAATCCACAGAATGTAAGAAAATACTTACAAATCTTATATCTGAAAAGAGGTTAATAACCAACAGATACAAATAGAAAAAATATATATAATTAAAAAAATAGCAAAAGGATCTCAATAGACTTTTTTTTTTTCAAAAAAGTTATATAAATGACCAACAGGAGCATTAAAAAGTGCTCAACGTAAAAAACTCAGGGCAAAGTCATTATGATGTTGTTGTTGTTGTTTACCTCTGAAAAACACAGCAAGATATTACTACCTATTAGAATATATACTACCACAAATTGAAACTAACAAATTTTGGTAAATATTGGGGAAAATGCACTGTGATAGGGATATAAATTTGTATGGAAAACAGTATGGAGATTATTCATATTATTAAAAGTAAAATTACCATATGATTCAGTAATCCCACTTCTAGGGATATATCTAAAGGAAACGAAGTCACAGTTCAAAGACATATCTGCACTCTTATGTTTATTATCACATTATTAACTCTAAGCAAGAGATGGAAATAACTTCAGTATCCATTAATGGATGAATGAATAAACTAAGTATGGTAAATATATACTATGGAATACTACTTACCCATGAAAAATTAATACTGCCATACAACAGCATGGATGGATCTTGAAGGTGTTATACTAAGTGAAATATTTCAAAGATTTTATATATTTTTTTAATTTATGTATTATGATATCCCTTACATACAGAATCTGAGGAAAAGGCAAACTAATGGAAACTTAGAGTTGAGTTGACAAGGGGTGAACCTGGGGTGGAGTAAGGTGGTCAAAGGGTGCAAACTTGCAACTATAATACGAAAAAGTTCTGGGGATCTAATGTACAGCATGATGATCATAGTTAATAAAATATACATACTTTTTTTTAATTGTGCTTCCCTTTATTAAACTTTGCATATATCACATTCTTACAAGTTGAAAGTTTATAGCAATCTTGTATAAAAGAGGTCTGCTGCCACCATTTTTCTAACAACATTTGTTCATTTTGTGTCTCTCTGTCACATGTTGGTAATTCTTGCAATATTTCAAGTTTTTTCATTATTATTGTATTTGTTATGGTGATCTGTGATCAGGAATTATGACCCACTGAAAACTCAGAACTAGTTTACTTAAGGTATATACATTGTTTTTCTTTAAAAACATAATGCTTTTGAACAGTACAGTATAGTGTTTATTTTTTATATGCACTGGGAAACATAATTTTTTATATGCACTGGGAAACCAAAAAAAATAATAATAATTTGACTTAGTTTATTGAGATAATCATTTTATTGAGGCAGTCTGGAACAAAACCCACAAGACCTCTGAAGTTTATCTCTACTATACTATATACATAGAAGTTGCTAAGAGAGTAGATCATAAATTCCTTATGATACATGCATAAAAAACAGTGGCAACTATACGAGATAGTAGATGTATTAACATTTTTATGTAGATTATATTGCAATAAAGATGTATACCGATTTATCAAATTGTACAAAATTTACACAATGTTAAAAGTTTGCAATGTTATAAGAAATCATTTCTTAAATTTACAAATTATAATATGTCGATTTTTTTTCAATAAAGCTGGCAAAAACCTTTTGTAGAATTAATCTATTTTTCAAAAAAGGAAGTAAGGAAGTAGAAACTGCAACTAACTCTGAAATAATAGAATATAAAATCCATTTTCGTTATATACACTGTGACAAACACTATTACTTAGTTTACAATGAAGGAGTACTTATGAAGCATGCAGGATGGTCTATAAATACGGCTGAAAGAGCTCAGTTTTAAGGTTCAAATTTAAAATCTTCTTTTGAAATACTAAACTGACCACCCAGTTTTCCAAACATAAATGTCTTAACTGCATGAATTTATTTCATACAACTCTATAATCTAGTTTCTTAAGAAAGCAGCATGCAAATTTTGAATAAGACAGACTTGCTTAAGTTTCTCTATGTTCAACAGTAAAGGATACTTCCCTAAAAATAAATAGAAGAAAAATCAGCATATTTATTATAATAATTATTACTCATAATGAGATTCATATTGAATTAGGGAATACATATCCTCAGAGGGGGTAACATAAAATGAAATTTATTTTGGTAAATGTGTCTATGAATAGTCAATACAATGCCTCAATATAAATGAATATTACCATTTTGAACAATTTAATTACTATTATTAGAATTATTATAAGTATAAAAATAGCTATCATTTTAGCATGGAATATGAGACTCTCATGCTCCATGCTTCATCACATCCACACAACAACTCTGCATAATAAGTATTATCATCACCATTTCATGGGTAAAAAAACTGAGGCTAACACATTTAGATAACTGGTTTATGATTACATGGCTAGTAAAGATGCATCACACTAATTTAGGCTTTATGATTTCAGAATTGTACTCTTTCCACTACACATTCTATTACTCTGTAAATACTTGGCCTGTTTTCATTTAGTTCTTTAATTTTATTCATGTGGTGATGGCTTAAAGCTTCATTTAAAGGAAGCTTAAAAAATTCATTTAACCAAAAGCTCCCAAGAATTAAAAATGTCATGGATCTAATGTAGACATGGATATCATTAGTTAATGGGTAACTATATATTTTCCACTCTAGTGAGATAACAATCAGAGTATTTTTCTAAGTTTTAGTCTCTCAGTGTTAAAGAGGACTTTGTTAAAATAGAAATACTTAGACAAAGGTGATCAAAAGTCTGGATCAGGTCACCTTAAGATAAATATTAGGAAACTGAGGAAACAAATGGAGATTTGAACACTGAGCTATGATATAATGAATGGTTTCAAGTATTTAGTAGAGTATAGAAAAGCCCTTTAAAGCCTGGTCTTAGCCTAGCATTGCAGCTTCTGGGATATCTGTCCATCTATCCTCTATCTATCTAGATATAAATTTGAAAACTTTTTTAATTTAAAGATTTTGAGAAATAGAACATAATCAGCACCATAGAGACTGTTTATGATAACAACCTAGCCCCTCCTCCTAGTTTGTTAATATTCTCTCTTATTTAATGTAACATTGTGCAAATAGACCATTACTGATCTGCCATTATGAATAAAATAGCTATAATCATCTGTTTGCATATCCTGGTGAAAATATTCATTTAGTTCCATGTTGTATTTCTAGGAATGGACCAAATCTTTATTTTTATTTTTAAGTTTTCTAAATATTGTCCAACTTACCTCAAATGTTTTTATTATGGGCACTTTCATTCTTTCACATTCTTGCAAGACAATTTTACTGTTGCCCAATATGGTAAGTGTGTAACAGTATGTCATTTTAGGTTTTAATTCATTTTTAATTTAATTTAATTCCAGATTTATAATAAAGATAAACAGTTTTTATATATGAGTGGCCATTTGGATTACACTTTCTGTAAAGTACATGCTCAAATCTTTTGATATCTTAACATTGTGTCATACTGACTTCTTTAATAGTAGATTTTCTGAATGAACTTTTAGCTGTGTAGGTCTTCTCTATTTTATTTAGAACTTGTTTTCATTTCAAAATCTTTATATTTATTTTCATAATCTGCTTTTATTTTGCTTTGTCTATTATCTATCTATCTATTTATTTGCAAGCAAGAGAGAGTGAGCAAGTGAGAGCTCAGGGAGGGATAGAAAAAGAAGGGAAAAAAATCTTAAGCAGGCTCCAGGCTCAGCACAGAGCCCAACTCTGGGCTCTATTTCACAACCCTGACATCATGACCTGAGCCAAAATGAAAGAAATAAAATAAAGTTAAGGTGTTAAAAAAAAAAAAGAACAAGAATTGGAGGTTTAATTAAGTGAGCCACCCAAGCACCCCTGTGGTATCTTAAATTAGCTGTCATATCTTTAAAGTTCTAGAGTATCCATTTGGTTCATTTATAAAACCTTTCTCAATATCATTTTTAGTTTCAGTTTTTTGTTCAATTTGCTTCCCCTCTCATTTCTTTGAGCAGAGTACTCAAGCCATTTTACAATCTTTATTGATCATTTTAACATCATACTTAATCCCATTTTGTCTATCAAATCTTGTTAATGGTTTTTCTTTGTGCGCTTTGTTACATTTTGCTATGTTCAAGACATTATATTTGAAACTCTTATTGAGTAGGGATAATTAAGAGCTATAATAATGGTATGGTCCTCCTTGGCAGGATTTTCTCTTATATCTGAGACTCTACAAGACAATCCTACTCCAAATTCAGTGATTGACTTTCTCAGTTTACACAGAAGGCAAGGTAGGCTATAGTCTTATTTCTGCTTCTCCTTGTGCTTTGGGGATCTCAACTTAAATTTGGGTTGTACCAAAGTCCTCAAATTTGATTGCTGCTGGATTATGAATTTTGTTTCTCTAGGATCAAGAGTCTATTAACAACACAGCTCAGTGTGTTTTAGCAGTTTCAAATGCTCTCATAGCTAAAATGGCTTCAGGGCATATATTTCTAGGCTCTCATTGTATTTCGTATTTTGGCCCAGTAATCCCACACTTAATTTTTATAATCATTCTGATATTTTTAGTTTTAAAAGCTATTTTGTCTGGATTTTTAGTTGTCTTAAGTAGGAGTTTTTAGATCACCATTACTAGAAGCAACAACAAATATACATGAAAATATCTGCAGTAGTTTATCACATTTTTATGGCTTTGAACTTCCATAAGCTGAGGCATCCTTCTCTAATCACTTAGGCAAACTCCAATTTACCCTTTCAAACAACACAAGAATTGCTTCATTTAAGAACATGTTCAGGGATGACTCTTCCCAACTGTTCTTACCAACATTCCCACACACTCTTTGCTACCCACACCTTGTTTCTGAACTTTCATTAGGTATATCAGCGTGACCAGAATTTTGCTCTATTGTATTTTAGTCCTTTAGAGCTTTAATTAAATATGAATTCCATAGAAAGTCTGTCCCTTTTCTTTCAAACCTGGGTTAGTTATTTCTTCTCATTCTTTGTCAGAAGTTACTTTATTAGAGAAACTTATGGCTCTATTGTGACTTTGGAGCCTTTACAGTTTTTTGACTGGAAAAATCACCCATCCCTGAGATTTTTACGCAGCTTCCTGGCTGATATTATTCAGAGATCTGTTCAAAACAGACTTTTTCAGGGAGGCCCTTTCAGACCACTCAGTTAAAAAGCCTCTTCTCAATCAATGCTCTTTTTAAAATGTGCTTATTTAGTTCAAATATGCATCATTATTAAAGAAAAACCAGTACGATTTTTTTTTAAAGTTGGCTTACCTATAATCTATCTCTCCCATTAAAATGATTCCTCTGTGCTGGGGTTTTTTTGTGCTCATCTTAGGCCAGACACTCAATAAATTGTCTCTGAATGATTGAATTGTTTGACTCCCTTGCTAGATTCTCAACTTCATGAGGCCAAGGATTGTTCTATTCAGTCCTTCTTTACCCTCAATGTCTGTTATATTGCAGTTACTTACGTGACTAATGGGAAAATCACAGAAAGAAAGAGTTAAAACTACAGAAAAACCCTGTAGGTTCAATAACACAAAGCTTTCTAAAATTATTTAGCCCAGGAATTGAATACTCGCTGCACTTTTGATTTGTTTTTAAATGGTATTGAATTTAATTTAAATGGAAATACTTGAATGGTAGAATAATAAAAAAAAAATTATAAAAGCAACTTGCTCCATAAAGTACGAATTATACATGGCATCTCTTCTAGAAGCAAAATTTTCAAATGTCAAACATCTGAAAGCATAGAAGGAGAAGTAAGAGTGTGAATTGTACTTCAATGTTCTTTTCTTTATATTCAGCAAACAGCTTCATTCACACCTTTCCAATTTTTTCAACTCTTTTGACAAAGCCTTCAGAGGAGTTACTGCTGATGACAATCATCACAGCCTAACAGGAGAAATTTTTATAAAGAAAAATATTAGCATGTTTTCCCCAAGTTGTTAAGGATATGGTGAAGCTCTGTTGGATTCAAAGGAGGAATGTGCAATTCCATGCTATATATCATAATAACTTATTTTAATAGTGGTTTGCAATTTTTCAGATATATCCATTTACTGAAACCACTATCAAATAAACAAAAACAAACAAATTAACAGGGGTTCTAGACAGAAGTTATCTAATCTAAAATTAGCACATGTTCACAGAATACACAACACATATCCCAAGTACTACTATAGGTTTCAAGTAATAGTCAAAACAATAGTAAAAATGATTCAGACCCTACCAGTCAAATCATAAATGGGACCTTAACTGTAAATCCTTATCTTTAGATCAAAGCGGGTAATTGGGTGCTGAAGATACATTCTAGAACTAATATGTTATAGAACTCCTCTGAAATGAGTCATTTATTCCATCACTTTTCCTGCACAGCTGCTGACCCATGTTTTGGTTCCTGGAAATAGCTGCTACCCTGTCATACTTCTTAAAAGCACATATATTGATAACTCTACTCATTCCTCCATTCCTCTGTGACTGTCACTGTGTTAAAATGTGGAGTCAGCTGACTCACTTGTGGTGTTAATAAAGTAGATGAGTTTGCAAAGTATTTTGTTATTTCTAAAAATGCAAAAACCAAATTACATTGAAATCATAAGCGGTGTTTCAGGGAGAGCTGTAGGATGTGGTTTCTTGTGTAATCCACAGAGATTAGCTCCAACACATATTTAAACTCTCCTCTAGGAGCAACCTTAGTGGTAAAGCAAGAAGATAAACAGATGTATACACACCCTGGCACAAAAGTATCACTTATGTTTGGCTTCCTAGTCTCCTCGTGTTCCTTATTTATCTTAACTTCTCTCTGAAATCAGGGAACACAGAATCTCAATCAGTTGACATTTTTCTACTGAATTACCCAATAGTCTGATCATACCCCTAAGACTTTTTTAAATTATTTCACTCATAATCCCAAATCTGCTTTGCTTCCTCATCTTAGTACACTGTAATTTGATTTCAAAATGAGGACAGTTGTCAGTAATGCCACATTCATTAATCTATTTTACAATTCCATGTACTTATAACTATGAAGATATGTTAATAACATCCATTCCAATAAGCCACCCTAAATTGATTATCATGAAACAAGACCTCAAGAAAGAGAATTCAAAATCATCCATGTATTTGCAACTTATTGCAATAAAGCCTTTATCAATAGACTTCCCTGTGCACATGGTGGTGAAATTGCTGGTGAAAACCAGCCAGATCTATTACAAGCTTTCTCATGGCTTCTAGGTAACCCAAGTGAGCCTTTATTGATACTGGGAAGGGATAAAGCAGGGAAGGGATAAACAGTGGTGTAAGAATTGGCTAGACAAAAGTAATGACTCTCATTACAAAGTGAGTATTTTAAAGCAAAAGAGCCTGTTGGGAATATTGTTTTATAAAATAGTGGGTTTTTTTAATTAACTTTTTAAAATTCAATTAGTTAACATATAGTGTACCATTAGTTTCAAATGTAGATTTCAGTTATTCATCCATAGCATATAATAGCTAATGCTCAGTACTTACTGTTATAGCTTCTTGAAAGCAGAATTTTAACCCACTGAGCCACCCAGGCGCCCTTGAAAGCAGACTTTTAGATCACATTTTCTGATTACTTCCATGTAGTACAACACTTTCCTGCTAGCAACCTTCAAAACATACTGTTAGAAGAATTACTTTAATAATAAATAAATAGGAATTTATTTAAATTTATAAATATATATAAATATATATAAATTTATAAAAAATATATAAAATAAATAGGAATTTATTTAAATTTATTTAAATATTGCACACTGTTTCATTGTTTATAAATAAGGTGATGATATTATAGCCATTAGTTGGTAGCACTGATATATCACATTCTTTTTACTTCTCAGTGCATTCTCTTTACACAAAATAGATATATATTTTAAAAGAATCTGAATCTGTGGCAACCTTTTAAAAAACCCTCTATAGTAAAGTTTATCATTTTAATTAATCTCAATTATCTTCCTCAATTGTGATAGTATATTCTTCTATCTAGGCCAGATATTGTATGAGGGATTTGAAGAGACATACTTTTCTGATTTCACTTTTCTCATCTGCAAAATGCTTATCAGGATCCTGCAATAAAATACACTTACTATTTTTTGATGAAAATTTATTTATTTATTTTATGATTTTATTTCTTTATCAGAGAGAGTGGGCGAGAGAGCAAGCACAGGCAGACAGAATGGCAGGCAGAGGCAGAGGGAGAAGCAGGCTCCCGGCGGAGCAAGGAGCCCGATGCGGGACTCGATTCCTGGACGCTGGGATCATGACCTGAGCCAAAGGCAGCTGCTTCACCAACTGAGCCACCCAGGCATCCCTTTTGATAAAAATTTAATCTGTATAAACAATATATTTGCTGTAATGTGTGGTTCATGGAAAACATCTTATTTAATTATAAGCAACAACAGTATTAGAAATTAAGTAAATGGGTCTATAATATTTAAAGTTTTAACACATAATTCCAGTGCTTTGCCTTATTTTCTCAAATCCCTTTACCACTTTCACTGACAGAGTCAACTGTACTTTTTCTACTAATAGCCAGCTCTTTGTCTTTTGTCAGAAAGATGCCCTTGTGAATTATTTATAATAGAGATATTAGCAATAATAATAATAATAATAAATAGCAATGAAAATGTTAAAAAAAGTTTTCTTAACTAATTAGGGTTCTTAGACATCAATTAGAGGAACCACCTCTGGCAAGCAAATTAACCTGCAAAACATTCCCAGAATTAACAAGTCAGTCAGATTGATACAGGGTTGTCCATAGACTGAAAGGTGAAGCAAAAGGACTAGGATTGGAAAATAGGTAAGGGCAGTGAAAAAAATGATCAAAGTTTTGGGCAAAATAAATTCTTAGGTGTCCTTTCAATGGAGTCCTGGGCATTATGTAGCAGAAACTCTGGAGATTATCTCAATCCATTGGAGTCACCCCGTTTATTAGCTTGCTATTGACAAAGTTATTTACAAACTGTAGAGCAAGAGGTTGTAATGTAGAAGATTGATGGTAATGCACAAGATTCTTGTTAACAATAATGTAAGTTAGTGATTTTTCATTAGAGAACATAAATTCTATAACCCAAATTATGGGCCCAGAGCACTTCTGCTGCACAACTCTGCTTATATCCCAAATAACCATGTGAACTAGTTTTAATATCTGATTCTCTTATTAATTTTTGAATAAAAATTCTTGACACAAGTATTTTATAATTGTGTGATAATCATGCATTTAATTTCTTGGAGAACAAAACACACTTTAGCATAACTAGGTTTGTTCACAGAACCAGCCTTGATAACACACTTCTATATGTTAGAAATGATGTAATAAATGTAGAATATTGGGCACTTGTTTGGTATTCTTTGCCATGTTTTGCACTATCTAAAAAGAGATCAGTGAACTTGGACTGGAGTTAGTAGACATGGAAGAAAATAAAATATTACAGAGAGGAATACTCTGTGGTCCACAACCTAAACGGGCTGGGATTCCCATCATTTGGATCCCTGTAGCTTTACAAAAGTCAATTAAATTTTTGTATCTCCAATTAAAGTTGATCCCCCAGTACTTTTCCAAACATCTCTTGTAAAGTATTGTTTCCCAGAAAAAAAGGGATTTTGCACATGTATGTGCCTTTGTCTCTGGTCATGATCTCAGTCAGGATCCTGGGATCGAGCCCCATATCGGGCTTCCTGCTCATTAGGGAGTATACTTCTCAGTCTCTCTCTGCCGCTACATCCCCCTGCCCCACTCATGCTCTCTCTCTCTCTCAAATAAATAAATACAATCTTTAATTTTTTAATTAAAAATAAGATAAATAAAATAAAATAAAAAGTCTGGTCTTACTGCCCCATTTAGCTCCTTTTTTCTTTTTGAGTTGTATTTAAAGTAGCATGAGAGAACATGAGGCTCTCAAACTTAAAAATAAGAGGAAAAAATTGAATTTTGTTAGGATTTAAGATCTTGTCTGCTAGACAAAAATGTTGGCTTTGTTAACATGTAAAAATTAACAAAAGAGAATAAGATAGAATTCTAATAATTTTTGTAGAAATTAAAAATTTCCTCCAACCCAATTACATACAAACCCATTAAGTAAATTCATTCCAATGTCCCAAACCAACCTTTTCTAATAGTAATGCATCTGTGTAAACAGGGTCAACCCAAGGAATAAATAAATATTATTATTTTTTTCCTGTCTCTTCCACAGTCACATCTGGGTATATTGGTAGCAAGCCAATTATCTATCTTATAAGACATGATATCATATGGAAGGGTATTCTGTCCATTTGGAACAACTGAAAATCATTGTAATTTTATCTTGGTGCAGTAACTTGAGATGGCACAGTGTGGTTTATGAATATATTTTATTTTTTTTTTTTACTGGGAAGAAGAGATTATAGAGATATTGGTTATCCAAGAGAGACTGACAGGTGTTGATAGTTGCCAGGTCAATATCCATCTACTTTCTCCTTTAATATCAGAAAGCACTGAGGGATTGACAACAAGGAAACTTAAAACAACATCAAATATTTTATTGTCTCTTTTCTAGTTACATTGTAACCATATGACAAAGTATCAGTCGTACAAGATATCATTCTCTTTTACCTCTATCTTTCTGCCAGAAATGTGGGCTCAAAAGTGAGAGCTCCAACAGCAATTTTTGCAACTGTGAATAAAAAGCCATGAAAACCTCTAAGATAGTTCACTTGACTTTCTTAAGACTCTGAACCAACACCAGAAAACACTCTCTGTAGTCTTCTTGTTAAATAAAAAAATATGGTTAAACCACTTTTGACAGTCTACTACCTACAGCAAAATGTAAATCTTAATTGAAATATGTCCTCTCAGCTGTGCTTAAGCAACTGAGTCCTGAGCTTTTCAGGTTTTCAGTCTGAAAGAGTACACCTCTGGTGCTCTGAAAGGGAAGAGAAAGGACACCCTGTTCTCCATATAAATTAAAGAAGAGAAATCTGTGCATTTAAGTGGGCCATATAAAATTTATCAAGCAATTATCTCCTAACTCCTTCCTATCCAAATTACCTGATATGCTCTCCCTACTCCTTTATTCCACGTTACTGCCTTTTCCAGGATTCTGTATCACATCACAACATGTCTTCTGTTATTTCCTTCTTGCAAGCTAGTTTTGTTTTCTCCATCTAAAAAAATCAACAATCATTGTGTATTTCAATTCCCATTTTCCTCAAATGCATTGATTCTTCTTATCTATTACTCTTTTCTCATACTCAGTGTCTTTGTCTTTATGGGGTTTGTACTTTGCTTTTCCCCATCCTTTACTGCCATTATATAATCAAATCTAATAACTTCTTAAGGAAAGTTAAAAATTCCTGCATAGCCACACGTGAACACAAAGTCACTGATTTTTAGCAAACCTATAAGATAGTCAGACATCCATTCAATTTGTTTTTTTTAAAGATTTTATTTATTTATTTATTTGACAGAGAGAGATGACAAGCAGGCAGAGAGGCAGGCAGAGAGAGAGGAGGAAGCAGGCTCCCTGCTGAGCAGAGAGCCTGACTTGGGGCTCGGTCCCAGGACCCTGGGATCATGACCTGAGCCGAAGACAGTGGCTTAACCCACTGAGCCACCCAGGCGTCCCTCCATTCAATTTCTTAACTGAGTCTCAAATGCATCCTGAGTTCTAACCTAAACCTAAGTTCTACTTCTTACACGTTGTTCTATGACCAAATCCTTTCAGTTCAGTATTTTGTAACATTTAAATATTAATCAATTGATGCTTTGTCTGTGTATTTCAATGATAATAATTTGAATACTGTAGATTTATTGTTATATTTATAGATTTATAATCAAAGTTTCATCAATTGAAGTTTTTGGAAATTTCAGATATAATGATTAACCTAAAATGATACTGCCTCAAATCCCTCTGATATCAAGACCCAACACCTGATTATAGCCAAACCTGTGGTGGATAGTTCCATGGGAAATTGCAGTTACTTAACACTGATAGCATCTCATGTTCTCTCTCTCATTTTAGAATGTCTCCAACACAACCCAAAAGTGTAGGAGAGTTAATGTCCTCTGAGGACAGCTCTCAGTGAAGTGGAAATAAGAACCATAGGTAAAATTGTCAGTTTTCAGGTCTTCATGAAGACAACTTAAAGAAGTTTCTCAGGACCTTTCAGTAAAAGCAAGCCTTCATTTTCTATCCACAACAATTATATCAACAATGTACCTCTTTGACAAAGTTGCTTCTTCACTGTATCACTTTCCCATTCTTTTCTACCTTGGGTAATCTCCCAGATAAACTAACAGTACTCAAATCCTTTGTCCTACTCTTTGCTCTCAGGATGAATGGAGCCTAAAGACTTAGATTAATATCAAGTTCTGAATGGGATCTCAGAGCTATTTCTGTCCAGACTTTCATAAACATAGGGACCTTTGAATTATCAGGCTATAAATAAGTTCTAAATGGAGGGGGCAAAAGCAAAAAGTAGAAATTTTTATGTTTGATTTTTAATCATGATTAATTGACTTTATTGATTATTAAAAATACTAACATTATAAAAGTGTGGATCTTTGTAAAACAATGTCATAATGTAAGAAATAAGTTGCATAGTCCTTTGGAGAATATTAAACCAAGTGTTCAGGTGCCATCTAATTTCTTGTTTAATCCAAAACTTTGGTGTGCATTATCTTGAGGAATAGGATTTTGAAGTCCAGACAGACTAACAGAAAACTGATCCAAATGTGTGTGTTTATATTTCTGCTTTTGTTGTAAAAATCAAAGTGTGATTGCTGGTTTAAAATGGTAAAACTAATAATGTTCATGGACTCTATTATAAATTTTCTAATTGTATGGGAAGAATCCAATAAACATAGAATTAATTGATTTGCAAATACTCAAAGAGCTACAGAATCAGGTAGTGGTATGTTCTGATTCAACAGCATCATAATGCAGCATTTTATGTGTGTGGCTAATGGATATTTTCATGAATGTTTGCTGGCTAGTCAGCCAATACAGAGAAATATTAGGTAGGGTAATTACTCACAGTTGTGTTTAATAAAATGAGAGAAAATTATCAAATGACACTAATAATAATAATCCTATAGCAGGCTAAATAATTCAATGATAATTACAAGTATAAATCCAGCTTTCTTCCCTGATTATGACTCTTCTCTCCTTTATCCTAATGGGAGTAGCAGATTGTCTGCTATGAATTGTGAAAACCCAGCAGTGACTTTGGCAGTGAAGGCCTCCCATCAATTTTGATAGGTTAAAATAATTCTGGTTGGTCTTGAGCAAATGTGTCAATTTTTTTTTCTGTGTGTGTCATAAAAGAAAGAAGCAATAGTATATTCTTGCTGTTATTCCATGGAGCTGATAAAATCATACTGCCAACAAGAGGCTGTTGACACCGTAAGTGTAGTTAACTGTCTTGAAATACTAGGCCTGGAAATAAAATTCCAATAATTCACATAACCTCTTTTTTTTTTTAAAGAAAAAAAAACAAAACAAAACAAAACAACTATACTGCTTACATATAGGGCCCTGCTGTTGTGTAACTATTTTTGAACATGTCTACTGTAAGTGTATATATATATATTTTTTTCTGTGCAATAAATTCATTTAGAGATAAATTTGGATTGAAAATTATTTGGGGGGAGGCATGGTTTTGTGGCTAGTCTTACAAGTAAAAAGGACTAAAGGAAAGAAGAAAAACATTGTTTATTACAGCATATTTACATCTGTCCAAAGTACTTATTTACTATCATACTGACTAATGTATAATACTGTACACAAAGAAAGAAGTTAAATGAGTTATAATTCAGTCGAAGTATAGCTGGCCATTTTAAAACTTACCACTGAATCTTTCTGGTATGAAATGTGATATCTGGCAATCTGGTCCAGTTCATTACATCAGGTCATTTGTACGTTCTTATTACCATTTTGATAGCATAGCACATTTTATAACCCAGACATTTTACAATGGAACTATGATGCATGTATTTTCAAAAGTATAGACATACATGAAGCTATGAGGTCAAAAAAGATGAATGTCCGTAGTACCATATAGACTCAACAAATAAAAGTGTCCAAGGCTCTGAGTGAGATTTATGAATATTGTATAAGATTAGGCCAACATGTGGTTTTGATATAAATCATCTGTTCTTAAATTAGAATTACAATCGTTGAGTACAGCGCTGAAAATGGCAGATAGATTTTAGCTATCTTTGCTCAGTAGGGAAAATGGAAAAATGTTTAGTTTGGTCAGATTTTCACTTAACTTCTGAAAAATCTTACATTTGAGAGAACCCTTCTGAAATAAGAATCCTTAAAGACATAACCCCTTTGGCACAAGTTTTCAAGAAACTTGTTGGATGTTGTAGACAATTATATGGCACACATACTGTTCTAGATGTTTCATGCCAATAATATGTAAGCCATACCAAGGCTACATATACATATAGAGATGTTCCTCAGCTTACAAGGGGGCTATGTACAGAGACACACATAAAAAAAATTGAAAATGCATTTAATACCCCTAAACTATCAAATATCATAGCTTACCTTAAGCTTATTTAAACATACTCAGAGCACTTACATTTGCCTGCATTTGGGCAAAATCATCTTAAGCAAAGCCTATTTTATAACAAAGTATCAAATATCACATGCAATTTATTAAATATTACACTAAAAAAAGAAGAATGGTTATATATAGAATGCTTGTAAGAATATCAGGTGTTCACCCCTGCAATCTTCTAGCTTACTGGGAGCTGTTGCTCACTGCTGCTGCCCAGCATCACAAGATGGCACCATACCATATGTCACTGGCCCTTTTTATAAAGACCCAAATTCAAAATTCAAAGTACAGTTTCTACTGAATCACTTTCACTTTCACATCATTGCCAAATATATCATAAGTTGAATCATTGTAAATCAGGAGCCATCTTATTTGAAAGTTAAATCACAGTCACCCATATACACACAAAAAAAGGCCTTCATGTAGGGCCATCTATGGATCTCTAAACAACATAGCATGACATATCAACAGCAAAAAATGGATGTGAAGGGGACAATTGCTTTGTGTCAGTACTCTGAGCAGTAACATACATGGCCTTACTCACCTAGCAGAACTCCAGAGCTAGCTGATGGCAAGGAATTTTACAAATGTTTGCTGAACAGCTTAAGCACTATTCTTTTTAAATTAGTGTGCATATCTGTTTTCTAAAGATATGTTAATTTATTTTATTGACTTATTACAAAACCAAATAATTTCCTCTTATTTAAGTGGCAGGTAAATAGAATTCTTTTTAATTTAAATCAAATGGCTTTTTAGGGAAAATATACTAAAAATTCTTAAACTTGTATGGCTTATGAATCTTTTATTGGAATCCTTATCAAGTTGTATTTTTCAAGTTTTTCCTAAATAATCTTCAATGAATTGAAAATATTTTTTGGATATTATTCAAGGCTATTAACACACAATTTTACTTTGTTAAATAGAGTGCTAGCCTTTCAACCAAAACGTTGTGTCTTTTTTTTTTCCACTACCACATCCTCCATCTACTGACTGGATTCTCTCCCCAACTAGCACATATATACCATTGTCTATCTTTAGGATAAGTAAGGGTCATCTTTTGTCTTTATTCTATTCCTCGCATGCTTCTGAACTTGTTGAATTTTAATATAGTCACACCATAAGCATCACATATTGGATTCCCCTTTCAATAGTAAACAGGGCACAACCAGAGCATACCTTCAAAGCTATCAATATACTTTCTCTGATATATTACTTTTGTATTTCTGTACATTAAAATAATTAAATTATAGAACAAGAGTTTCAGGTGGTAGGTGTTGTAAGTTTTACCCAAACTGAGTTTTGTCAAACTCGATTTTGTCATCATATATGTCAAGTAGTTTTCTCGGGTTTATTTTTAGAATATCCTTGTATAATGAATATTTACACTGATATCTAGTATAAAAGTCTTGCAATTTATTTTATAAACATTAAGATATTGAAAATCAATCTATTTCTTTGATTCATTAAAGACATTTTTGGCTTATTTCCAGTACTTTCTTACTGGTTAAAAAATGAATTTGAAGTAGTCTGAATTTCATTATTATATGGCACTTTCCCTTTTTTTTTTTTTTTTAGATTTTATTTATTTATTTGACAGACAGAGATTGTAAGTAGACAGAGAGGCAGGCAGAGAGAGAGAGGAGGAAGCAGGCTCCCTGCTGAGCAGAGAGCCCGATGCGGGGGTTGATCCCAGGGTCCTGGGATCATGACCTGAGCCGATGGCAGCGGCTTAACCACTGAGCCACACAGGCGCCCCGGCACTTTCCCTTTGATGAATACAAAGACGATATTCTATATTAGCTATCTGAGAAGAATTTATTTTTTTAATTTTATTTATTTGTAAGAGAGAGAGTGAGAGAGAGCACAAGCAGGGGGAGCAGCAGGGTGAGGGAGAAGCAAACTCCTGGCTAAGCAGGGAATCTGTTGCAGAACTGAGTCCCAGGACCCTAAGATCATGACCTGAGCTAAAGGCTCAGGCGTTCAAATGACTGAGCCACCCAGGTGTCCCAATCTGAGAAGAGTTCTGTATGTTATTCCTATTAATATGCAGTTTAAAGTCTAGGTGATTAACTTAATATTTTATTACATAGATAACACTATGTTCCAGGCAGAGAGTAAGAAATATTAAATCAACCATATTCTATGCATTCTAAATGAAAATAATTAATCAATCATAAATAATCCTTCTATTTATGGAATATCAACTTATAAGCTTTCCTCCAAATGAACAATGCCAAATACCAGAATAAAGGGTCATCTAATACAAATAAAGGATAGAATTAAAGAATTCTGGTAAGCCATTTAATTTTGAAAAATGGTGCTATATTGTTGCTGAGTTGTGGTTTTCAGTTACATAATATCTGATAAGTGTAGAAGTAACATGAGTGTTACGTGAGATGAGAAATGGTATATAATTAAGATATTTTTAAAAGTACAGATAAATACAAATTTGTAAACATAGCATTATGGAGGAATAAAAATAAAATACACACTCTAAAGTGAATAAATCTTGGAAAGCTAATAGAGAAGTAAAACAAGGGCAGTGCAAAAAGTGTGGTACATTTTTATGAAGTTCAAACAAATTCTGTGAATCCGTAGATGGACTTAAAGATACTATTATGTATCAAATATTGTAAAAATTAAGCAAGGAAATAGCAAACATAAAATAACCAAAGCATACAACCTTGGGTAGATACAATAGGTGTGATCATGTTCTACTTCATAAAGAGATGAGTTAATAGATAAATAGAAGTAACTAGACTTTTTAGAAGTTAATAAAACTTTGCCTGTTATTTCTTAGTAATATAAAATATGTGGTTTTCTAACAAAAACGTTTATCTTAAAAATATTTAAAAATAAATTTCAGGCTACTCATAAGGTTATATTTACTTTTCCACTGAAGGAAAAGCTGGTTGTTGTAGTTGTAGTTGTTTGTTTGTTTTAGTCTCCTCCTAGTTTTTATTATTATAATGTAGAATGAGGAATGTTAGATTGAAAAGTGAATTATTTTATAGACAAAAATCATTACTTGATTCACCTCCTGGTACAGCAGATGGAACTCCTGAAAATATGCCCTTTTGCCTTACAGAAGAGTAACAGTTATGCTTACTTCTGAAACATACTTGGTGGTGGCCCTGCTGGTATCTTAGCAGGTATTTCAATAAAGCTAAAAGTTGCCTGACTGTTTAAAAATATTAACAAGGCACAAAACATGGCAGAAGTATTGTCCTCAGATATTATTTTTTTCCATATGCTCCTGATTCCAGACATGACAAGTTATTTTTAAAAATTTTTTTTATAAAAGATTTTATTTATTTATTTGACAGAGACCACAAGTAGGCAGAGTCAGGCAGAGAGAGAGAGAGGAGGAAGCAGGTTCCCTGCTGAGCTGAGAGCCAGATGTGGGACTCAATCCAAGGTTCCTGGGATCATGATCTGAGCTGAAGGCAGAGGCTTTAACCCACTGAGCCACCCAGGCGCCCCCATGATGAGTTATTTTTGATAGATATATATATATACAATGTATTTTCCAGTTATAAGAAAAATGGTTCTGCTATTTTTAACCTTTTTTTTAAGTACATAATTTTTTAATTAAAATTTTATTTTTTAATGTTTTACTTTTCTTTTTTAAAGATTTTATTTATTTATTTGACAGACAGAGATCACAAGTAGGCAGAGAGGCAGGCAGAGAGAGAGAGGGAAGCAGGCTCCCTGCAGAGCAGAGAGCCCAATGCGGGGCTCAATCCCAGGACCCTGAGATCATGACCCGAGCCGAAGGCAACAGCCCAACCCACTGAGCCACCCAGGTGCCCCAATGTTTTACTTTTCAATATACTACTTAGAATATAAAACCTATTCCATTTTGTAAGAAGTTTAACCATTTAAAAAATGGTAATTTTCTCATTGTGTCTTCCCCTCACATTGCTTTATTTTGAATAAAAATTTCACAATGAACATAACTGATGCTTTCCTTCTGATGGTCCCTTCGTTGGTCATATTGTATATGAGCCATGACAATTAGTTTCACAAAATTTATTGATGTTTGTTAATATGTTTTATCATAACTAATTTTCCCTCCCTTATCTAGATTCCCCAGCTTTCAGACAGGTGGACACTTCAATAAACCATACTCAAGGGATGTATCAAGTACTTCTTAGACATTCTCTTAGATCCCTGAGGTCTCATTTTACCTAGGGATTTGCAATAGGTTCTGCCAGAGGCACCACTGTGACAACTGATGTCCATGGTCTATCTCCTGCTAAGCTCAAGAGGTCACTGGTTTCCAAGTTTATCTATACAATTAATGCATTCCAGCAAGTTCTTTGTTTTAATATTAACAAACTTATTTTAAAGTTTATATGGAGAGGCAAAGACTCACAATAGTCAACATAGTGTTGAAGGAGAACAAAGACTGAGGACTGACTTCAAAGTTTACCATAACGATGGGGCGGCTGGGTGGCTCAGTGGGTTAAGCCTCTGCCTTCGGCTCAGGTCATGATCCCAGGGGCCTGGGATCGAGTCCTGCATTGGGCTCTCTGCTCAGCAGGGAGCCTGATTCTCCTCATCTCTCTCTCTGTCTGTGTCTCTGCCTATTTGTGATCTCTCTCTCTGTCAAATAAATAAATAAAATCTTTTAAAAAAGTTTACCATAACAACAATTGTAAGCAAGATATTGTAATGCCACAGAAAGACTAGATTAAAGCAACAGAATATATATTATCAATTATATTTTATATTTAATATAAAAGCAAAAGCAATACAAGAGAGCAAAATACAATCTTTTAAACAAATGGTTCTGGAGTAATGGTGAAGCTAAATGTAAAAATATAACATCAAATCAAATAAAATAATAAAATAAAATAAATTCAGGCAGATATCATACACTCTTCACAAAAGTTAACTCAGATTGGATTATAAACCTGAACATGAAACATGTAGAAGGTAATATAGAAGAAAATTTAAATGACCTTGGTTTTGGCGATAACTTTAGCTACAAAAGCACAAGCACTGAATTTTAAAATGTCTACTCTGTGAAACACAATGCCAAGAGAATGAAAAGGCAAAGCACAGGCTATGAGAAAAAATTTGCAAAATACACATCTGGCAAAGGACTGTTAATCAAAAATACACAGAGACCCCTTAAAACTCAACAATGGGGGAAAAACCTGATTAAAAATGAGCCAAAGACCTTAGCAGATACCTCACAAAAGAAAATATTACAGATGGCAAATGAGCATATAAAAAGATGCTTCACATCATAAGTCATCAGGAAAATGCAAATTAAAACAAAAAAGAGACACCAGTACATTCCCAGAACCCAGAGCACTGACAACAGAACACGAAATGTTGGTGAGGATGTGGAGCAACAGGAATGTTCTTCCATGTCTATTGAGAATAAAGTATGGAAAACAACTTGGCAATTTCTTACAAAACTAAACATATTCTTGCCAAATGATTCAGCAGTAGCAGTTCTTGGTATTCATCCAAAGAAGATGAAATCTATACCCACAAAGATGTCTATAGTAGTTTTATTCATAACTGACAAAGGCTTGGAATCAACCAAGATATCCTTCCATAGGTGAAAGGTCAAATAAAGTGTAGTACATGCAAACAATGAAATATTATTTAATGCTAGAGAAATGAATTACCAAGCCATGAAAAGATATGGATATGAATATTTAATAAATATTTGATTTTAGGCTTCTACCAATCTATCAATAGTATTAGTATATTTTAACAGTGAATGCTCAGCATTCATGAATTTACCTAATAAAATATTTTGGGTTCAATATTTTAAATACTTCAACCTCTATGATTATATTCCTAATAATTTTGAATTGGGGTAAATAAACCTTAATTTTTTGTAACTTGTTTCTTATTGCAAAAGAGCTCAATAAAATTTTAGAAAATAAAAATTTACAAAAAAAAGTTTAGTTTACTATTGCCAAATAATTTAAAACTTTATCTTATATTCAAATACATATATTTTTCTAAATTGATTTATATGCTACTAAAACCAAAAACTTTTAGTTATACTAGATTTCATATCATGCCATCAATGCCAGAAATCCATCTGGCAATGATTTGTCTTAAATAGAGTTAAGATGGGTGTTATTACAATGCAAGATGGAAACAAAGATAGTATAACAATTGGTGTTACATAACTTTTCCGTTTTGATCAAGTTACTAATCTACAAAAGGCTTTTATCAGTGACAGACTTGGGAATTTAACAAAACTTTTAAACTAGCATGTGCGACTCATTCCTAGAAAACAACACAATCAGTAACACTTTATTTAGATTAAATCATGACTATTTCTCCATTTGAATAAAAAAGGTAGCAACCCCAATAAGTTTATTGAACATGACAAGTTGAAATGCTATAATGCTCCTAAGGAATGAAATGATCCAGTCATGAATTACAAAAAAAGGATATAAATTACCAAAGTGTTTGTATAATTGTAATGTACAACTGCCCATTATCGTTCAAGAGTGTAGGCTTGTACAAGAACTGTATAAAAGAACTCCACTTCTAAACTGTGGAAAATATGTTCCCTTCCCCCTATATACAACTATTAAGCCATTCATTTAGCTTTTCAAATATCGACTTAATACATGCTTTTTACACATTTGAACAGGCAGCAGGGCTCTATTCTTATTGCTTACATCTGAAGGATAGACTTCTAGCGTAAGAGGTAAAGCCCATAAAGGAGCCCAATAATAACAACAAAATACAGTTTAGTGATCCCTTACAATCTGCCAGCTACCTTTCTGAGAATACTTCAATTAATAAAACATATAAAATAGCTGACCAGAAAGAGCTTACATTCTTTTGAAATATAATAGTGAAATAAACCAATAATAGAGGGGCACCTCGGTGGCTCAGTCCATTGAGTGACTGCCTTTGGCTTGGGTCATGATCTCAGAGTCCTGGGATGTAACTCCCCAGCAGGCTTTCTAGGCAGTGGGGTGTTTTCTTCTTCCTCTGCGCACCCTCCCAATTCTCTCTCTCTCTCTGTCTCAAATAAGAAAATAAACCAGTAATAGAATAATGATTGATGGTTGATGGCGATAAGTGTTACAAAGAAATACTAGAAAGGTAAAAGCCATTGGAGAATGCTGGGATTTAAGTTAATTTTATTTTGTTTTGGGTAGTTATATCTCATTTAGGAGATGTTATTTGCACAAAGACCCAGGAAGTGAAGGAGAGTGTTATACAAATATTAAAGGAAAAGATTGCTCTAGGCAGAGCAAGTAAGTATATAGACTTTGTGTGAACAGCTTGTCTGTTACTTTTGAGGAAAAGCAAGGAGGCCAATGAGGAGTACATAGTGGTGGAGAGAGGAAGAACGTATTGATGTATGACCTTCTAGTACATTGAAACGCCTTCAGTTTTTATTTAATATGAAAGGGGAAGATACCAAAAGACTTTCAACAGCAGAATAAAATCATCTGACTTGATTTTTAGGTTAAGTTGCTGTACCAAAATAAATTTGCAGGGAGAAAGGAGTGCATTATGTGTGGAAGTGGGGCTATCAATCAAGTCAATAATTCAGGAACATATGATGGTGTTTTTAGCATGCTGGGTGGTAATAGAAGTGGTGAGGTATGGTTTTCATTTTGTATATATTTTGATGGTGAATATTCTGGTGAACAGGATGGGGTATGTGCAGGACAGACAATATCAACATTTATTTTACCTGCACAAACAGAAGGGTGGAGTCTTCATTCCCTGATATGGAGAGAACTCTGAGTTCAAATATTATTTCTCATTAAAAGGCATAGTGATGATGAGGATTTAGTCAGACAGTGAAAGAGAGCAGTAAGCATAGTGTTAAGCGGTAAGACATTATAATACATTTGAACATCAAAAAACGTTGTGTTGGATCATCTGTTTATGTGAGTAAATAAATAAATAAAGCTTCTTGGGGTTCTGATACAGGTAAAGAAGACTGCTATATGATACAATGGGGCACGTGCACCAAATGTTTATTGCAGTAATATCCACAATAGCCAAACTATGGAAAGAACCTAGATGTCCATCAACAAATGAATGATTTATATATATATATATATATATATATATATATATGATGGAATACTATGCAGCCATCAAAAGAAATGAAATCTTGCCATTTGCATTGCCATGGATGGAACTAGAGGCTATTATGCTTAGCAAAATAAGTCAACCAGAGAAAGACACTATCATATGATCTCCCTGATATGAGGAAATGGAGGTGCAATGTGGGGGGTTTGGGGGACAGGAAAAGAGTAAAAGAAACAAGATGGGATCAGGAGGGAGACAAACCATAAGAGACTCTTCATCTCACAAAACAAACTGAGAGTTGCCGGGGGGGTGGGGAGAGTAGGGAGAGGGTGGTGGGGTTATGAACATTGGGGAGGGTATGTGCTGTGGTGAGTGCTGTGAAATGTGTAAACCTGGCGATTCACAGACCTGTACCCCTGGGGCAAATAATACATTATATGTTAATTTAAAAAAAGAAGAAGAAAATGAAGACTACTATAAATCAAATGCTATGGTTTCAGCAAAGAGTGTGTAATCAGGCATATTTTATTAAAGTAACCATGTAAAATGATGGTTGAAAATTGGAATAACAGAAAACATAAAAATTAGAGATTTTAAAAAGAGATCTGGGACAGTGTAGAGAATATAATCAATGATATTATAATAGTGTTATATGGTGAAAGATGGTGGCTATATTTGTAGTGATCATAGAATAATGTATGGAGATATTGAAAACCTGAAACCAATGTAACACTGAATATCAACTATACTCAAATAAAAAAATAGTAAAAATAAAACATTTTAATTTAAAAAGATAAAAAGAGGGACAAGAATTTGAAAAGTGAATTTCAAAAAGAGTAAAGATGAGGCTAAGACATACTCTGAACCTTGAGGAAAACACCATTTTGAAAATTCTTCCCATTTTGAGAAAACTCAAATGAATCAATACCATAAAAGAACCCATTTTAACTGAGAGATGTAATGAATGCTCAAGAAATAATTTTATGACAGGATAATTCTTCCCTATGAAACAGCATCCAGAAACCAGGGGAAACACCTGGAAGCAAAATAAACTATACTGAAAATAAGAATTAGGAAAAAGATAAATGATGAACGATAGGAAAATTAGACCTGCGACAGAGACCTAGTGAAGAGAATTTTTAGCTTGTGGTTTAAAGTTTTTGAGGATAATCTAGAGTTCATAACTACCTTGAGACAGGCTGGTTGTAGGCAGTTTAGGCAGACCCCTAAGACAGGCCTATTTTGGGCAGGTGGTGATGGAGGAGGCCATTGGGCTGGACAAAGACAAATCCAACCATTTGACTAAAGTGTCTGTGAAGATGTTGAAGTCAGATGCAACAGAGAAAGACCTGTTAACCTAATCTCAGAAATGGAGATGATGAAGATGATTGGACAGCACAAGGACACCATCAACCTGCTGGGTCCTGCTCACAGGATGGTCCTTCGTACACTCTCATGGAATAGGCCTCCAAAGACAACATACAGGAGTACCTGCAGGCCCAGAGGCCTCCTGACCTAGAGTACTGTTACAATATCAGCCACAATGCAGCAGAGCAACTCTCCTCCAAGGACCTGGTATCCTGTGCCTACCAGGTAGCCTGAAGCATGGAGTACCTTACCCCCAAGAAGTGCATACACCAAGACCTGGCCACCAGGGAAGTGCTGGTGACAAAGGACAACATGATGAAGATCTCAGACTTCAGACTTGCCAGAGATATCACCACATCAGCTACTATAAAAAGACAACCTACTGTGGACTGCCTGTGAAGTGGATGGACCCTAAGGCCATGTTTGACCAGATCTACATCCACCAGAGTGACTTCTGGTCTTTTGGTGTGATCCTGTGCAAAATTTTCACTCTGGAAGCCACCCATATCCTGGAGTGCCTGTGGAGGTGGTTTTCAAGCTGCTGAAGGAGTCATTTGATGAATAAGCCAATAAGTGCAACAGAGAGATATACACAATAATGAGGGGTGGCTGGCATGTGGTTCCTTCAAGCTGCTGGTAGAAGACCTGGATCATACTGTGGCCTTGACATCCAACCAGGAGTACCTGGACCTGTCCTTGGCCCTGGAACAATACTGTCTATGCTTTCCCAACACCCGAAGCTCCACCTGCTCCTCAGAGAAGAGCACCTTCTCTCATGTGCCGTTGCCCAGGGAGGCCTATCTGCCCTGACACCCAGCCCAGCTTGCCAATGGTGGACTCAAATGACTAGTATCCCTATTACTCCTGTCCAGATTCCGTCATAAGCTGTAACCCTTACCCCCACCCTCCCTGCAAGACTCACTGCCTTCTCCTTTGTCCCTTTCCTACTGGCAGGAGCCAGATGCCTACCTGAGGCCTTCACCCCCTGAAGTTCACCTCTCTTCCCCTTCCACTTCCTCCTCCTTACAACCTGCTCATGAAAGAAAGGCACAGAGAGGCAGGTACTTGCTCGTGGCTACTTCCTTTCCGCCCATATGTTGTACCAAGACCCCTCCCTGGCATCTGGTACTGCCTGGACGTTGAGGGAGTTGGAGATGAGGCATGCCAGTGAAAGGTGTCGGAGCTTTCCTGTTTTGGTTTTGTCTGCTTAGCATAACATGTAAGACTGAGTTCTGGTGGCAGGGACCTAGTCCTTGGGGCTATAGTACTAGCGAGGGGAGGTCAACTGCTCTGGGCCTTGGCTAAGAGCAACCCCTGCTCCAGAGATATGGTGCCAAGGGCTTATTAATTTTGATACTAATTTGCTTTGCTGACCAAATACCTGGTATCAAAAGATGGGAAGGCAAAGGCTGAAAGCAGTGTTGTCACCATGGGGTCCAGCCCCAAACTATGAAGAAAACACAAAGTGTATAAATCTGAGTAAGTATATATTTACACACCTTTTTAAATAGGTTGTTATCAAAGATTTAATCAATGGGTAATGTGCTCCTCGTGGCTGGGAAGCATCAGTTGCCATATATTAAAAACAAAGAAAAGAGGTGTCTGGGTGGCTTCCTCCATAAGTGTCCCTTCTTTTCAGGTCATGATCCCAGGGTCCTGGGATGGAGCCCCACATCAGGCTCTCTGCTCAGTGGGAAACCTGCTTCTCCTTTTCCCTCTGCCCTGCTTATAGTTCCTCTTCCTATCTCTCTGTCTGTCAAATAAATAAAATATTAAAAAAAATACAAGAAAGAAACAAAATGTTTTTAAAAGGTCTTTTTTTTTTTTAATTTTCTAGGGGTGCCTGGATGACTCAGTTGTTTAAGCAGATGTTTGCCTTTGGCTGAGGTCATGATTCCAGTGTACAGGGATCTAGCCCTGCATGGGACTACTTGCACCACAAGGAGCTTGCTTCTTCCTCTCCCTTTGCACGTGATTCCCCATGCTTGTGAGCTTCTTCTTCTCTATCTCTCTCTCTCTCTTGCTGTCAATAAACAAAATAAAATCTTTTACTAAATAAATAAATAAATTTCTAATCCTACTTTCACTTTAGATCCCTTAACAAAAATTGCTACTGCTTTATTTAAAAAAAAAAAAAGATAATTTAGAAAGATGCTTCCAGAGTTAAAAATCTGTTTTGTTTCTTTGTCAGGATTAAATATAGAAGTGCTTTAAAAAGTAAAAGAAAAAGTATGCTATATTAACACTAATCACACTATAACTTTGGTGGTTATATCAAGATAATGAAAAGTGATTTTAAAGCAAATTTTATTATCAGACATAAAGATCAAGTCAAAATTACAGAAGAGTAAAAGGATGAATTTTTCAGGGAGTATAATAATTCTTGACTTTTAATACTTAATAACAGATTTGGGGATATATTGGGAAAAACTAAGAAAAAATCATAACTTCTACCTTAGAAGAGAAATGGAAAAAAATTTCAACACCCTTATTTTAAGATTATATAGACAAATGGTCATCAAATTGGTAAGATATGTAAGACTTGAACAAAATTATCAACTAACTAGATATGCTTGATATTACAGAACACTCCAAACAACCGCATACTACATATATCTTAAGCCATGATTTTCTTTGCAAAGGTCAACATTGATAATGTTCTAGTCATACATTGGTGTACCAGGAAAGAAGTAGCACTTTCTTGAAAGACACAGCAATCAAAGCTCCATTGAGAAACCGTAAAGATGAAGAAGGGATTTGCAAATTATATATCTGATAATGGACATCTACTCTGATTATTAAAAAATGAAAAAAATAAAAAACCTTACTAATAACCAAACAGAGTATCCAATTTTGAAGAAAATTATTGAAGAGACATGTCACCAAAAGAATATGGATGGCTTATAAGCACATGACAAATTTCTCAACATTTAGACATTAAAGAAATACAAACTAAAATCATAAGGAGACATGCTTACATATCTATTAGAATGGCTAAAATTATAAAGGCTAATTGTCCTTCGTCTGAGCTAGATTGAGAAGCAACAAATAATCTAAACTGTTGTTGGCATATATCATGATACCACCACTTTGGAAAATAGTTTGAAAATTTTTTTAAATGCAAAATATGTTGCAGTTACACAAATAGCCATTTTACTTCTAGGCATTTAACCAAGAGAAACAAACCCTATGTTCATACAAGGACTTGTATATGAATTTCATAGCAGCTTTAAGCATTGAAAACAGTGGAAATGTTCATCAATATCCATCAATTGAGCAAAGACAAATTATGATCTATTCATTAAAGAGATTACTATTCAACATCAAAATGAACTATTTACAATTGCAGATTCTCAAAGTAATGATGCTGAGAAAAGAAAAGCCAGGCAAAGAATAGTATATACTGTGTGATTCCATGACTATAAAAAATCTAGAAAATACAAATTTATATATAGTCACAGTCATCAAATATATTGGTGTGATTTTAGTGCCTTCTTCTGTGCTCCCATAGCTTCCTACACTTGGATCTCCGAGCATTTGTTACACCATGTGAAAATATGAACTCTTTTTCTTTATTCCGTCTTAGTAGAATAAGAATCCTTGAAATTTTATGGACATTTGAATTCTCAGTTATTAGCAGAAATTCTATCACACAGTAAGTTTCCAAATATAAAAGCCAGAGTTTTACAATGACTTCTAAGCTTTTACATGATCTAGCCACTCATTTAACCTCTGTGACCTCTTTCCCTGCTACTCTTCAGTCACTCACAGTGGCCTCCTTGCTATTCCTCAGATATGCCAGGCATGATCCAACCTTATGGCCTTCAAGATAGCCAATTCCTTTGTCTGGAGTGATCTTATTGCTAATAGTTCTGGGCAAATTCATCACCTTTCCATACCTTTGTTCAATTGTCAGCTTCATTGTAACTACCCTGATCTTCCTATTAAAAATTTTACCTCCCATCCCCTGCCTAGCAACCTTGATTTTTCTCACCCTGATCGAATTTTTCTTTTTCCCCATTTTACTCATCATTTTTGAATGCACTATGCAATTCTTATTAAGGTTTATAGCTTTTAATTGTCTCACCCATGAAAATAAAAGTTCTACAAAGCCAAGTATTTCATTTACCAGTGTAGTCTGAAGTACTATCTGCCATATAATAGGTTCAGTAGACAACTGGTAAATTTCAAAATAAATTAATGTTGAGAGTATACTGAATTTCATAAGTCATTTCAATATTTTTTCCAAAAAATAAACTATGTAAAACATTCTTTAAATTTACTTTCAAAATATTTTATAGCATATAATGGACAATATACATAAGCCTTAAAGAAACAATCATATAAATAACCATTTCATACCTGCTTAAAAATTGCATAATATCACACTCCTAGATCCTCTCTGAACGCTCTAAAATAACCCTTCAAAGGATATACATTTTTAAAAATAACAGATTTTTTGGCAAATAATTTAATAAAATAAAAGTTTCATTCATCTATGTAGATCATAATAAATGTTTTTAATAAGCATGAAATTATAACTCTGAAGTGTGCTAAAATGAAACCACCTGCGAAGGGTGAGAGAACAAAAATAAACATCATTTTTCCAAATAAGAGGAATTTATTACCTTTGAATCCAAGCATGTGGATTTGTTCAAACTGGCAATAAAGGAATATGGACACACAAACCATAGAAAGTCATATTTTAGATTTCCAAAAGACTTCGAAGTTAAGAGTATACATTTTTTAAATGCTACATAATGCTACATAATGACAAGATGACAGGTTGTGACAAATAGCATTTTAAAAGCTCTACTCATAATGGAACGGAAGGTGTCATTTCCCTATAATTTTATATATATCATTAATTTACTATATCTGGCTACAACATATTACCAAGCAGATGTTCATCAAAGACTAAATCATTTTTAATGGAACATAATAATTTGAACCTACATGTATTAATCATTTTTTTTGATCTAACATTTATAGACTCGCTAAACATTTTATCAATTGTCGACAAAATTCAAAAAAAATAGGATGAAAAGTCGTGTTTGGAAAAGTAGATTTTTTTTCAAATTTGCATTTAAATGAAAATATTTGATGATATTTTTAAAACTTTAAAAGTAATTTTATATATATCTGACCTATCAGATGATATAAAATTTTTGGAGAAAATATGACATATTTTTTGATCTTGGTTGAAGGTATTAATAAAGAGCAACTGTTTGTATTATTTGTATTGTGATATCTTCGTTAATAAACATGAATAACTGGTATAAAATATGTTTTTTAAAAAATTTTATTTATTTACTTGACAGAGATCACAGGAAGGCAGAGAGGCAGCCAGAGAGAGAGGAATGGAAGCAGGCTCCCTGCTGAGAAGAGAGCCCACTGTGGGACTCAATCCCAGGAACCTGGAATCATGACCTGAGCCGAAGGCAGAGATTTTAACCCACTGAGCCACCCAGGCGCCCTAAAATATGTTTTTATATATATATATATAGAATTATAGTTCTTGCCAAAATATGGAACTAGCTGGAACTGAATGCCTCCTTCAAAGTCAGCTCTGGAGAAATTATGCAAGTGTAATATGGAACTATTTCAGATATGAACCAAAAACAAAGAAATGATGATAAATTCCTTAAAAGACTCAAAGTTGCTCTTGACTGGTATGTTTCAAGCTCTATTCCTGGTTTGAAGACAGGTTTTAACAGGCCTGTCACTGTAGAAATCAGCTGGATGTTTAGAGGCTATCATAACTGTACAAAAACCTTGAAGGGGTAAAGACTTGAAAATTCTTTAGAGAGATTAGCTCCCTAAGGCATTATTCCTCCACACATTTTCCTCCAATCAATTAAGACTGATGGATTAGGGGCACCTGAGTGGCTCTCTCATCACGTGGGTGGTGGGTTAAGCCTCTGCCTTCATCTCAAGTCATGGACTCTGGGTCCTGGGAACCAGCCCCACATCGGGCTCTGCTCAAAAGGAAGCCTGCTTCTTTCCCTGCTTGCCTGCCTCTCTGCTTACTTGTGATCTCTCTCTCTCTCTCTGTGTCCAAGAAATAAATAAAATCTTTAAAAAAAGGCTGATGGATGATAAATTATGAAAACTGCTCCCTCCAAATGATGCTTCTTCATAAGGATTTAAGAATTTAAAATTGTAAGAATTTAAAATTGAAACTTGATCGTAGGATTTATCTTACATCAAGTGAAGGCAGTTATTATTAGTTCTGAATTATTTGTGATTCTGAATTCTTGGCCTCATTAGTAAATTTATTTTTAAATTCTCCCATGGAGTGGTGATTGGCCTTCAGTCTTTCATTGATATACATCATTGGGTCAAATGAGATGTGTGTGCCCAGAACTATACATAATCTTCTTTGTATTTCACTGGAGATGGCATTTCTGAGTTTTGTTCAATTGAATTTGGACAGATGTTTTAATAGTCACTTCTAGAGTTGGCCCTGGAGAATATCTTCCTTTTTTTATCTTCCCGATTCTCTGAAAAACCCTGACTAATTCACATTATCACAGTGATATCACAATTCAAGTTTTCCCAAACACTATAGCTGCAAAATAGAAGGAAGCTACTCAGAATGTAATACTATTGTGAATGATTGAGAAAGAAAACATTATTATAATTAAGCTACCAGGTTTCAATGTATTTTATTGTTGCTTAGAAAATCCTAGCATACCCAGACTTTACAGAGATTTGATGATCCTAAGAGGAGCTGAACTCATGGACCAAAATAACTATGCACATAAAAAGTACAATTACTTACCTAAAAAAGATGATGTGGTTAACTTTATATGGCAATCCAAGTGTTATTGGAACAGGAATTAAAAAAATAGCTTAGGGGCGCCTAGGTGGCGCAGTGGATTAAGCCACTGCCTTCAGCTCAGGTCATGATCTCAGGTTCCTGGGTTCAAGTCCTGTATCAGGCTCTCTGCTCAGCAGGGAGTCAGCTTCCCTCTCTCTCTCTTTCTCTCTCTCTCTCTGCCTGCCCTCCGTCTACTTGTGATCTCTCTCTGTCAAATAAATAAAGAAAGAAAATCTTAAAAAAAAAATAAAAGAATGACTGTACTTTAAAAAAATAGCTTAAAAGGGGCGCCTGGGTGGCTCAGTGGGTTAAGCCGCTGCCTTTGGTTCAGGTTATGATCTCAGGGTCCTGGGATCAAGCCCCACATCGGGCTTTCTGCTCAGCAGGTAGCCTGCTTCCCTTCCTCTCTCACTGCCCGCCTCTCTGCCTATTTGTGATCTCTCACGGTCAAATAAATAAATAAAATATTTTTAAAAATAGCTTAAAAGTATATGATAAAATAATGATATACATATACAAAGAAAAGATACTATACTGTGAATATAAATTAAGTGAAAATTGTTGAAATAAAGAATACAATAAATGGAGACTAAGATGAATATAGCTGTAAAATGAATAAATGAGTTGGGAAAAACAAACAAACAAACAAATTAATGACTTTTGCCCAAATGCAGCAGAAGAGAAAAAAAAATAAAGAAAATATTTAAATAAGTACTGAGATAAATTTTGGAGAATTAAAGAAAGATAAAAGATACTAGACTTAAAATGATGCCAAACATGAGAAATCAGAAACAAAACAAAACAAAAACCACACACACACAAAACCACTCATATACTTTATGGTGAGTTTTAAGAATATCAAAAACAGAGAAGAGCATAAATGATGCCCAAGAGAAGAACAGATCACCTAAAATGTACAAGAATAATACTGACAGCAGAATTCTCAATAGTAATAGCATATAAAGGAGACAGCTGGGTGTTTGTATAGATGGAAAAGATATTTGAAACTAGATATTATACATCAAGCCAAATTATTGATTAAATTTGAGAGCACAGTAAAAATACAATGAAGCATGTTAGGTCTTAGAACATTTATCACACAGAGATACACATTTTAGAAAACTTCCTTGGAGAACAGCTCAATTTAGATAGAGAAAACAGAATTATGTACTCAAAGGCACATTTTGAAGGAAGGATTGAATATAGTCTGCACTGCAAATATTCCTTAATCGTATGTTCTGAATTTCCTAAATTTAAGAAGTATTTGTTCAAATATTTATCTTTAAATAAACCCTAGGAGACTTTTTCTTGGATTCTGGAAAATCAGTCCATTTGGATACAAATCTTCTTGTCACTGATGGAAATTTTGATATGATAGCCCTCAACAGTGGAATGCCTAATGTATTGTTACAGCAACTGTAATTTGCCAATACATGGGTGATGTGTGTGTGTTGTGTGTGTTTATTTTTATTTTTGATGGTTTTACTCTCTATGAGATTTTTAAGTAGACATAATTTTAATAAATTATGATTTGTTGAAATTTATCTGAGGTTATATATAATAAAATGAAATTTGTGTGAACTAAAGAAGTGCGTCTCCATTTTTTTGTTTTAAGAGTAGACTGGTCTTTAAAAATTGTCCAAAGAAGTACATTATATTCATTATTAAATTTGATAATATACAATAAAAGTATTTATGGGCATATGGAACCATATCAAATTCTACTATTAATTCATATTAATAATTACCATAAGAGGAAAAAGGGATATTTTTCAAAATGAAAATTAGCGTATTTTTCAGAATATGATATAGTGTTATTCACTGAACAGAGGGAACAAATGTCAAAGTTTAACACAGTTTACAGAATGTTTTAACATAAATTGAAATTTAAATCTGACCAAATTTCACAGTTTTAAGTAAAATGGTAGCACTTTATATCCTTGAAAAGTGGTAAGTGACCCAAAACATTGCTTAGAAAAACAAATTTAACACTTCACTAGTCTGAGATGGTTAAGTTATGGTACAACTTGCCATTGTGTATCATCAAATGGTATATTTTTTCTTTTGGTCTTGTCATTATATTTAGTTTTAGCCATTCTGGTAAGTGGGTAGTGATATCTCAGTGTCATTTTAATTGCATTTCCTTGATGTCTAATTATGTCAAAATATATTATTTTGATGTTTAATGTTCTGAGATTTCTCAGTTCAAGACCATGAAGCCACTTAGGAAAAATACAGTTGCAGATGCACTCATAGACCAACTCTTATTTAGAAATAAGAAGAAGCATTACTACCCATTCCAATAAAAATAGACTTGTTATGCAGTAGGGATTTTATAAATTACCTGACAAAACTTATATAGTAAGATGAAATGGGACAGGCGGCTTCTTGCAGCTATATACAACATCATTTTAATTTCAATTTTCAGTATAATTTTTCCAAGGTACACACAGAATATATATTTAATGTAAATTGTGAACATTTTAAACTCTGTATATGGAAATTAATCAGTTTTAAGTTTATAACAATCAAAATTAACGGAAGTTTATTTTAATTTAGTTAGCTTTCTCTGCATTGCAAGACAGAATAATCAAGAATTGGTAAGAAAAAAATAATCTCTGTAAAATTACCGGGGGTGCATTATAAAGTGTTCGGTAACCGATCAAACTCACAATTTGGATTGAATGGCAAGTGATTTTTAAAATCTGGAACTCATTGTCAATTTTTTTTTCTTCATTGTGTCTTAATAAATTACTGTGTCCATTTGCATGGAAGTGAAGAAAAATGCATGACATTTCATCTCAACACTAACACTTTTAACTGGCAACTCTGAATGTACTTTACAGCAGTGTCACAAAGTAAAGATCAATGATGTTTCATGAAATATTTGTTATAATTCTCAAGGAGATAGGGAGTTTGTGCAAAAATGCAAATCACTTTGCGACTAAACACATTGTTTATTTCAGCTAATTTTAAGAAAATATGCTAAGACTCTCTCAAAAAAGGAAGCAATGATTTAGGTTTTCCTTCAAACTCCTTATCTAATCCTGAACCAACAGCACATAGTTCAAAGAGCAACTAATTTGAGCAGCTCCAATTTACACGTTTCCTAACAATGCTTAATTTAGTGGAATTTCTGTCCAATTATGTTAATTTGATGTAGTGAAAGACAAACATTCAAAAAGATCATCCTTAATTTATATAGATTGCCAAACTCTGCATTTTCTGAATGACGCCCAGAAACGTATTTTCAAAAACAAACAAACAATGGCAGAACCACTATTAGGTCATCTCTAGGCAGAAAGTGACTCAGAGCCTACATTACTCTCTCCCTGAAAGTATACTGTAGGCACTGAAACTACTACCCCGAGTCTGTGCTATCAAATCCCTTAAGTTAGAAAGTTTTAAAACACGTCTGTGTGGGAGTATTTCATTTACAGATAGAGATTTGGTTGTTTATACATTTTCATACTTGATTTTTAGGGTGTAAAAACTATGTCTTAAAATTCATGGTGGTTTTGAATACTGTTGGATAATTGTGCTAAAATGGTATATCCATTCCTTCTAGGAAACAGAAATTATAGAAAGGTAGTGCTTTTCAGATCTGACATCTTTGAGTCATTGCAGTTTCAGTATAAATGCAATAGGAAAAGTGACATTCATGTTTATGAAATTTTCTATAAATAAATTATAATGTACTGGAGGCCTGATATAAAGTGGGATGCCTAAACTTCAGTAAGATCTTGTTTTCAATTCAAAATAAATTTTATTTTTTATTTTTTTTATAATGTCCCTCAATTTCAGATAAGCACCCCCGTAAGGTCCACTCCATTTTTTTAAAGATTTTATTTATTTTAATTGACAGATAGAGATCACAAGTAGGCAGAGAGGCAGGCAGAGAGAGAGGGAAGAGGAAGCAGGCTCCCTGCTAGACAGAGAGCCCGATGCGGGGCTCGATCCCAGGACCCTGGGATCATGACCTGAGCCAAAGGCAGAGGCTTTAACCCACTGAGCCACCCAGGCGCCCCCAAAATAAATTTTAAATTGAATTATGCACCTCTAAGTTCAGAAACAATAAACATCAACCAACACAATTAATAAGTTCTATTTCTTGAAATTTCGGGAACATTGATAGTCTCATCTCCTAGAAGAACAACAGCTAAAATTTTTGGTCATGGATTCTTGCTAAAATATCACTTTCCCAAAGAAAATTAATGTTATGAATTTTCATTGATTGTTATTGATCATGAAGAATATAACAACCACGATAAAAAGAGGAGGAAAAACATGATATCTCATCTGTAAGGGCATGTGGAAAGTAGGAAATGCTAATAAAAATAACTACCATTATTTCCTAAGTTAACATAATATAACAGAACACAAATATTTCATAACAATATTTTCTAGGCTCATTCTGATAACTCTTTTCTACATTCAAATTTAAAGGTTGAGGCATGTGATATATATTACACAAAAAACAACCCAAGCAATTTGTTAAAAAAAAAAAAAACTCTTAATAAAGGACAAATCCAAAGGAATTTTTTTCTAATTTAATTAACAAATTATGAATCGACTTACCTATTTCATCACAGTGTATCAGGCACCAATAATATTTTTTAATCGTCATACCTGATGCAATAGTTACCATCTTTCAGACATACTGATCACGAACAAGCAAATAAACAAGAGCACCGTAGCTTAAGATCTACCTGCATAAATATAGGACTACTTCAGACAATCTCTTCACCACAACATAGCAATGAATAGAAATCATACATGCTCTGTAATGGACATACAGATGAGATAGAAGGGGATGGGTGTTAATATATGCAAAATCTTTATTAATTACATTGTAAAACATAATATGGAAAAACAGAATACAATTTTAGAAATACCCAGGTCACCATCATTGTTTTATTTTTATATGTGTAGATAAGGAGTTTAATAAACAATCCATGACTATTCAACTTCTTATATTTTGAAAATTTTAGCAAAAGTAACAAACCTAGCAACTAGAAAATTGAATCTATCTGCAAAATACAGCTTTGCCAGCATCGTAGAGGAAAAGCAAAACAAAATAAGTAAGAAAAGTTTAACATTTCACAAGAGTTTTACTTTTATTTTTTTATTTATTATTTTTTATTTTTCATTTATTATTTACTTCTATTTTCTACTTTATTTTAATGAAAATGTCATGACCATAACATAAGAGCAGAATTAAACCAACATGAGAAATTATTTTTTCATAAGTTATAATAAACTAGCTTGGTGATTAATTCAAAAATTATATTACAAACTTCAGTGTTCTTGCAGTAAGTATCACTGCATAAACAAATGAGTCAGGAGTCATAAACTAATGATGATTCTAAATGTTATTTAGAGAGACATTCTGTTCTTAATATATTTCAAATATTCTACACAAGGCAAAGTGGATCCAAGTAATCTGTAGGCAAAATAAGATTTTAGAGAAGTATATATTTCCAACAGTATTTATAAAATATTACCTTTATGTAAGGCATCATCCTGGACTTTGTGGAAAACACACAAAGGAGTAAGAAGTGGCCCTTCAAGAAACATATCCAATATCAAGGTTTAACATGAAGCAGCATGTCTTCTCTAAGTAAAAAAACATTGTACCAACTGACTTTACTGAAACTTTATATTTATTGCTCTCGTTTTAGGTCATAGTGTTCTTCTGCATGCAGGCTGCTATAATGGACATGATATAGACTGAATAGCTTATAAAGAACAGGAATTTATTTCTCACAGTTCTAGAACTGAGAAGTTCAAGATTAAGGAATGGGCAGATCCAGGGAGAGCCCACTTCCTCATAGATGGCTATCTTCTCACTGTAAACGTACATGATGAATGAATCAAGAGAACGCTCTGGGGTCTCCTTTAAAAGGACTGTAATCCCACTTATGACATAATCACCTCCCAAAGGCCCCTATGTTTTAATACTATCACTTCCAGAGTTAGATTTCATAATATGATTTTGGGAGACATAAACATTCACACCATAGTATATATAAACCAAAAAAAGACACAAAAACAACAAACAACAAAAATTATTTTAACCACCTATTATTTTCAACTACATAAAATTTTAATTTGTTTCTATATAATATTAAATAACTCATTTGAGTGATTCACTTATATCCAATGCATCTGAGTGCAATTAAATTTGCTTACCCAACATATCCAGCAGCACATTTCTTCAGACTATCCCATTTCCCACTACAAGATTTACCACAATTAGAAGACAGGGGATAGAGGATAGATAGATAGATGTATACATAAACACACTTGTACATACACATATGCATAATTTTTCCTGTTAATGACACTCATGCAAATAAAATTTAAGCTCAAGGAAACCTGTCTTGTGTGTTACTTAATATCCAGTTTTTAGTCAACATCCAAAAACAAATAATCCAATAAAAACATGGATAGAAGACATGAACACGTGTTTCCCCAAAGAACACATTCAAATGTTCAGTAGATACATGAAAAGATGTCCATCATCATGTATCATCAGGAAATTGCAAAGCAAAACTAGAAAGAGATACCACCTCACACCTGTCAGAATGGCTAAAATCAACACTACAAGAAACAAAAGGTGTTGGAGAGGATGTGAAAAAGTAACACTTGTGGGGGCTGCCTGGGTGGCTCAGTGGGTTAAGCCTCTGCCTTCAGCTCAGGTCATGATCTCAGGGTCCTGGGATCAAGTCCCACATTGGGCTCTCTGCCAGGCATGGAGCCTGCTCCCTCCTCTCTCTCTCTACTTGTGATCTCTCTCTGTCAAATGAATAAAATCTTAAAAAAAAGAAAAAGTAACAATTGTGAACTGTTAGTGGTGATGCAAACTGATACAGCCATATTTGAAAACAGTATGGAATTTCCATAAAATTTAAAAATAGAAGTCCTTTGTGATCCAACAATCCTGTTGGTGTGTATTTACCAATGAATATAAGAAAACGTATTCAAAGGGATGCTAGCACCCCTATGTTTATAGTAGCATTATTTGTAAAGCTAAGATATGGAAAGAGCCCAAGTATCCATCAATTGATGAATAAATAAAGAATAAGTGGTATGTATATACAATGGAATATTATTCTGCCATAAAAAAAGACTGAAATCTTGCCATTTGCAATAACATGGCTGGAACTAGACAGTATAATGCTAAAAGTGAAATAAGTCAGTCAGAGAAAGCTCAAGGAAACCTGAGCTTTCTCATATATGGAATAAAAGAAACAAAACAAACAAGCAAAGGAGGAAATAATAAGACATAGAAAGAGAAAGAAAGCAAGAAACAGACATTTCATTTGGAGAATAAACTGATGGTTACTTGAGAGGATCTGAAAGGAGTGATGGATTAAATAAGTGATGGGGGTTAATTAGAGCACTTGTCATGATGAGCACCGAGTGCTATATGTTATATTGTACACTTGAAACTAATACAACCATATATGTTAACTAACTGGATTTCAAATGAAAACTTTTTTAAAATCCCAGTTTTTAGCTCACATTCTGGCTTACAAAAGGGATTTAGTCAGGAATTTGGAGATTAGTTAATGATCAAATAAGGGGTGAACAGGCAGTTGTTAGATAAAATTACTATCCTTTCTGGCATGATCTTATACCTTTTATCTAGAATTACATTTAGCACTTTAGACTCTTCCTATTTTATTTTGAGTCATTAAACAAAAATTTCCTCAAAGGACCTTAGACTCCATCCAATTTGAGCAACAGTGTGAGAGAGGAAATGGTGTCCAGGAGGGAAAAAAAAAAAGATAAAACTACTTTTGTTTACTAGTGAATGCATAGTTCTTCCACAGAAGAAGCTCTAAATGGTCATGGCTCCAGCTTTATATGTGTTCAGTCATATGTTCAGAAGTAGGTAACACTATCAAAAAATATAAAGCATCTGAGATTATTTTCCCTTATTTGAAAGCTGGTGTATGAGTCTGCCGTGGTTTCTTGGGTGTTGATAGGAGACGCAGACTCATGGTTCAGAAATAATATAGTTTATTATTCACAGCAATAGAGGTAGCCAGAATATTAACAGTATTTGTGTGTGTGTGTGTGTGTGTTTGTGTGTGTGCGCGTGTGTGTGTGTGTGTAGGGGAGGGAGTTATATATCAGTTCTGAGCATCAGTTCCCACAAGAAGAATCAAAACAGAGGCAGATAATATTTGCAAACACAACAGGTTAAGTTAAAAAAAAAAGATACTATTTCTGTCTTCCAAGTCTATTCAATACAACCATCTTCAAAGGATGGTCTAGAACAAATAATAAATGCAGAAATGTAAGCAACCAATTGAAAAGTGTCTCCCAAGAAACACACTTTGAGAGTCTTCATTTGACAAAAATACTATAGGATATTACATGGATCAGGTGCATTGAATACTGGAAGGTTAAAATTACAAGGGACCAAATATTTTTAAGCAGTTCTGGCATCCAGTAGAGTTCAAATAGGTTTTATAAGATTGAGGAAAGAAGCCATCAAAACCTGGGCCCAGGGACGCCTGGGTAGCTCAGTGGGTTAAGCCTCTGCCTTCGGCTCAGGCCATGATCTCAGGGTCCTGGGATCGAGCTCTGCATCAAGCTCTCTGTTCAGTAGGGAGTCTGATTCCCCCTCTCTCTCTGCCTCTCTGCCGACTTGTGGTCTCTGTCTGTCAAATAAATAAATAAAATCTTAAAACAAAACAAAGCAAAACAAAAAACCTAGGCCCAATTTTCCCAAAAGCATGATTCTGATTCTAGTCTCTATGATGTTATCCCTTGAAGACAATGTCTCTAATTGAGTTGAATTAGTTTACTAAAGAGCATACCCCCATTTGTTGTAGGAGATGAACAATATGCAAGAGTCAAAATGCCACATGGAAGCCACCTGGTCTTCAGTGGAATATAGAATCTGTTCCTTTGGGATGAATTTGTTCCACATTTGAATTCCCACTTAAGGGAAAATAAGAATGCCTTCTAATAGATTTTAAATAGGAAATGACAACGGAAGCTTATACAAGATTATAAAATGGGAAATTTCATTTAGATAAGCAATAATTTCAAAGTCATCTTCTTAATATTACAGACTCTTCACATAATCATAATTTTATTTTGGTATTATATGGTAATTTCAAATATAGTAAATATAAAGAATTTACCTCTGTAATTATAGCGAGTCTGGTCGTAGTTTAATGGCAACAAAACTTCAAGTTAGAAGTATGGTCTACCAATTATGAATACATTTGGAAATGGTGTGTCATCTTCACTCCACTTGTCTCACTAAAACAGTGAGCCAAAAAAAGTAGGTCCAAGCTGTTTACTATGGTCAAAATGGGTTGCTTTTGCACTTGATAAAGAAGCAGTCATATTTTGGAAGAAGAAACTGAGGCTATTAATATTTTCAACTTATTTTCAGAAAAGGAAAGAAAGGATAATCTAAGCTAAAGCCAAAATCTTACACAAGGTGGCAGGAGAATGATCTTTTCCCAGATAAAGGGTTTTTCAACTTAGCCATGTTAGGAGGAAGAAGAGATGAGACATTGTGGACTTGACTAACATTTGTACACTGTTCAAAAAGTTTTCAAAATAATGTGTATTATTTTTCTTCTTTTAGTTGAGACAAACAAACAAACAAACAAACAAAAAACCACTAATAAGCTTACTTTTTAAAGGAGGTAAACAAGAAACTAGCAAAGATTGAGTGTTAGGTATTGTTCCCCTCCTTTTTTTTTTTTATTATGTTATGTTAGTTACCATACAATACATCATTAGTTTTTGAAGTAGTGTTCCATGATTCATTGTTGGTGTAAAACACCCAGTGCCCCATGCAATATGTGCCCTCCTTAATACCAATCACCAGGCTCACCCATCCCCACATCCTTCTCATCTTTAAAACCCTCAGTTTGTTTCTTGGAGTCCATAGTTTTTCATGTTTCATTTCCCCCTCCAATGCCCCCACTTCATTTTTCCTTTCCTTCTCCTAATGTCCTCCATGCTATTCCTTAGGTTCCACAAATAAGTGAAACCATATGATGATTGACTTTCTCTACTTGACTTATTTCACTTAACATAATCTCCTCCAGTCCCATCCATGTTGATGCAAAAGTTGGGTATTCATCCTTTCTGATGGCTGAGTGATATTCCATTGTATCCATAGATCACATCTTCTTTATCCGTTTGTCTGTTGAAGGGGATCTTGGCTCTTTCAACAGACTGGCTATTGTGGACATTGCTGCTATGAACACTGGGGTGCATATGGCCCTTCTATCCAGTAAAATAGAGCTAGCCTATGACCCAGCGATTGCACTACTGAGTATTGACCTCAAAGATACAGATGTAGTGAAAAGAATTAGGTATTGTTAAAGCACAAATGCAGGGGATAGAAGTTATGGTACAGAAGAGGGAAGGGCAACCATATGGCAGAGTAGAATAAAGTAGCTCAGGAAGAAATTAGTCATATCCAGATATTGTAAGGCATGTGGGGTTGGCAGGGAGAGCATGAGAAATCATGAGAGAAGAGAGAGAAAATGGACCAGGCAGGAGAGGTTTATAACATTTTAACATCTAAGGTAAGCATATGCAAAGCAGAATAGGGAAAGAAATAAAAGTTTTTATAAGACTCAATACATAAGGAATAACGTGGAGGACACTGGGAGATGGAGAGAAGTGTGCTGGGGGAAATCGGAGGGAGAGACAAACCATGAGAGACTGTGGACTCTGAGAAACAAACTGAGGGTTTTGAAGAGGACGGTGGCAGGTGGTTGGGTGAGCCCAGTGGTGGGTATTAAGGAGGGAATTTATTACATGAAGCACTGGGTGTGGTGCATAAACAATGAATTTTAGATCACTGAAAATAAATTAAAAGAAAAAAAAAGACTGACTACAGACATGGACCTCAGTGTAACACAGATATGGAACTCACTGAAATACCAGCCACTTCCCACCGACACACACAGACTATGATAATAATAAATAATAATAAATAATCATGCAATTAAGAAAATTGCCTGCCGGGCGCCTGGGTGGCTCAGTGGGATAAGCCGCTGCCTTCGGCTCAGGTCATGATCTCAGAGTTCTGGGATCGAGTCCCGCTGAGCAGAGAGCCTGCTTCCCTCTCTCTCTCTCTATGGCTGCCTCTCCATCTACTTGTGATTTCTCTCTGTTAAATTAATAAATTAAATCTTTAAAAAAAAAGAATATTGCCTCCAAATAATTTTTCCTCTTTTTTATTTTTATGATTATTATTCTTATTTTATTTTTAAAGTTTTTATTTAAATTCCAGTTAGTTAAAATAAGGTTAATATTAGTTTCATGTGTACAATATAGTGATCAACACTGCCATACAATGGCTTACATAAAAAAATGAAAAAAAATTTTAAAAGATTTTATTTTTAAAAACCTCTACACCCAAGGTGGTTTTCAAACGTACAACCCCAAGATCAAGAGTTACATATTTTACTGACTGATCCAGCCAGGCACCCCAATAAATAAAAATTTTATAAAATTGTTGAGTTTGTGGGAGTCTCATTTGCTCAGTCAGTTAAATGTCTCCTTTGGCTCAGATCATGATCTCAAGAGTCCTGGGATCGAGCCCCATATTGCTCATGCTCTCGCTCTCTCTCTCTCTCTCTCTCTCTCTCTGGCTTTTCCTCTTAAATAAATAAATAAAATATTTTTTAAAAAATTGTCGAGTTTGTTTAACTAGTTTTAAACTAGTAGACAGAGATGAAGATAAAGTATGATGTCATGGCAGGGAAAAATACAACTTACACGTTTTAAAAATAAAATGTGCAATGCAAGTTACATCACTTCTTTGATCACCACACTGGGACTTTCCCTACTGAGTTGTTGTAATGTAAGGACCTATTTTATATTTTTATATTTTAGCAAGAGGCTTTCATTGAGGTTAACCCTGAAACTGTCCTTGCTCCCCTTCCCCCAGGGAATTCACTTAAAAACAAGACCTGGAAATCAGCTCCAGGTAACAAAGCCCATATACAAGGGTGGGTCAGGCCAGGTGGAGACATCAATCAGCAGGAGGGGGGGGTGGTGTTTGCATATTGTCTCCCTAGATACTAAGGAGTATGCCCCACTCCTCTGCCCTTTGGGAACCGTTTTGGCACCAATCCTAATCAAGGTGTAATAGGCTGGGTCAAATGTCTATACTAGGGTAAATTGAACCTCAATTGGTCACCTAGCCTCACTGTGGAGTTTTCTGTGTGTGTTAAAATCTCATTGGTCACCTGTGCGTGGCCAGGCCTGACTTCATGGCCTTTGCCCTTAAAAGCTAGACTGTGAAACAGTGAAGGGTTGCCTTCTCTCATAAGAGGTGTGGCTCTGAACGTTCGGTTAGATTCTTGATGCTTGGCATGAAATAAGGCTTTGCTTGACCTTCACTTTACATCAGTCTCGCTCCTTTAATCATAGACCCATTATTGGGGCATAACAGTATTAATCTTATAGTTATAAGTCCACAATGCACCCATCATCCATTCTACCCCTTAACATTCCCCTTTGGACAGACCCATGATCTAGAACAAGCCTTATTTTATAGTGCCTTGTAGGAGATTTTTGCTGCTGCCTAAATTGCCTACTTTCCTCTCACCATTACCACGGAAATTGGGTCCACTGAAACAAAGGGGTAGTGTAAGAAATTAACAACTTCCATAAATCTCTTTAAATCATAAAGTATAAGATAGTGATACCTTTTTTTCTGCCACATAACCAATTCTTGCAAGAATAAGGTCATATAAGAGAATTTACAACACATGCTAGCATTATCCTACTGGACCCAGATCATTTGTATGTTTCGCTGTCTCTGAGAAATGTAGTTATTTACATGACTGAAACCTACAAATTGTTTGATATGACTACTAATATCACCTACATTATTTTAAAGCCTGTTTAAGGCTTCTGAAATACATAGGTTTTGTAAACACTTATTAAGCATCTTGTATATATCAAACACTTTAAAAATCTCTGCTTTAAAAACAAAACAAAAAAAACTCTACCTCAATGGAACTTTGAGTCTGAAAAAGATACAGGCAATATACAAGGCAACAGATAGAATAATTACATATTTGATTATATACTCCGAGGATGTCACATTAAATTGATATGAAAATGATGAGAAGGATCTGGATTTCTTGTCAAAATTTTTTGCCTTAAAAAGAAATTGATATTTAGGGAAGTTGTTACTGAAAGAGGTCCCGTGTCAACCAAAAATGTTAAACCATGATCTGACTAAATTTTCCAGTTGTGATCATTGCTTTGTTTAGCTGTCTTATATTAAGACTGAATTTAGTAATTCAGTCTCAGATTTCAGTAAGTCTTTTTTTTAATGATTTTATTTATTTATTAGAAAGAGAGAGGGAGGGGCAGAGGGAGAGGAAGAACCAGACTCCTTGCTGAGCAGGCAGCTGATGCAGGACTGGATCCTAGTACCCTGGCATCATGGCCTAAGCTGAAGGAAGACACTTAACCAACTGAGCCACCGAGGCACTCTAGACTGTAAACTTCTTAAAGGTAAAAAAGTTTTTTCTTCTAGTAGTTCCACAGACATTTCTAACATCCATAAGAAAGCATGTACTGATGTAAAATGCCAGCAAATCAAATTATTTAGAAAAGAAAGAAAGAAAGAAAAGATATATCTGGATAAAGAGAAAAACAGAAAATCTAATAATACATTGAATTATTAGAGCAAAGAGTGGAGGAAGAGAAAATAAATATGAAATAGAGATTTCCACTAAAAGAAAAAAATTGAATAAGGCAGGAGATTTAGAAAATTATTATGACAGACTTGAGAAAAAAATAAAATAGGAATTTTTAGAAAATAGCAATGAATGAAAAGGTAAATTGTTCCTACCTCTATAATATTAGCTGTTTGTTGTTGTTGTTGTTGCTAATTTACCTATTTAAGCTAATAAACAAAGAAAGGTTTTATTTAGGGATAAGGTTTCTATATATATATATATTTTTTTTCCATTTAGGGATAAGGTATATATATATATATATATATATATATATATATATATATATATCTTATATATAAATTTTCATTGTTAGAAAATGTGTCACAGAAAGTGTTTAAACTTTAAGATACAGATGCAACATGTAACGAACTACATTGTTTGAACGTCTTATTTGTAAATGCTATTAGAGGAAACTTGGTGGAAATGTCCTTATGTGGTTGTGTTTCTGGAACTAAGTATATTTATTAATAAGGAATAGTTTAAAATTATGAAATGACCAGGAGTGGACAATTTTCCTAATCCTATCAGCTCTTTGCAGCTCTTTTATTAGCCCCCTTCAGGAATACCAGCTTTATTTATCTAATTAAATTTTATATTAATATGCTTTTGACTTTTGGCCTTTCTCTTCCTTCTGTTCTTTTTTTTCCCCTAAATTACATGTTTCTGTTTAACAGCTACTATCAATTCTTTGATATGAATTCTCAGCATCAATTGACTAACTCCAGAGATGAAGCAGCATCAATGTTTAGAAGCGAAGAATACAAAGCCTTGGGCATCTGGATGGCTCAGTCAGTTAAGCATCTGCCTTCGACTCAGGTGGTGATCCCAGGGTCGTGGGATGGAACCCCAGTTTGAACTTTCTGCTCAGCTGGGAGCCTACTTCTCCCTCTCCCTCTGCCTGCAGCTCCCTTTGCTTGCGTTCTCCCTCTCTTTGTCAACTAAATAAAATAAAGTAAAATAAAATAATGTAAATAATACATTTATTTATTTATTAAAATGCAATTATTACACAATACATAATGTATTGCATAATTATAATAATGATTAAATAATTTATTAAATATTTATATTAAATATATCGATTTAATTAAATAACTATTTTTTAGAATTTGAAATATTTCAAATTTAGATTTTTAAATATTAAATCATTAATTTAATAAATAAATATCTAAACATAATTAAATAAAATAATTTATTTATTAAAATGAATAAAATAATGTTGTCATTATCTGAGCATGTATTTTTAAATAGTCTAAAAGAACCATCTAATACAGTCTAAATACCTTGAGTTCAGATATTTATACGAGTTAACCCAGACACTCAACCCACAGACAGTTTCAGAACATTTGTTTTTATCTACGACTCAAAATACGATTGTAATGTATTTATTTATAACTTTGACATAGCAAGGAAACTTGGAGGAAAAGGAGACATTTGCTTTTAATATTTGAAAATTATTTTGTTGATTTAAAAAAAAATAAAAACCTTAACACATGAGCATTTCTTCTTAAATAACACTGTGAAGTTTCTGAGTCGCATTCTATTAAAAGTGCTGATAAAATGGCCTCAGTTACTCTTTTAAATTATCAGCTGAATGGGTAACAAATGAAGTAGAGAGCTTTTTAATTATTTATAAATGTATTGCTTGTGGATGGAGTGCCACATAGAGTCACCTCTCTTTTTGGCTTTGTTTTGTGAGCAGCAGTGGAATCTATGAATGAGATTAAACATAAGGACATTCACAGAAATTCTTTTTTTTTTTTTTTTTTTAAAGATTTTATTTATTTATTTGACAGACGGAGATCAAGCAGGCAGAGAGGCAGGCAGAGAGAGAGGAGGAAGCAGGCTCCCTGCCGAGCAGAGAGCCTGATGCGGGGCTCGATCCCAGGACTCTGAGTATCATGACCTGAGCCGAAGGCAGCGGTTTACCCACTGAGCCACCCAGGCGCCACCGACATTCACAGAAATTCTTAATGAACTTCTGGGGAAGGGCAATAAGTGCAAGGAAAACCTGCAGCAAGACTAATTACAAATTTCAAGTGGTCATCGCTTAATTATAGAAGCTTTTAAGTTCAAGTAATATATCTTTTTTATGAGCCTATCATGTTGTATTAATTACCACAAACTGCACTCTTGAACACTTATCTTTTCACATATTTCTTATTCTTAGTACTTAAAATTACCCTTATGATTGATAAGTAAATGGATTTTACTGACAATGCATTTATTTACATAAATAAATAATGCTGTTTATATATATAAAAACAATTGAATATGTGTATGTGTTCAATGAAATTTTTTTTTCAAATTAACATCTTAATTCTACCACATTGGTTACAAATAGATATAGACTTTATAGATTCATCAAATATTTTATTCTCAAATTTATATCTCCTTTGTGAAGTAAATGAAACTGTATATATTAAATATAATCCTATCACATGTAACAGTTACTAGTGCATCCCAGGACATACATAGGTCAGGTCCTACTCAAGGCATCACGGATAACTGGATTTAACTTTCTATCCTAGGAGTCTTCTGAATATTTCTGTGGCTTTTATACTACAATCAGGAGGAAGAATTCTTTTGCTAAAAGCTTCCAAATCACTATGTGAGTAGATTATTTGTAGACTAGTGATATAATATTATAGTTTCATATGTAAAGCATGATAAAATAAAATGCTATTGCCATATTTAATTTGTTCAGTAAAGCATTCATTTAGTTATCAAGCATTCATTTGCTTTTTTTTAAGATTTTATTTATTTATTTGACAGACAGAGAGCACAAGTAGACAGAGAGGCAGGCAGAGAGAAAGGAAAGGAAGCAGGGTCCCTGCTGAGCAGAGAGCCTGATGTGGGGCTCTATCCCAGGACTCTGGGATCATGACCTGAGCAGAAGGCAGAGGCTTTAACGCACTGAGCCACCCAAGAGCCCCAAGCATTCATTTTCTTTATACAGAAGAGATAGAACAATATTATATAGTAGAAAATACAGTAAATAATCTAGAAACCTTGATCATTTTGTTTTGGCAATTTTAGAACATAAAATTAGCTAAAGCTCAAGTGCAAGTTATATTTGTATCCTAGGAGGAAAAGTTAATTAAAAGTTTGTTTATTACCATAGTTTAACACTTCAACAAAATGATAACGAGTCAAAAATTAATGAATATATGAAGTATACAATAAAAACAATAATCTTGAGTGTATGTGACTCACTGTAGGTATTGATAGGCTAGAAATCAAAGGGAAAGTATCTATAGGGTTTGTACAGTTCCATGCTCATCAGATTAATAGGCTTTCTCATATTGCTTCCTTCACCACATTAATTTGTATAATAAAGTTTTCAAGAGTTAAAGACAGTGATAGGTTCATGGCTGGAGAGAAGGTACAGAATCTAAGATAGTTCAGCAGTGCTTATTATTTAAGAGAAAGACAGCATGGGAGGTGAGGGGTGGAAGGAAAGGGATAAGAAGAGAGAATCTTAAGCAACCTCCTTGCCCAGCACAGAGCCTATAGGGGCTTCATCTCATCGCCCTGAGATAACAACCTGAGCTGAAATCAAGAGTCAGATGCTTATCTAATTGAGTCACCCAAGTGCACCATTTTTTTCCCTGTATCTTTATTTTCATCTCTTTCTGTAACTGAGTTTCCCTTCAAAATCAGGACTTGCATACACAACCTAAATAATTATTTTGGGATTTGATCACATGGAAGAGGAGAGAATGAGAAGAGCTAAGTGGTCCAGGAGAAACATATATGAGTTCAGACTGAGTGGATTATGATTGTGGACAACTGAGCATTAATCCTAATGCACAGAATACATCTCAGAATTATTTTCCTGAAACAAGAAAGAATCTTTTTAACCCACTGGCTTCTGCATCCTATCCACAGTGGTTAAAATTCATCCCAGAAGTAATTAATGTCCCTGACTTTTCTATTACTGGGCATGAGAGAGGAGCTGAGTGGACTTGGTCAGTGTCCCACCTAATGAAAGGCAGATCAGATTCAGGCAAAAAAAAACTATTAGTTCTCTCCAAATTAGATTTAATGGGATTCTCTTTTTCATTCATGAATTCATTTTACATTTTATATTTTATCGATTTTTCTAAGCTTTGGCCAATATTCACTGCATTTTTGAATAGCTTTTATCTATTATTGTAAATCATGTTTCTGCTACATTTCTTTAGTCATGGTTATCCATTTCTTCTTCCAAGTTTTTCAGATATGTGATATCAATTTCCAAATAAATTATTTAAAATGTTTATTTTTTATACTAAACTTCTATGAAAAACATTGATATATGTATTATGGCATATTGTTCCCCTTTCAACTTATTTTTTAAAATGTGAATGTGCCTTGGCGAATATATATTGTTTCATTTTATGTTTATGTAGATTCTTCATAATTTTCCCAAGTTCATTGGCTTATGGTTTATATTTTTTTAATAATTTTCCTACTGCCAATTAATAGATTTTTTTCCATTACCTTGTCTAAGTTGCTATTGCCATTATAAGTAAAAAGCATCTGGAAATTTATATCCCTGTCCAGTTTCCTCAAATCACTCATTATTTTCAGGATCTAGTTGGATTTTCTTATAGGTTCCAGGTGGACAAGCTTTTGTACTGGTGCTAATTATTATTTGTTTGTTTCTGGCTTCCTGCATTTACCAGCTTAGGAATCATTTTTAACAACTATGATGAAATGAGGCATCATATTCTTATTCTCAACTTTATTAATAATGATCTTAGTGTAACATGTCCTACAAGATAATAATAGATACATGTAAAATAATTTCATTGACCAAAAAAGTGATGGAAAATGTAAATGGCAACCAACTAGTTATTTCAAGTTGAGCTATTTTTTTCCCCCTTTATCTTTCTGTCTCTTTAATTTCCTGTAGCACATTCCAACAAAGTATATTAAGGTGTTTTATATGCACATACATAGAGATCATCATGGAGTCTAAATCTAATAATTCCTTGTCAGTTTTAAATATTTTAAGTATTGTTCATTCCTATGTCAGTTGTCTATTAACTTTTCCTCCACACTGCACTTAATTGCAAGGAAATATTTAATTTTAATATAAATTAATTAATCACTTTAATAAAGATTTTTACCTTATGGATTAATCTTTGATGCTTATTTCTTAATTTTTTTAACTTTTAAAATTTTATTTATTGAGAGAGAGAGTGAGAGAGAGAAAGAACAAGCGCAAGCAGGGGAAGCTGCAGAGGGAGAGGGAAAAGAAGAAGCAGGTTTCCCACCAAGCAGGGAGTCAAGCTCAGTCTCAGGGCCTTGGGATCATGATCTGAGGTGAAGGCAGAGGCTTACCTGACTGAGCCACTGAGTCTAATTGTTATCTTTGATATTTAAGGAAATACTTTATCATCTCTAATTGCTCCCCTATGTCACAAATACAGTTTTCTCTAAGGTGCTATTAATTTTATTGTCTTCAAATGAGACTCTTTTTCTATAAGCATTTTAAATTAGTCTCTTAGGTCTATAATTTAGTTTTTATACATTTCATTTAGTATTTTATTTTATCTTCATCATCTCTGAGTATTCCTGACCAGTACTCATTGGTCAAATCTTTCTTATTAATCTATTCCAAAAATTTGTTTGTTTCCATAATATTTTCTTATTACTGCTGTTGTTCTTAGGTTTTGCCTTTATATTCTTTTTGTTTTGTTTTGTTGTTTTATGCTTTGGTGTTTTGTTGTATTGTTTTGTTTTTCTTTTGAATTAATACAATTAAACCTTTAGATTTCCTTCATACCTTTAATTATTGTCACATATTTTCACAAACGATATTACCATAGTACAGTAATTCTAAATATTTCTGAATTAGCTGTATTATTTCTTTTTAGGTATAAAGTTAACTTCCAGTTACATGGACTTAATATTTTGGTCATTCTATTCTAGTTTTATTGCCTTATCATTGGAAAATATAGCCTGATACTTAACTCTAGGGAATGATGTGGGAGAGCTAGGCTCTTGTCTCTTGGAGTCAAGGAAGGAATCTCGTGGGCAATGGAGAGTGAGTAAGTGACAGAAGTTTATCAAGTGAATATATAGAAAAAGTTCTCACAACTAAGAGGGGTCCCCACTCAGTTAACAATGAGTGCCTTCAGGGTTTATTTTTTATAAAAAGGTAACCAGGCAACTTTAATCCTTTTAACATCTCTATCAATAACTGCTGCAATGGCTTACCTCCTTTTGAGGGTCTGATTATTCTTTTTTGGTTACAGGTGTTTATCATAGAGACACCCACCCCACATGACCCACCCCATACACCTAGGGCAGGGTGGTCCTCCAACCTACATGCCTAGATCAGGGTGCTCTTCCCGGGGTAGGGTGGTCCAATTTATCTCTTTACCACACCACATTTTGGGGATTTCTGAGAGCCTGTTCACAAAGTTCCCTATGGATCTCTTCCTCCCTAGCCCTACCAGTCCGTTACTCATTTTGAGAGTTGATATTACCAAAGTACTGTAATTCTAAAAATTTCTGAATTAGCTGTATTATTTCTTTTTAGGTATGAAGTTAACTTCCAATTATATGAATTTAATATTTTGGTCATTGTTTTCTAATTTTATTGCCTTATTCTTGGAAAATATAGCCTGATATTTAACTCTAGGAATTTATTGGCATATACTTCTGGCCTAAATAATGGCCTGTTTGTGTAAATGTTCAACTTATGCTTATATACTTACTGAAGACTATTGTTTTGGGGTCAGGATGGCTACATTTATTAATAGATCAGGACTATTAGATTCTCTAAATTTTGATGTCTCTTAATTTAATCTAATTAAATTATCAGTTAATGAAAGAAGTTAAATTTTTTATGTACTACTGCATCTACACTTATCAAAGTCTTTTGCTATAATTAGACAAGTATGTCATCCTGTTTTTATACCAAGTCTTACATTAAAAAAATCATACTATCTGTAATATTATTTTTTATTATTATTATTATTATTATTATTTGTAAAGATTGTATTCATTGGGGGTACGTGAGTGGCTCAGTCAGTTAAGTGTCTACCTATAGCTCAGGTCATAATACCCGGGTCCTGAGATAGAGCCCCGCAGGGGGTTCCCTGCTCAGTGGGGTGCTTCTCCCTCTCCCTCTGTTATTCCCCCTGCTGTGTGCATGTTTTTCTTTTCTCACTCTCTCTCAAATAAATAAGTCAAATTTAAAGATTATCTCTCTCAAATAAATAAGTCAAATTTTTTTTCTCAATGGGAGGGAGAAGCAGACTCTCCACTGAGCAGGGAGCCTGATGCAGGGCTCAATACCAGAACCCTGGGATCATCACCTGAGCTGAAGGCAGACACTTGAACCGACTAAGTCACCCAGGCCCTCCAGTTGTTTATTTATTTATTTTTATTATGCATATGTTTTATCTCTCTTTTCTTCAAGCCTTTTTTTCGATCTTTTTACTTTTTTCATAAAACTGAATTATTTCAAGATGACTTGGTCATCCTCTTTTCCCCTACCCCATAGGTCATAGATACATTTTAACTGTTAAAATAATATTAGTATTTAAGTGCTGCCTACACAAATTAAGGCAAATTAACTGTGGTCTGTATTCCTGAAAATTTTTTTTATTATGCCTTCCTATTCCAATGACATTTTATAAGGATCTAAATGTTTACATTTGTGATTATTTTTTTCAAGATAATAGAGCTATTACTTCATTCTTTTTTATATATGATGTTATTTAAAAAATTTCTGTCAGTCTGATACTTGTCTCTTTATTAATGAATTATTTTTTTTCTCTCTAACACTTATGATTTATTTTTTTTTTTTGTCTTTGGTATGTATGCCCTAGTTTGGGATTCATAGAGTCAACTATAGTTATGAATATTTTCTTTCTTTTCTTGTATGTAAGTTTTAATCCAGTGTCTTGACTATTTTATGCTTGAGAAACAGATGTACATTAATATTCAAATATTTCTTTCCTTTTTCTTCTTTCATTTAAAAAAAGTCATTTATATTATTTTATTTAAAAAATATTTATTTATTTATTTGGAGTAGAGAGAGAGGGTCATGAAGAGTGGCTGATTATATACTTTCAATTTGGGAGGAGGTTAGGGATAGCACAGGCCTCCAAGGTATTTTATAAACAAGGTTTCCAGGACCTTGAGGGGGCTAGCTATTGTTAGGGAATGGTCATTTATTACTATTTAGTAAAAACTTAGGGAAGAGACTCTTCTGATGTGTATCAGTGGGTATATGCTTGGGAGATGATTGTCAATGTATATCTTGAGGGTAGAGGTGGGGAGTAGAGATAAAGAAGTTTCCAAAGTAATTTTTACATGTGAAAGTAGATTTTCAGTATCCTGGGGGAGGGGGGGTGGACTAAGAATGCTTTTTGCCCTGAGTGGATGTGTCCACATGGAAGCAGCTGAGTCCCCAGAGGAACTTCAAGGACTTGTCAACAGGCTATGAGTAGTAAGGAAATCTAATTTTTTCTCTAGCTTTTGTTCCACACACATCACCTACATCTTACACCTCTTTTATATTGATAATTTTAATGCTTTGCTGGTATCCAGATGACTATATCCTTAAGTGACTTCTTATCTCTATTGAATCCATTATGTATTCTATCCATTGTATTCTTAATTCAACTAGATTACATATATTTAATCTATTAGTACCACTAGGTTCTTATTCTTGTTTTCATTTCAAAATCTTTCCTTATTTCCTTACATCATTTATTGGGTATATTTTAAATCCCTGATATACTCACTTATTATATATAAGCTGTCAACCTTATTCTTATTTTGAGGTAGCTATATCTTTTTGGGTTTTAGGACATCATACCAACAATGCCAAATAATTTTCAGACAACAGCAGGATCTCCAAGAATTCAACTAAATTCTGACACTATCTACCTGAACATAGCGTAAGATTTCATCAGTTAAGGGATCAGTCCTCCAAGACTATCTCCAACCCCATCTCAGATGCCAGTCTCACTGTAGGCCCCAGGTTATTACCTGTGCTTGTGACTGAGCAACTACAGGTTGGAGGTCCCAGTGGCCTACTTCTTTCATTCTTTTAATTTGCTACAGGGACTCACAAAACTCAGAAAAATACTTACTCTGTGTTTGCCAGCTTATTAAAAGATATAATAGAAGATTTAAATCAATAGATAGATAAAGAAGTGCACAGGGCAAGGTATGGAGAATGGGCACAGAGCTTCTATTACCTTCTGTAAGACTGCCACTCTTCCTGCCTTTTCATACATTTAACGAACTAAAAGCTTTCTGAACCCAGTCCTTTCAGGTTTTCTGTGGAGGCTTCATGACATAGTCATGACTGACTAAATCATTGTCATTTGCTGATCTAATCTCCAGCTCCTCTTCCCTCCCCAGATAATCCTGAATTGGGAGGAAGGGGAGGCATGTTGAGCAAAAAGTTATGAAGGCTTTCACCAAGTGGTTGGTCCTTCAGGCAAAGAGCCCTTGCCTTGAGTGAGGTCTGAATGTCACTTCATTAACATAACAAAACACGCCTCTCTCACCCTTATCACAGGAAATTCCAAGAGTTTTAGGAGCTGTGAGTTAGTAGCCATGGTTGAAAACCAAATATTCAGATGACCAAAATATATTTCTTGTAAACCACTATATTACACTACATGCTTAAGTATTTAATTATGTGATCTTTTAAACTAATATTTTTCTAAGAGTCTAAACTGTTCTGTCAGTAATCTGGATTGGGGAGTGATGTATTGCCAAATTTCTGTCGTTTCAGTCCAGGAAGTCAAAGAGAAACAACAGGAGAGCCCCTTAGGGCAGGAAGTTCAAAGTAACAATGTTGACTACTACTCCCTTTGCTTGATTTTTTTTTAAACAAGCAAATCATCTCTTCAGAGTTGCAGTTTAAAGCCAAGAACATGTGGAATTGGGAGAAAAAAATAATTAAATTTGGAGACTTGCAGAGGTAGAATCAGAGTAGTGAAAGCCATTACAGTAACGGAACTAACTGAGGTCAGTGTTTGGTGAATCACAGAAACAGGTGGAGTTGTCAAACAAAGGAATCTTTGTTTACAACATACAAGGAGATCACAGGGAATAAGTTCCAAAGCCTTGACTGTTTGAACAGGAGAGAGATTTTTATTTAGTATTTAAGATGAATACTCAGAAGGGAGAGTTTTATTATCCCGTGTATGGTTGGTCATAAGGTTGTGGATGCATGCACATCCACATATGTATTTGTGCAATATGTATTGCATGTTCAACTGAATGAAGCTTGTATTCCACCGAGGGCAGAAACTTCAACGTTAGAATAAAGCAGAGGTAACTGTTGGACAAGGGAAAGGGACTCTGCAGGCTTCAAGAGCAGATATAAACTAGATGGGGTCTTGGGCTCATTTTCTGGAACAAGGAATGCAAGGCCTTGATTACTTTTGAAATAGCACTAGGAGTTTTACCACTGATTTATTGTCTCAATAGCTTAAGCTATTTCCTGGTCTGGTGGTGACTGTTAGTTTTCCCATTGCCTTGTTCCCTCAAAATCCTTAACTAGTGAGGTTTTTGCATTTCTTTGTAAGAACCTCCCAGGAAGTTTTGGAAGAAGTGTGCTTGGGCAAGTACACAGGTGGGGTATAGATCATTGAAAATAGCTGGGGACATAAAATGACTTTTCTCATGTCAGGAAAACTATATCTCATCTTTAATTTTCTGGGAACCTCTAACTCTTTCTGCTGATCTTACCAAAAGGCATCTGAGATATTACTGATTGTTCTCTTGAACCTAAGGAAAAGGAAATGTAGAAAGCAAAAGACAAAACTTTAAAATCTATCCTGCAACTCATCAATTCACTGCAGCCACCTCTCTGTCTTTCCCTTTCTCTTTTTCTCTCTTTCTATTTCTCTCTCACTTTCTCTCTCACATACGCACAACACACGCAAATCAACTTAAAACAATTTTTAATTTTCCCTATTCCATTTTAATATACTTGAGGCATGATCATTTTCTTAGTAAATACAAGAAAAAAAAATCTAGGATTCCATCATTCTGTGTGATTAAAATATTGAGGAATTTACTTCCAATAGCACTTATAAAAACATATTTTATTTAAGTAATATTATATAATCAGGTGCCTGCATTTTTCTTATTCTCCAACTAGTGTTATTTGGCAATTAATATTTTGTCAATCAATATTCCCCTATATCTGAATGTGTGGGCAGTGAGAGATGAGTGAGAGGCAAGGATGGTGAACACTCCCAACAACTGCAGACTACATATATCTTAAGCCATGATTTTCTTTGCAAATGTTCTAGTCATACCTCCGTGTACCAGGAAAGAAGTAGCATATTTCTTGAAAGACACAGCTATCAAAGCTCCATTGAGAAACCATAAAGATGGAGAAGGGATTTGCAAATTATATATCTGATAATGGACATCTACTCTGATTATTAAAAAATGAATAAAAATAAAAAACCTTACTAATAACCAGAGTATCCAATTTTACATGTGAAGGAAATAATGGAAGAGACATGTCACCAAAAGTATATGGAGGGCTTATAAGCACATGACAAATTTCTCAACATTTAGACATTAAAGAAATACAAATTAAAATCATAATGAGACATGCTTACATATCTATTAGAATGGCTAAAATTATAAAGGCTAATTGTACTTTGTCTGAGCTAGATTGAGAAGCAACAAAAAATCAAAACTGTTGTTGGCATATATCATGATACCACCACTTTGGAAAATAGTTTGAAAATTTTTTTAAATGCAAAGTATGTTGCAGTTACACAAATAGCCATTTTACTCTAGGCATTTAACCAAGAGAAACAAACCCTATGTTCATACAAGGACTTGTATATGAATTTCATAGCAGCTTTATTTGTAAGAATTGAAAACAGTGGAAATGTTCATCAATGTCCATCAATAGAGCAAAGACAAATTATGATCTATTCATTAAAGAGATTACTATTCAACATCAAAATGAACTATTTACAATTGGAGATTCTCAAAGTAATGATGCTTTTCTCAAAGAAAAGCCAGGCAATGAATAGTACATACTGTGTGATTCCATGACTATAAAAAATCTAGAAAATAAAAATTTATATATAGTCACAGTCATCAAATATATTGGTGTGATTTTAGTGCCTTCTTCTGTGCTCCCATAGCTTCCTACACTTGGATCTCCTAGCATTTGTTACACCATGTGAAAATACGAACTCTTTTTCTTTATTCCGTCTTAGTAGAATAAGAATCCTTGAAATTTTATGGACATTTGAACTCTCAGTTATTAGCAGAAATTCTATCACACAGTAAGTTTCCAAATATAAAAGCCAGAGTTTTACAATGACTTCTAAGCTTTTACATGATCTAGCCACTCATTTAACCTCTGTGACCTCTTTCCCTGCTACTCTTCAGTCACTCACAGTGGCCTCCTTGCTATTCCTCAGATATGCCAGGCATGATCCAACCTTATGGCCTTCAAGATAGCCAATTCCTTTTTCTAGAGTGACCTTATTGCTGATAGTTCTGGGCAAATTCATCACCTTTCCATACCTTTGTTCAATTGTCAGCTTCATTGTAACTACCCTGATCTTCCTATTAAAAGTTTTAGCTCCCCATCCCCTGCCTAGCAACCTTGATTTTTCTCACCCTGATCGAATTTTTCTTTTTCCCCATTTTACTCATCATTTTTGAATGCACTATGCAATTTTTATTAAGGTTTATAGCTTTTAATTGTCTCACCCATGAAAATAAAAGTTCTACAAAGCCAAGTATTTCATTTACCAGTGTAGTCTGAAGTAATATCTGCCATATAATAGGTTCAGTAGACAACTGGTAAATTTCAGAATAAATTAATGTTGAGAGTATACTGAATTTCATAAGTCATTTCAATATTTTTTCCAAAAAATAAACTATGTAAAACATACCTTAAATTCTCTTTCAAAATATTTTATAGCATATAATGGACAATATACATAAGCCTTAAAGAAACAATCATAGAAATAACCATTTCATACCTACTTAAAAACTGCATAATACCACACTCCTAGATCCTCTCTGAACGCTCTAAAATGACCCTTCAAAAGAATTACATTTTTAAAATAACAGATTTTTTTGTCAAATAATTTAATAAAACAAAAGTTTCTTTCATCTATGTAGATCATATTAAAAGTTTTTAATAAGCATGAAATTATAACTCTGAAGTGTGCTAAAATGAAACCACCTGCGAAGGGTGAGAGAACAAAAATAAACATCATTTTTCCAAATAAGAGGAATTTATTACCTTTGAATCAAAGCATGTGGATTTGTTCAAACTGGCAATAAAGGAATATGGAGACACAAACCATAGAAAGTCATATTTTAGATTTCTAAAAGACTTCGAAGTGAAGAGTATACATTCACTTCTCACTTATTGCTCCTACATATTCATGAATTTGAGAGAAAAAATAGGCCCTGTGTGTCTTAGCAACTAATGGGATATATTTTGATATTTACATGCTTACACATATTATGTGTTATAGTCTTCTCTTTTACATGCAGTAAAAAGGTTAACCCCTTTTCTGCAGAGATCTGAAAATGTGAAACAGTGCCTGAGTAGCTGAATTCATCAAATTCGAATTTCTTGCAGGTCTAAGACCTATTGTTTTTCACTTGACTGCCTCCTTTTTCATCTGTCAATTGGTTACAAATTCTGGTACTGAAGAGAATACATTGGGGCTGGTGGCTCAGTGGGTTAAAGCCTCTGCCTTCAGTTCAGGTCATGATGTCAGGATCCTGAGATTGAGCTCCACATCGGGACATAATGTAACGACAGATAGTTTATATGGGAGCCCTTTGGGTACTCTGGTGGATGAATGTTTTTAAATTAGTTTTTCATGGACATGAGGAGTTAGAAACGAGAAGGGAGGTGGGGGAAATTGGAAGGGGAGCTGAACCATGAGAGACTATGGACTCTGAAAAACAATCTGAGAGTTTAGAAGGGGCGGGGGGTTGGGAGGTTGGGGTACCAGGTGTTGGGTATTATAGAGGGCACTGCTTGCATGGAGCACTGGGTGTGGAGCTGAAAATAAATAAAATATAAATTTTAAAAATATTAGTTCTTCGTAAACTACAAAAAAAAGAAAAGCGCTCCCATTTATAGCATACACTTTATGGTTCACAAAGAACGTGCCAACAATAAAAATAATGATGGGAAGGGAAATTTTTTTACCGTTACAATTCATAGAAAAGGAGGTACAGGGAAATTGAATGAAAGGGAATAACAAAGTAGGTTCATAAGTCAATCTTCCTTGTAAAAAAATTAACCTGAAAGTGCGTTTCTGCCACCTCTCTACTGTGTGATATGATAAATAATGACCATGATACATGAATTAGTGTTCGGGGTTTTGAAAAGCATAATAGCTTTATACCAACACTTGAGCATGCCGCCCATGCGCTCCCGCGTGAGGCCCTGCTGTCCCGCTCCTGCTGCCTGCTGCCTGCTGCCCCTTCCCGCCCCAAGGCTTCTCCTGACCACCCTGGAGATGAGGAGACTGCTCAGACAGATCCTGGGCAGGCATCTCAGCTCAGGCCTGTGCTGGGGCAGCTGGTTCCTGGCTTTGGGCGCAATCTGGAAGCCAGCAAACTGACCCAAGTGTGCAGCCGGCATTTAGGACTGATGACCTTTTCACAGCCAGGCCGGGCGCAGACACCTGCTCAGGGAGCCAGGCTAGGAGGCTGCCCAGCACTGGCGCTGGCAACACTTGCAACACTTGCAGCCCGCCAAGGCTTCGCCCCCCACCCCAGGCCGGCGGGGCCTCAGGAGGGAGGGGGGCAGGGGCGGCGCAGAGAAGGGGCATTGCTAATTTCCAAAGCGGGAAGTGAGCTTGCTGAGGACTCAGGAGGGAGGGTCGGGGGCCAGGCGGGAGCAGCCCGGAGAAGGGGCTTTGCTAATTGCCAAGGCAGGATGTGAGCTCTGGGAGGACGCAGTGGAGAGTCTGGGAGGAGGTGGAGGGGCTGGTGGAGGAGGGGCGCTCAGCGCCAGGGTGCTGTGCTGCAGCCCAGTCGGGACTGCAGGACCCACCATACCGCCGCCCTCGCCGCCCGTGCGCTCCCTGCTCCAGCCTAGCCCCCGAGGCCCCGCTGTCCCGTTCCGCCGCCTGCTGCCCCTCCAGGCCCCATGGCTTCTCCGGAAGACCCTCTGCTCACAGGTAAAGTGACACCGCGCCGCGCCCTCACCTGGAGCAGAAAACGGGGGCCACGAGCTGGGGGGGCGGGGCCCAGCCTCCAGCAAACCCCATGGCACCGGGACCACCCTGGACCGGCGCCGCACCCCGACCCCCAGGGGTCGGGCCAGGCATAGCGCTGCACAAGGTATTCCCGACCCGAAAAGGGGGGGCTAGCCCCCATCGTTTGGCACCCCCACGCGCGGGTCAGAGCCTCCTGCTGATGAGGGAGCAGGAGGCTGGCTGAGGACAAAGCAAAAGCTGGCGCCTTGCACCCCCCCTTCATCCGCACCCCTCCATATGTGTAGCATCCCTCAGGCAGCCCTGACTGCCATGAACAATAAGCAAATAGTTAACTTGCAGAGCTCACAATCCTGCTAGACTGGAGTCTCCCTTGGCTTACAAATGTTCTAAATCTCACTAACAAAGACGATTGATAGCAGGATTGTGACACCCCACCAAAAAGTCTCCCAAAGATCTTAATGTTAATGGCTGGTCTAAAGACAACATTGATCCAGCAGCAAGGGCAAGGCCTCCAGCTGGCCTGGAACATCCTGGCACCTTGTAGGCCCTCTTTAGCATATGAAAACTCCACTGAAACCTCCCTTCCCCTCACCTTCCCCCAACAGCAGGGTACATAACCTGCCATCCCTCACAACCCGGGGCAGCAGCTCTTCCTGCCCACGGGTCCTGTCCCCGTGCTTTAATAAACCACCATTTTGCACCAAAGATGTCTCAAGAATTCTTTCTTGGTCATCGGCTCCGGACCTCAGCCCACCAAACCTCACCTAGGTTCTAGAACTTCATCACTGCCATTCCAGGCCACCCAGAACCCAGAGAGTGAGGCCTTGGGTGCTTTCTTGTGACAGATTCAAGGCAATTCTTCGACTTTGGGACTTCAGAGTTAACATAGTTTTCATTTGTGATTATTATTTTTGTGTGGGGGCCATAGCTTTTCTTTTAACCTATGGTTGTTTTCACTCCCGGTTCTGAAGAAGCCCCTAAATCCTAACCCTGTTGAGGACTCTGAAAACTCTCAGAGCAGCAGTGCTGGGCGACAGTGTGGACACATGGTTTGGTTTCTCCTCTGGCCTGATTCTGTGGCAGCCCCGCTCTGTCCTCCTCAGACTTCAAAGCAATATCTGAACAAGTGGAGAAGGGACCAGGGGGTCAGGAAGGTGGCTACCGAAGAGTGACTTCTCTGGAGGGTGACTGAGCTAGCAAGTGAGCATGTTAGTCCAGCTCTGCCTGCAGTCGGGATGGAGCTGAACAGGGCCCAGGGAAGGGGAGGAGGAGCAGAGAGCGGGGACAAAGGGAACAAAGAGGAGATTCAGATGAAGGGAAGTAATGGGGAGGAAAGAGAAGAAACTCTACAAGTCAGGCATGTAGAAAGGAAAAGGGATGAAGTGGGCATTGGGAAAGGGCACCACCAGGGAAGGAGAGAGGGGAAGGGAAGAGGGAGGAAGAGAGGAAAGGGGAAAGGGAGAAGGGAGGAGTCAGCATGCCAGGGTTCCCTCTGCATCTGAAGAAGAGGTGGCTGGTCCAGCTTGTCAAACAGGGTGCTCACTCTTTGGTCCCAGTTTCTGCTCCCAGTGCTACTGGGCTTTTCAAGGAAGGCAGGCTGTCCCCTGGGACCTACTGGAGCCCACTGGAGCCCACAGGAGGGTGAGAGAGGTAAGATGCCACCGGGTCCTGTCCTGAGCTGCTCCCAGCCACCAGCCTCACCACATGGTGCAAGAGGGACCCCAGAACAAAGGAAGGACACAGGCCCGCATGTCTGCCCCTAGCCCTGGGCACTTAGCTCATCGCAGTGAACCAAACCGCCTCCTCAACCCAGGCTTTCAAAGCCTCCTTCTTCGTTCCTGGCTTTCATGTCTGTAAGAACATGAGCCAGATCTAACTCATCTCCAACAGACAATTCTGACTCACCCCGTGTCAGATTTTTATGAGTGGCTGTGATAGAGTAAGATAGCAATGCTCCAACAAACGGACTGTTTTCTCCCACTTGACCTCAACAGTCTTATACATTTTCTTAGCGAAAACATCTTGTCTCCTTCCATTAAGCTCATAACGTGGTCTAATAGTATACATGTGCCTTCGTTAGATGCGAAGCGATAGAGAGGTCCTTTTTTTTTTTTTTTTTTTAATTTTACAAGGTAAAGTCAGTGAACACATCCAACTTGACGAATACGTCTCTAAAATGTCAATCCAGGCAAAGCTTTTTCTGCCTACAGTTTGGAGCCTACGTGGTGACCTTTTTAAAATGCTTTCAGTCCCTCAGTGAGGCTCTTAGAAGCTAGCCAGGGCTTACTACGTGCCAGGCACTGTGTCAGGTGTTGGAGCTAAAAGGAAGGAGAGCTTGGAGGCTGGCTGGGGAGGGACATCCATGACACAACCACAGCTAGAAACAGAGGCCAGTGCTAGAAAAGAGAGAGCAGGCTGCATGGAGAGTGTGTACCATGGGGCTAGTTAGCTCACGAATAAGTGGGAGTAACTGGAGTGGGGAGATGGGGGAGAGGAAGAGGGTCTTCCCATCAATGGGAATCACCTGTGCTTGGAGGCAGGCACCATGAGGGGTCTCCACAGGAAGAGGGAGGCAGTGTGGTTGAAGGGCAGAGAGATGGGGGCAGAACAGGCATCAGTCAGTTGGAGGGGTATGAAGAGACTGATGGGAGGATTATGGGTGCCTTTGGAGGACTGGGAATTTGTTAGAAGATCAGTGCAGATTTCTATGGAGACAAATGCCAGGAACTGATAGGTCTTTGAAAGGTCACTCTGGCTGCCTTTTGGCAAAGGGGTTGGTAAAAGGCACTTGCAGGTGTGAACACACCAGGTGGGAGGTGAGTGCAGGAAATCAGGTGAGGGAGCATGGGAACTTTGTCAGGGGGTATATAATGGAGAATAGCCTTTAAGGAGTTCCACAAATTGGCACCAGCTGTGGCTTCATTACAGAGCTGGAAGGGGGAGGTGGGTGTGTCCTGGAGGTTACAGAAATTACATGAGAAAGGGACGTCATTTTAGATCTTTTTTTCAACTAGAGGAACTCTCACCTTATTGATAGAATTCCAGAGTGGGAACCGATGGACATGAGGACATCTTTGAAATGTCTGAATATGTTCTTCGACATCTTTGCAAGTGACGAGGAGACCTTGACCTTAGGAGGCCTCGGCCCTCTTTGTAGCCAAAAAGATTTCACCTACAGATTTGGGTTCTCCCTTTTAAAGTCAAGGAGACAGTCCTTCCAAAGGACACCTCCTATCATTTTACCCTCTCATCATACCTCACGTGCTGGGATCTCCAAGACCCTCTGTTCCAGGTTGAGAGTATCCACTTTGGCCGGGCTGGTCTTGCCACCACAGGAAATCTAGAGCCTGTAGTGCTATTAATAACATCATCTAAGACTGTATTTGCTGCCCTCATGGCCTCTTCCCACCATGACTCACTGAAGCTTTTTACACATTGTATCCATTAAGCTATAGTTCCCAAAGCTCATCTTCTCTAGTGCCATTAATTTTTAGGGGACCAGGCAAACCTTAAACTTGTCCCCCTTAATTGGATGCCGGTGCCCCCACAATCTCTTTGAATGCCTTTCACCATGATCCTTGAATGAGATCTGAGACCACTGCTGGTACCTAACACTTCTTGGCACCTTGTCTGTTAGGTTCTTGGAAGAGGAGGTGGCTATGGAGGTGAGTGGGGATGGGAGTGGGAGGATTTCTCCCTTCACTTCCCTTTTTGTTTTTTCAAATAATGAGTTTTGAGGGGGAGGGAAAGGTTAACCAGACCATTTATTTTCAATCTCCCATCCATAAAATGTTTACCACTCCCCACTGGAAGAATTTAGATCTTTCGTTTGAATCTCCAGGAAAATCTCCCAAACCCAGACCACCACCATGTGGATTCAGCCATCTTCTGATTCGCCTCCAGATTGTCTCCTCCTAACTGCTCAAGCCACAGGTTAAGGGCGAAATGTTCAATGCCCAAGCAATTAAGTGGGGAACACGTTTAAGCAATTGCATGCAGCTCTGTATCTGCATACAGGGGGTCTCTGGCAAGCCTTTCCAACCTCAGCAAAACAAGACAAAGCCCCAGCGATCTGGGGTATATATCATTCATTCATTCCTGGGTTCAACACTCATGGCGGATCCCCACCAAGACAGTGGGAGAGCAAGGACTGGAGAAATCCTGGAAGCTGAAGTCTGAGGAGGATTTCAAATTCAAGTCAGAGATGAAAGAAACATCTGGACTCGGTCCTCAGATACATGCAGTATTCTGAACTGAGGCTAGAACCAGAGACCATTCTAATGAAAGGCCTCTACAGGTGGGCTCTCACAGGTGGGTTCCGAATAATGGGGGCTAGCGCGCCCGCTGGCGGGGGGCACCTCGCAAGGCGCTGTCCCCAGCCCGACCCCATGCGGACCCGGATTCTGCCCAGCGTCCGGGGTGGTCCCGGTGCCCTGGTGTTCCCGGGAGGCTGGGTTACAACAACCCCCCTCCCCGCCCCCAGGTCGCGTCCCCCGCTTTCTGCTCCAGGTGAGGGTGAGGCGCGGTGTCACTTTACCTGTGCACAGAGGGTGGTCAGGAGAAGCCTTGGGGGCGGGAAGGGGCAGCAGGCAGCAGGAGCGGGACAGCAGGACCTCACGCGGGAGCGCATGGGCGGCGAGTCCGGTGGGTCCTGCAGTCCCAACTTGGCCGCAGCACAGCACCCTGGCGCTGCGCGCCCCTCCTCCTCCAGCCGCTCCACCTCCTCCCAGACTCTCGGCCACATCCTCCTTGAGCTCATTTCCCACTTCAGCAATTAGCAAAGTCCCTTCTCCTGGCCGCCCCCGACCCGCCCCCGCCCCCATCCCTCCTGAGTCCTCAGCGAGCTCACTTCCCGTTTTGGCAAATAGCAAAGCCCCTTCTTTGCGCCGCCCCGCCCCCCTCCCTCCTGAGGCCAGGCCGGTGCTGGGGCGCGGGGCGAAGCCCCAGGGGGCTTGTAAGCATTGCCAGCTCAGGCGCTGGGCAGCCTCCTAGCCTGGCTCCCTGAGCGGGTGTCCGCGCGTGGCCTGGCTGCTAAAAGATCATCAGTCCTGTTCACCGTGGCTGCACTCTCCGGTCAGTTTGCTGGCTTCCTGATTGCGCCCAAAGCCAGCTCCCAGCTTCCCCAGCACAGGCCTGGGCTGAGATGCCTGCCCAGGGTCTGTTGAGCAGTTTACTCATCTCCAGTCAGGGATGGCACTTCGACCTGGATGTTTGGGTTTTTTGTTTGTTTTTTGGTCATTGGTTATTACATGACCTCCAGGGTAGGTGCTCCACAAAGGGAGTGAAAACAGGACACCTGATATATAGGCATACGGCCATTCTTCCTTCTATTTATGGAATATCAATTTATAAGCTTTCCTCCATATGAAAAATGCCAAATACCAGAATAAAGGGTCATCTAATACAAATAAAGGATAGAATTAAAGAATTCTGGTAAGCCATTTAATTTTGAAAAATGGTGCTATATTGTTGCTGAGTTGTGGTTTTCAGTTACATAATATCTGATAAGTGTAGAAGTAACATGAGTGTTACGTGAGATGAGAAATGGTTTATAATTAAGATAATTTTAAAAGTACAGATAAATACAAATTTGTAAACATAGCATTATGGAGGAATAAAAATAAATGATAGCTACACACTCTAAAGTGAATAAATCTTGGAAAGTTAATAGAGAAGTAAAACAAGGGCAGTGCAAAAAGTATGGTACATTTTTATGAAGTTCAAACAAATTCTGTGAAACCATAGATGGACTTAAAGATACTATTATGTATCAAATATTGTAAAAATTAATCAAGGAAATAGCAAACATAAAATAACCAAAGCATACAAACTTGGGTAGATACAATAGGTGTGATCATGTTCTACTTCAAAATGAGATGAGTTAATAGATAAATAGAAGTAACTAGACTTTTTAGAAGTTAATAAAACTTTGCCTGTTATTTCTTAGTAATATAAAATATGTGGTTTTCTAACAAAAACGTTTATCTTAAAAATATTTAAAAATAAATTTCAGGCTACTCATAAGGTTATATTTACTTTTCCACTGAAGGAAAAGCTGGTTGTTGTAGTTGTAGTTGTTTGTTTGTTTTAGTCTGCTCCTAGTTTTTATTATTATAATGTGGAATAAGGAATGTTAGATTGAAAAGTGAATTATTTTATAGACAAAAATCATTACTTGATTCACCTCCTGGTACAGCAGATGGAACTCCTGAAAATATGCCCTTTTGCCTTACAGAAGAGTAACAGTTATGCTTACTTCTGAAACATACTTGGTGGTGGCCCTAAATAGTGACACCATAGTAAACATTTTGAATATTTGCAATTAATTTTTATAGTCATAGGGCTCCAAAAAGCACTGCTGGTATCTTAGCAGGTATTTCAATAAAGCTAAAAGTTGCCTGACTGTTTAAAAATATTAACAAGGCACAAAACGGCAGAAGTATTGTCCTCAGATATTATTTTTTTCCATATGCTCCTGATTCCAGACATGACAAGTTATTTTTTTAAATTTTTTTATAAAAGATTCTATTTATTTATTTGACAGAGATCACAAGTAGGCAGAGTCAGGCAGAGAGAGAGGAAGAAGCAGGAACCCTGCTGAGCTGAGAGCTCAATGTGGGACTCAATCCAAGGATCCTGGGATCATGACCTGAGCCGAAGGCAGAGGCTTTAACCCACTGGGCCACCCAGGCGCCCCCATGACAAGTTATTTTTGATAGATATATACACAATGTATTTTCCAGTTATAAGAAAAATGGTTCTGCTATTTTTAACCTTTTTTAAAAATTACATAATTTTTTAAATTAAAATTTTATTTTTTAATGTTTTAATTTTCTTTTCTTTTTTTTTTTTTAAATTTTATTTATTTATTTGAAAGACGGAGATCACAAGTAGGCAGAGAGGCAGGCAGAGAGAGAGAGAGAGGGAAGCAGGCTTCCTGTGGAGCAGGGAGCCCGATGCGGGGCTCGATCCCAGGACCCTGAGATCATGACCCGAGCCAAAGGCAGCAGCCCAAACCACTGAGCCACCCAGGCGCCCCAATGTTTTACTGTTCAATATACTACTTAGAATATAAAACCTATTCCATTTGGTAAGATATTTACCATTTAAAAAATGGTAATTTTCTCATAGTGTGTTCCCCTCACATTGCTTTATTTTGAATAAAAAAATTTCACAATAAACATAACTGATGCTTTCCTTTTGATTGTCCCTCTGTCGGTCATACTGTATATGAGCCATGACAATTAGTTTTACAAAATTTATTCATGTTTGTTGATATGTTTTTCATCACTAATTTTCCCTCCCTTATCTAGATTCCCTCGCTTTCAGACAGGTGGACACTTCAATAAACCATACCCAAGGGATGTATCAAGTACTTCTTAGACATCTCTCAGATCCTTGAGGTCTCATTTTACCTAGGGATTTGCAAAAGGCTCTGCCAGAGGCACCACAGTGACAACTGATGTCCATGGTCTATCTCCTGCTAAGCTCAAGAGGTCACTGGTTTCCAAGTTTATCTATACAATTAATGCATTCCAGCAAGTTCTTTGTTTTTTAATATTAACAAACTTACTTTACAGTTTATATGAAGAGGCAAAGACTCACAATAGTCAACATAGTGTTGAAGGAGAACAAAGACTGAGGACTGACTTCAAAGTTTACCATAACGATGGGGCGCCTGGGTGGCTCAGTGGGTTAAGCCTCTACCTTCAGCTCAGGTCATGATCCCAGGGGCCTGGGATCGAGTCCTGCATTGGGCTCTCTGCTCAGCAGGGAGCCTGCTTCTCCTCATCTCTCTCTCTGTCTGTCTCTGCCTATTTGTGTTCCCTCTCTGTCAAAAAAATAAATAAAATCTGGGGCGCCTGGGTGGCTCAGTGGTTTGGGCTGCTGCCTTTGGCTCGGGTCATGATCTCAGGGTCCTGGGATCGAGCCCCGCATCGGGCTCCCTGCTCCGCAGGAAGCCTGCTTCCCTCTCTCTCTCTCTCTGCCTGCCTCTCTGCCTACTTGTGATCTCCGTCTTTCAAATAAATAAATAAAATCTTTAAAAAAAAAAAAAATTAAATAAATAAATAAATAAAATCTTTTAAAAAAAGTTGACCATAACGGTAATTGTAAGCAAGATATTGTAATACCACAGAAAGACTAGATTAAAGGAACAGAATATATATTATCAATTATATTTTATATTTAATATAAAAGCAAAAGCAATACAAGAGAGCAAAATACAATCTTTTAAACAAATGGTTCTGGAGTAATGGTGAAGCTAAATGTAAAAATATAAAATTAAAATAAAATAAAATAAAATAAAATAACAAAATAAAATAAATCCAGGCAGATATCATACACTCTTCACAAAAATTAACTCAGATTGGATTATAAACCTAAACATGAAACATGTAGAAGGTAATATAGAAGAAAATTTAAATGACCTTGGTTTTGGCTATAACTTTAGCTACAAAAGCACAAGCACTGCATTTTAAAATGTCTACTCTGTGAACCACAATGCCAAGAGAATGAAAAGGCAAAGCACAGACTATGAGAAAAAATTTGCAAAATACACATCTGGCAAAGGACTGTTAATCAAATATACACAAAGACCCCTTAAAACTCAACAATGGGGGAAAAACCTGATTAAAAATGAGCCAAAGACCTTAGCAGATACCTCACAAAATAAAATATTACAGAAGGCAAATAAGCATATAAAAAGATGCATCACATCATAGGTCATCAGGAAAATGCAAATTAAAACAAAAAAGGGACACCCGTACATACCCAGAATTCAGAACACTGAAAACAGAACATGAAATGTTGGTGAGGATGTGGAGCAACAGGAATGTTCTTCCATGTCTATTGAGACTAAAGAATGGAAAACAACTTGGCAGTTTTTTACAAAACTAAACATATTCTTGCCAGATGATTCAGCAGTAGCAGTTCTTGATATTTATCCAAAGAAGATGAAATCTATACCCACAAAGAGATCTATAGTAGTTTTATTCATTACTGACAAAAGCTTGGAAGCAACCAGGATATCATTCCACAGGTGAAAGGTCAAATATAGTACATGCAAACAATGGAATATTATTTAATGCTAGAGAAATGAATTACCAAGCCATGAAAAGCTATGGATATAAATATTTAATAAATATTTGATTTTAGGCTTCTACCAGTCTATCAATAGTATTAGTATATTTTAACAGTGAATGCTCAGCATTCATGAATTTACCTAATAAAATATTTTGGGTTCAATATTTTAAATACTTCAACCTCTATGATTATATTCCTAATAATTTTGAATTGGGGTAAATAAACCTTAACTTTTTGTAACTTGTTTCAATATGCAAAAGAGCTCAATGAAATTTTAGAAAATAAAAATTTACAAAAAAAAAGTTTAGTTTACTATTGCCAAATAATTAAAAACTTTATCTTATATTCAAATACATATATTTTTCTAAATTGATTTATATGCTACTAAAACCAAAAACTTTTAGTTATACTAGATTTCATATCATGTTTGGGGCACATGGTAAGCAATAATCACCTCTTTAGATTATCAAAACCCTTTTCTTGTGCCAGTGAAGCTTAAGAAACAGTCCTGATGAGAGAACCAGTAACTCGAACAGATGATATTTATCCTGAATGTTCTGTCCAAAATGAAAAATACATTTCTGAGGAGCCTCAAGATCTCTGAGAAGGGAAGTTTCACCAACTCTGTCATGTAGGGGCATCAATTCCGATTCTGTGTCAATTTTCCTACTTTCCCAGCTAATAATTCTCTACTTCATAAAGCCCAATCTCAACCGTTTCCTCTCTCAAAGGCAGTTGCTCTTAAAGTCTTCACATGGCACCTGGGGCCTGCTGGTCGTTGGCTACTGCGCTCTTACTTTGGGTCTAACAGCTGCGCGGCATCAAGATGAGAACGTCTCTTGTTCTAAGACTTAATATAGTTTGGGGCACATGGTAAGCAATAATCACTTTTTTAGTTGATCCAAGTGTTTGAACTTTTCTTAATTATTCTAGTACCACAATTTACTTTTCTAAGATTTGCCCCCCCCCCCATTTTAATATCTCTTAAGGTGGCCCTCACCTTGCACATGATGACATACCTAGTTTAACTGACAGCATTTCTCTTTCTTAGTCGAACATAAACTATAGTGCATCTTACACTTGATGAAAGCTAGGATGCATTTAAATACACTATTATGGTTACGATTCTGATATTTGAAATCCTCCAGTAGCTTCCTGTGCCCCCACATTGTAGTACCTCACCTCCTCGGCATAGTATACAAACCATCTCACCCCCAGTGTTAACCCCGGGGCTCAGCCTCCATCCCCAGGTGATGCTGCCAGATCAACTGTCGGTTGTCATGAACTTGCTGTAGTTTCCCCAATGCATGTGCTGCCTCCTGGCACTTTGAAACTTGACACACTCATCCTCATTCTTCGCTTTGCCCTTGTCTATCACCTCCCCTGAAAATCTGTTCCTAAGTGGCTTTTCCCAGCTCCAACCTACCCTGGCAGTCTTTTATCTCCCTGTGGTAAAGCCTGTCACACTGCACCATGGACATGCTCGTTGTCCCCCTGAGAAGAGAAAAGGGACAGTGAGGGCCCCCCAGCATTTGCAGCTCTAGTGCAGAGCCCCATGCCTGGCTTGCAGGAAATGCCAGATCATGAAGACAAACGGAGATCATCCTCTTGCTAAAACCAGCTCTTCTTTGCCTACCGCAGGATCTGGATCAATAAAGAGCAGCCAGTTATTATTGCTGTTTTTCTAGGGATATTTCCCCCATATATTTCAGGGGTTTCTGGTTAGCCCCAGAGGGCAATGTTTTTTCTTCTGGAAGGCAAGCAGAGGGCTGCATTTTAGTTCTGGAATTGCCAAACTAGAGGGCTTGTGGGCCAGGAGTTGAGGACAGAAGTCTGAGAACACAAGCAACCTTAGGGTCTGGGCAAGGCAGGTACGCTCTGCAGATGAAACAAGATCTCGTGCATCTGAAATCAGGTGAGGATCTGACGAACGCTCAGGTTGGAGTTTTTGTCCCTTATGGCCTTCTTCATGAAGAGGTGGTGGATCACGAGGCTATGGAATTTTTCCCATGATGGGAGTTGTGAGATGCTCCAAACCGTAAAGATTCTTCTGCAGGGCGATTGAGACCTGTTGGTTGGCTCCAGGACTTCCCATATGGATCGATTTCGAGTAGGGTTCTAAGGATGGATAGCTGGGAAGCCCGACTCTCATTCCTCTTGTGTCCTAGTGACAAGACAGGTTAGATCTGCTGGATCTGGGGGAGAAACTGAGAGGGTTGAGTTGAAATGAACTCTCTTGTGGATGGGTCCTAATGTGGGTTTGTGTCCATGGAGAACTTGGAATGAGGCAGTGGCACAGGGTCCCTGAAGGGTTCTCCTAACCAGAGGCTTTGACTCAGCTCCAACGTGCAAGATTCCCACGTGGAGACGAGATTTCTTCTGATGGGTGCCTCAAGAAACAGCCATATGCTGCTATTGGAATCCAGGCCTCTGAGGAGAGATGCCTGGACAACAAAGCAATGGATCCGATTAGGATCTAGGGGCCTGCTCATTGCAATTTACCTCTGGGGACATCTGTCCACGGGTCTAAGTGCAGGTAGATGCTCAGCTGGTGTCAGACCACCCTTGTTTTTCCTGGGCAGTCAACACTATTGGGATGGCCCCGGGCACTTTGGAGGTTTATCATCCTATTTCTAGTTTTGTGGCCAATGGAATGGGCAGAATTCCCAGGTACAGTCCTCAGGTTTGGCTCCAAGAACCTGTGCCTGTAGGTTTTGTTGGCCAGGGCTGTGGGGACAGTTGTCTGAAAACACAAACTCGGCTTAGGTTTCGGGTCGTAGGTATTGCAGGACTGATCTACAGACAGTGAGGAGAACTCTTCAGGATATGAACAAGGGGGCAAGTGTGAGATGTTTCCTCAAGATTTTGTCTCTGGATATTGTGTCACTGATGGCCGTGGAATGTCCGGGTGGCCTCATGGGCCATGGACGAGTCTTCCTCTCTGGGCATTTGGCCCGATCCGAAGAGTTTGGGGTTATTCTTTGAGATGGGAGGAGTTGGTTTTGTTTTGTTTTTACCTCAGGTGTCCCACCAAAAGAGAGTTTCCAGAGCAGAGCCCTGGGGAGGGGCGATGGGACAACCAGAAAGCTGGTTAAAACTTGGGGCCTAGGGGCATGGCAAACCCATTATGACGTCTAATGGTCCAGCCACTGAGAGGACTTACTAGAGGACAGGACTCACGCTGAGGGTCACAATGCGTGTTTGTGCCCTCTTCGTACTTAAGCATTGGCGGGGCATAATGGTGTCAGGGTCAGGGTCAGTGTCAGCTTTTGGGTTAGGGTTTGGGGCAGGCTCAAAGTCAGTGTCAGGGTCAGGGTTAGTGGTTACTGTTAGGGTTAGCCCCGCTCCTGGGTCATGGACCCATCCGTTCAGGGTCTCAGGATAAACCCTGTGCAGAAGGGTGTAGACCCTCCACCCGATCCCCCTTAACCAGCCTTAAACTGGTGTGTGAACATAACTTGCCCACCAGACATCTAAACCCTCATCAGCCTGATCCTGCTTGGGGCATCTCCTCCCACGATGGCATGGCAAGGTCCTCTTTACACACAGACACACAGACACCCAGAGGCACACACACACACACAGAAACGGGGAAGAGACCTAGGGCTACACCCGTGGATCAGAAGGTGTGGGACTCTCTGACTCTGAGCCCCCTGGTGTCACCTTTTGATTTTATTAGCCAAAGGGTCTGAGGCATTGGGGAAACATGATCTGACCTGAAGGGGAGGCGACGTGTCTGGTGGGCGAGCTCTCTTCTCCCTGCATCCTCTCGGCTTCAGTACAGCAGAAGAACATGTCGCTTCCTTTAGGATGTGCCTAGAAATGAGCTGGGCAGGGGTTTTTTCTCTGTAATGGGTTGCCTGGATACGTGGGTTCCAATTCCGTTGGGCTCTGTCGACAGGGAAGTGAGGTCACCACTGCCTGGGGGCTCCTTACCGAACTTCCTGCTGTACCAGAGCTCCCTGAGCCACCGGTGCGCAAGCTGCTCAGGCTCACACTCCACTCAATGCAGTGCCCATTCAGTGACCCCCATTCAGACTCCACCCAACCCTTGGGAGGCCTGGGTGCAGCTGTTGTCCCCGCTGGAGACAACAGAGCTGGGTTTAGACTAGGTTAGAGTTAGGGTTAGGGTTTCGAAAGACTTAGGGTCAGGGTTAGGTTTAGACGTCGTTGGGGTCAGGGTTAGCGTAAGGCTTAGGGTAGGGGTCAGGGTTAGGGTTAGGTTCATGGTTAGGTTTAGGGTCAGGCTCACAGTAGGGTCACGGTTAGCGTAACGGTCAGAGTCAGGGTCAGGGTCAGTGTTAGGGTGATGGTTAGGTTTAGGGTCAGGTTCAGGGTCATGGTCAGATTTAGGGTCAGGTTCAAGTTTTGGTTTGGGGTCAAGGTTCATGTCAGGGTCAGGGTTAGGTTCATGGTTATGGTAAGGTTAGCTTTATGTTTAGGATCTGTTTTATGAGTAGGTTCAGAATCAGGGTTAGCTTTAGGGTTAAGATTCTGTTCAGGATCTTGGATTGGGTCAGAGTTAGGTGTACATTCAGGGTTAGGGTCAGTGTTAAGGTCAAGGCCAGGGTCAGGTTTAAGGTTAAGGTCTGACATAGGCAAAGTTCAGAGATAGGTTATGATCAGGGTCAGGTAGAGGGTCAGGATTATTGTTAAAGTGGGGTTAGGGTTAGGGCTAGGTAGGTTGAGGGTTAGGGTTAGACCAGGTTAGGGTCAGTGTCAGTGATAATGTTAGGGGTTAGTTTTAGGGTTAGGTTTAGCGTTAGGTTTCGGGTCAGGGCCCGTGTTAGTGTCAGGGTCAGGGTTACGTTTAGGGTTAGAGTTAGGGTCAGGCTCACAGTCAGGGTCAGGTTCAGTGTTCAGGTCAGGGTTGGGTCACTGTTAGGGTCAGGGTAAGATTTATGGTCATGGTCTGGGTCAGGGTCAGGGTGAAGTCTTGGGCCAGTGTCAGGGTTACAGTCAGGATAAGGTATTGGTTTAAAGTCCACATTCGGGTCAGAGACAGGGTTATGTAGTGGTCAGTGTTAGGGTCATGGTTAGGTTTAGGCTCAGGGCCAGGGTCACGTATAGGGTCAGGGTCTGGTATAGGCAAAGTTCAGGGTTAGGGTTATGATCATAGTCAGGTATAGGGTCAGGGTTATTGTTAAAGTTAGGGTTAGTGTTAGGGTTAGCGTTTGGTTGACGTTTAGGGTTAGAGCTTGTTAGGATCAGGGTCTGTGGTAGGGTTAGTGGTTAGTGTTAGGGTTGGGACCAGCGATAGGATTCGGGGGAGGGCCCATGTTAGTGTCAGGGTCAGGGTCACATTTAGGGTTAGTGTTAGGGTCAGACTCACAGTCAGGGTCAGGTTTAGTGTTCAGGTCAGGGTCGGCGTCACTGTTAGCGTTAGGGTTAGATTTATGGTCATGGTCTGGGTGAGGGTCATGGTGAAGTTTAGCGCCAGTGTCAGGTTTAGGGTCAGGTATAGGTATTGGTTTAAAGTCCACATTCGGATCAGGGACAGGATTGTGTAGTGGTCAGTGTTAGTGTCATGGTTAGGATTAGGGTCAGGGTCTGGGTCAGGTGAAGGTCAGGGCCAGGGTCAGGTTTAGGGTCAGGCTTTGGTTTAGGGTCAATGTTTGGTTCAGTGTCACAGTTAGGTTAGTCGGTAGCGTTTGGGATTGGGGTTAGAGTTAGAGTTAGAAGTAGGGTTATGGTTAGGGTTAGGGTTAGACAGCGTAAGGTCAGGGTTAGGGTTTGGTTTAGGGTCGGGGTTAGTGTTAGGGTCAGGGTCAGCGTTAGGTTTAGGTTCAGGGTCCGTATTAGGGTCATGGTTAGAGATACCTTTAGGTTTAGGGTTAGGGTCAGGCTCACAGTCAGGGTCATGGGTAGGGTTAGGGTCAGGGTCATGTCAGCGTCAGGGTTAGGATTAGGGTCATGGTCAGGGTCATGGTTAGTTATGAGTCTTGGTTACAGTAATATCAATGTTAGGTTTAGGTTCAGGGTCCACATCAGGGTCAGTGTCAGGCTTAGGTTTAGGTTTAGGGTTCCGGTCAGGATCACAGATAGGGTCAGGGTCAGGGTCAAGGTTTGGGTTAGGGTTTGGGGCAGGCTCACAGTCAGTGTCAGGGTCAGGATTAGTGGTTACTGTTAGGGTTAGCCCCGCTCCTGGGTCATGGACCCATCTGTTCAGGGTCTCAGGATAAACCCTGGGCAGAAGGGTGTAGACCCTCCACCCGAACCCCCTTAACCAGCCTTAAACCGGGGTGTGAACATAACTTGCCCACCAGACATCTAAACCCTCATCAGCCTGATCCTGCTTGGGGCATCTCCTCCCACGATGGCATGGCAAGGCCAGGTCCTCTTTACACACAGACACACGGACACCCAGAGGCACACACACACACACACACAGATGGGGAGGAGACCTAGGGCTACACTGGTTGATCAGAAGGTGTGGGACTCTCTGTCTCTGAGCCCCCTGGTGTCACCTTTTGAGTTTATTATCCAAAGGGCCTTGGGCGTTGGGGAAACCTGATATGACCTGCCATGGAGGGGATGTGTCTGGCAGGCAAGCTCTCTTCTCCCTGTATTCTCTCGGCTTCAGTACAGCAGAAGAACATGTCGCTTCCTTTAGGATTTGCTTTGAAATGAGCTTGGATGGGGGGTTTTCTCTGTAATGGGGTGCCTGGATACAAAGGTTCCAATTCCGTTGGGTTCTGTCATCAGGGAAGTGAGGTCACCACTGCCTGGGGGCTCCTTACCAAAATTCCTGCTGCACCAGAGCTCCCTGAGCCACCGGTCCCCAAGCTGCTCAAGGCTCACCCTCCACTTAATGCAGTGCCAATCCAATGACCCCATACAGCCTCCCATAAGCTCCTGGGAGACCTGGGTGCAGCTGTTGTCCCCGCTGGAGAGAACAGAGCTGGGTATAGACTAGTTTAGTGTTAGGGTTAGGGTTAAGAAAGACTTAGGATCAGGGTTAGGGTTAGACGTCATTGGGGTCAGGGTTAGCGTAAGGCTTAGGGTAGGGGTCAGGGTTAGGGTTAGGTTCATGGTTAGGTTTAGGGTCAGGCTCACAGTAGGGTCACGGTTAAGGTTATGGTCAGAGTCAGGGTCAGGGTCAGTGTTAGTGACGGTTAGGTTTAGGTTCAGGTTCAGGGTCATGGTCAGATTTAGGGTCAGGTTCAAGTTTAGGTTTGGGGGCAAGGTTCATGTCAGGGTCAGGGTTAGGTTTGGGACAGGTTTAGTGTCAGGGTTAGGTTCAGGTTCAGGGTTAGGTTCATGGTTATGGTAAGGTCAGCTTTATGTTTAGGTTCTGTTTTATGTGTAGGTTCAGGATCAGGGTTAGCTTTAGTGTTATGATTCTGTCAGGATCACGGATTGGGTGAGAGTTAGGTTTACAGTCAGGGTTAGGGTCAATGTTAAGGTCAAAGCCAGGGTCAGGTTTAAGGTTAAGGTCTGACATAGGCAAAGTTCAGAGTTAGGGTTATGATCAGGTTCAGGGAGATGGTCAGGATTATTGTTAAAGTGGGGTTAGGGTTAGGGTTAGAGGTAGGTTGAGGGTTAGGGTTAGACCGGGTTAGGGTCAGGGCCAGTGATAATTTTAGGGGTTAGTTTTAGGGTTAGGTTCAGCGGTAGGTTTTGGGTCAGGGCCCGTGTTAGTGTCAGGGCCAGGGTTACGTTTAGGGTTAGAGTTAGGGTCAGGCTCACAGTCAGGGTCAGGTTCAGTGTTCAGGTCAGGGTCGGGTCACTGTTAGGGTCAGGGTAAGATTTATGGTCATGGTCTGGGTCAGGGTCAGGGTGAAGTCTTGGGCCAGTGTCAGGGTTACAGTCAGGATAAGGTATTGGTTTAAAGTCCACATTCGGGTCAGAGACAGGGTTATGTAGTGGTCAGTGTTAGGGTCATGGTTAGGTTTAGGCTCAGGGCCAGGGTCACGTATAGGGTCAGGGTCTGGTATAGGCAAAGTTCAGGGTTAGGGTTATGATCATAGTCAGGGACAGGGTTATGTAGTGGTCAGTGTTAGTGTCATGGTTAGGATTAGGGTCATGGTCTGGGTCAGGTGAAGGTCAGGGACAGGGTAAGGTTTAGGTTCAGTCTTTCGTTTAGGGTCAATGTTCGGTTCAGTGTCACAGTTAGGTTTGTCGGTAGGGTTTGGGATTGGGGTTAGAGTTAGAGTTAGAAGTAGGGTTATGGTTAGGGTTAGGGTTAGACAGCTAAGGTCAGGGTTAGGGTTTGGTTTAGGGTCGGGGTTAGTGTTAGGGTCAGGGTCAGCGTTAGGTTTAGGTTCAGGGTCTGTATTAGGGTCATGGTTAGAGTTACCTTTAGGTTTAGGGTAAGGGTCAGGCTCACAGTCACGGTCATGAGTAGGCTTAGGGTCAGAGTTAGGTCAGCGTCAGGGTTAGTATTAGTGTCAGGGTCAGGGTCATGGTTACATATGAGTCTTAGTTACAGTAATATAGCATTAGGTTTAAGTTCAGGGACCAATTCAGGGTCAGTGTCAGGCTTAGGTTTAGGTTTAGGGTTCAGGTCAGGATCACAGACAGGGTCAGGGTCAGGGTTATTGGTTACTTTTGGGGTTAGACCCGCTCCTGTGTATGGACCCTACCCTTCAGGGTCTCAGGATAAACCCTGGGCAGAAGGATGTAGACCCTCCACCCAACCCACTTAACCAGCCTTAAACTAGGGTAAGATCATGACTTGCCCACCAGACATCTAACCCCTCATCAGCCTGATCATGCCTGGGGCATCTCCACCCACAATGGCATGGCCAGCTCTTCTTTACACACACCCTAACAAACACCCAGAGGCACACACGCACACACACACACACACACACACAGACGGGGAGGAGAACTAGGGCTACACCCGTGGATCAGAAGGTGTGGGACTCTCTGACTCTGAGCTCCCTGGTGTCACCTTTTGATTTTATTAGCTAAAGGGCCTGAGGCACTGGGGAAACCTGACATGACCTGCCAGGGAGGGGACGTGTCTGGCTGGTGAGCTCTCTTCTCCCTGCATCCTCTCGGTTTCAGTACAGGAGAAGAACATGTCGCTTCCTTTAGGATGTGCCTAGAAATGAGCTGGGCAGGGGGATTTTCTCTGTAAAGGGGTGCCTGGATACGTGGGTTCCAATTCCGTTGGGCTCTGTCGTCAGGGAATTGAGGTCTCCACTGCCTGGGGGCCTCTTACGAACTTCAGGGAGGGTTAGGTTTAGGGTTAGAGTTAGGGTCAGGCTCACATTCAGTGTCAGGGTTAGTGTTAGGTCAGGGTCAGGGTCACTTTTAGGTTCAGGGTTAGGTTTCTGGTGTTTGCCTGAGTCAGGGTCAGGGTGAAGTCTAGGGCCAGTGTCAGGTTTATGGTCAGGATCAGGTATTGGTTTAAAGTCCACATTAGTGTCAACGACAGGGTTATGTAGTAGTCAGTGTTAGAGTAAGGGATTGGATTAGGGTCAGGGTCTGGGTCAGGTGAAGCTCAGGGCCAAGCTCAAGTTTAGGGCCAGGCTTTGGTTTAGGGTCAATGTTCGGTTCAGTGTCACAGTTAGGTTTGCACGGTAGGGTTTGGGATTGGGGTTAGGGTTAGAGTTAGAAGTAGGGTATGGTTAGGGTTAGGGTTAGACAGTGTAAGGTCAGGGTTAGGATTTGGTTTAGGGTAGGGTCTAGTGTTGGGGTCAGGGTCAGCATGAGGTGTACGTTCAGGGTTCGTATTAGGGTCAGGGTTAGAGTTACCATTACTTTTAAGGTTATGGTAGGCTCACAGTCATGGTCAAGGTAATGGTTAGGGTCAGTGTTAGGTCAGCATCAGGGTTAGGATTAGGGTCAGGGTCAGGTCAATGTTAGGTATGAGTCATGTTTTCGGTAATGTCAGAGTTAGGTTTAGGTTCAAGGTCCCCATCAGGGTCAGTTTCAGGCTTAGATTTAGGTTTAGGGTTCAGGTCAGGATAAAAGTCAAGGTCAGGGTCAGGGTCATGTTCATGACTTGGTTTAGGGTTTAGGGCAGTTTCACAGTCAATGTCAGGGTCACGGTTAGTGGTTACTGTTAGGGTTAGCCCTGCTCCTTGGTCATGGACCCATTCCTTCAGGGTCTCAGGATAAACCCTGTGCAGAAGGGTGTAGACCCTACACCCGATCCCTCTTAACCAGACTAAACTGGGGTGTGAACATGACTTGCCCACCAGACACCTAAACCCTCATCAGCCTGATCCTTCTTGGGGCATCTACACTCATGATGGCATGGTCGGGTCCTCTTTTACACACAAACACACACAGACACCCAGAGGCACACACGCACACACACACACACACATACACACACAGACGGGGAGGAGACCTAGGGCTACACCCGTGTTGATCAGAAGGTGTGGGACTCTATGACTCTGAGTCCCCTGGTGTCACCTTTTGAGTTTATTAGCCAAAGGGCCTGAGGCGTTGGGGAAACCTGATATGACCTGCCAGGGAGGGGACGTGTCTGGCGGGCGAGCTCTCTTCTCCCTGCATCCTCTCGGCTTCAGTACAGCAGAAGAACATGTTGCTTCCTTTAGGATGTGCCTAGAAATGAGCTGGGCAGGAGTGTTTTCTCTGTAAAGGGTTGCCTGGATACGTGGGTTCCAATTCCGTTGGGCTCTGTCGTCAGGGAATTGAGGTCTCCACTGCCTGGGGGCCTCTTACGAACTTCCTGCTGCACCAGAGCTCCCTGAGCCGCCGATCCCCAAGCTGCTCAAGACTCACACTCCACTCAATGCAGTGCCCATCCAGTGACCCCCATACAGCCTCCCCCAAGCCCTGGGAGGCCTGGCTGCAGCTGTTGTCCCAGCTGGAAGGAACAGAGCTGGGTTTAGACTAGGTTAGTGTTAGGGTTAGGGTTAAGAAAGACTTAGGGTCAGGGTTAGGGTTAGACGTCATTGGGGCCAGGGTTGGTGTAAGGCTTAGGGAAGGCTTCAGGGTTAGGTTTAGGTTCATGGTTAGGTTTAGGGTCAGGCTCACAGTAGGGTCAGGGTTAGCGTTATGGTCTGAGTCAGGGTCAGGGTCAGTGTTAGGGTGACGTTAAAGTTTAGGGTCAGGTTCAGGGTCATGGTCAGATTTAGGGTCAGGTTCAAGTTTAGGTTTGGGGGCAAGGTTCATGTCAGGGTCAGGGTTAGGTTTGGGACACGTTTAGTGTCAGGGTTAGGGTCCGGGTCTGGGTTAGGTTCATGGTTATGGTAAGGTCAGCTTTATGTTTAGGTTCTGTTTTATCCGTAGGTTCAGGATCAGGGTTAGCTTTTGGTTTACGATTCTGTTCAGGATCATGGATTGGGTCAGAGTTAGGTTTACAGTCAGGGTTAGGGTCAGTTTTAAGGTCAAGGCCAGGGTCAGGTTTAAGGTTAAGGTCTGACATAGGCAAAGTTCAGAGTTAGGGTTTGATCAGGGTCAGGGAGAGGGTCAGGATTATTGTTAACGTGGGGTTAGGGTTAGGGTTAGAGGTAGGTGTATGGTTAGTGTTAGACCGGGTTAGGATCAGTGTCAGGGATAATGTTATGGGTTAGTTTTAGGGTTAGGTTCAGCGTTAGGTTTCCGGTCAGGGCCCGTGTTAGTGTCAGGGTCAGGGTTACGTTTAGGGTTAGAGTTAGGGTCAGGCTTACATTCAGTGTCAGGGTTAGTGTTAGGGTCAGGGTTAGGTTTCTGGTCTTGCCTGGGTCAGGGTCAGGGTGAAGATTAGGGCCAGTGTCAGGTTTATTGTCAGGATCAGGTATTGGTCTAAAGTCCACATTTGGTTCAGCGACAGGGTTATGTAGTGGTCATTGTTAGGGTCATGGTTAGGTTTAGGGTCTGGGCCAGGGTCAGGTTTAGGGTCAGGGTCTGGTATAGGCAAAGTTCAGGGTTAGGGTTATGAGCATAATCAGCTATAGGTTCAGGGTTATTGTTAAAATTTAGGGTTAGTGTTAGGGTTAGAGTTAGGTTGAGGATTAGGGTTAGACCTGGTTAGGGTCAGGGTCCGTGGTAGGTTTAGGGTATAGTATTAGGGTTAGGTTCAGCGATAGGATTCGGCGGAGGGCCCGTGTTTTTGTCAGGGTCAGGGTTACATTTAGGGGTAGAGTTAGGGTCAGGCTCACATTCAGTATCAGGGTTAGTGTTAGGTTCTGGGTCAGGGTCACTGTTAGGGTCAGGGTTAGGTTTATGGTCATGGCCTGGGTCAGGGTCAGGGTGAAGATTAGGGCCAGTGTCAGGTTTATTGTCAGGATCAGGTATTGGTCTAAAGTCCACATTCGGGTCAGGGACATGGTTATGTAGTGGTCAGTGTTAGGGTCATGGTTAGGTTTAGGGTCAGGGCCAGGGTCAGGTTTAGGGTCAGGGTCTGGTATAGGCAAAGTTCAGGGTTATGGTTATGTTCATAGTCAGGTATAGGGTCATGGTTATTGTTAAATTTTAGGGTTAGTGTTAGGGTTAGAGTTAGTTTGAGGGTTAGGGTTAGAACTGGTTAGGGTCAGGGTCTGAGGTAGGGTTAGGGGTTAGTGCTAGGGTTAGGTTCAGCGATAGGAATCGGGAGAGGGCCCGTGTTATTGTTAGGGTCAGGGTTACATTTAGGGTTACAGTAAGGGTCAGGCTCACAGTCAGGTTCTGGTTTAGTGTTCAGGTTTGGGTCGGGGTCACTGTTAGGGTCAGGGTTAGGTTGATGGTCTTTGCCTGGGTCAGGTCAGGGTGAAGGCTTGGGCCAGTGTCAGGTTTACGGTCAGGATCAGGTATTGGTTTAAAGTCCACATTCGGGTCAGCGACAGGGTTATTTAGTGGTCAGTGTTAGGGTCATGGTTAGGTTTGGGCTCAGGGCCAGGGTCAGGTATATATGCTCAGGTTCTGGTATAGGCAAAGTTCAGGGTTAGGGTTATGATCATAGTCAGGTATAGGGTAGGGTTATTGTTAAAGTTTAGGTTTAATGTTAGGGTTAGCGTTTGGTTGATGGTTAGGGTTGGAACTTGTTAGGATCAGGGTCCGTGGTAGGGTTAGGGGTTAGTGTTAGGGTTAGGTTCAGGTCTACATTTAGGGTTAGAGTTAGGGTCAGGTCTAGTGTCAGGTCAGGGTCGGGGTCACTGTTAGGGTCAGGGTTAGGTTTATGGTCATGGTCTGGGTCAGGGTCAGGGTGAAGTTTAGCGCCAGTGTCCGGTTTAGGGTCAGGTTCAGGTATTGGTTTAAAGTCCACATTCGGGTCTGGGACAGGATTATGTAGTGGTCAGTATAGTGTCATGGTTAGGATTAGGGCAGGGTCAGGGTCAGGTGAAGGTCATGGACAGGGTCAGGTTCAGCGTCAGGCTTTGGTTTAGGGTCAATGTTCTGTTCAGTGTCACAGTTAGGTTTTGGCGGTAGGGTTGGGATTTGGGTTAGGGTTAGAGTTAGAAGTAGGGTTATTTTTAGGGTTAGGTTTAGACAGCGTAAGGTCAGGGTTAGGGTTTGGTTTATGGTAGGGGTTAGTGTTAGGGTCAGGGTCAGCATTAGGTTTATGTTCAGGGTCCGTATTAGGGTCATGGTTAGAGTTACCTTTAGGTTTAGGGTTAGGGTTAGGCTCACAGTTACGGTCAGGGTTAGGGTTAGGTCAGTGTTAGGTCAGCGTCAGGTTTAGGATTAGGGTCAGGGTCAGGGTCATGGGTAGGTATGAGTCATGGTTATAGTAATGTCAGAGTTAGGTTTAGGTTCAGGGTCCACATCAGGGTCAGTGTCAGGCTTAGGTTTAGGTTTAGGTTTCAGGTCAGGATCACAGTCAGGGTCAGGGTCGGGTCAGGGCTTGGGTTAGCTTTTTGGGCAGGCTCACAGTCAGTGTCAGGGTCAGGGTTAGTTATTACTGTTATTGTTAGCCCCACTCTGGGTATGTACCCATCCGTTTCGGGTCTCAGTATAAACCCTGGGCAGAAGGGTGTAGACCCTCCACCCGATCCCACTTAACCAGCCTTAAACTGGGTTGTGAACATGACTTGCCCACCAGACATCTAAACCCCCATCAGCCTGATCCTGCTTGTGGCATCTCCACCCACGATGGCATGGCCAGGTCCTCTTTACACAGAGAAACACAGACACACAGAGGCGCGCGCGCGCGCGCGCACACACACACACACACACACACACACACACACACAGGAATACTATGCAGCCATAAAAAATGAAATCTTGCCTTTTGCAATGACTTGGATTTAACTAGAGGGTATTATGCTAAGTAAAGTAAGTCAATCAGAGAAAGGCAATTATCATATGATCTGTCTGATATGAGGAATTTGAAAGGCGGGGTAGGGGGTCATGGTAGGTAGGGAGGGAAAAAATGAAACAAGATGGGATTGGGAGAGAGACAAACCATAACAGACTTAATCTCACAAAACAAACTGAGGTTTGCGGGGATGGAGGGGATATGGAGAGGGTGGCTGGGTTATGAACATTGGGGAGGTTATGTGATACGGTGAGTTCTGTGAAATGTGTAACACAGATGAATCACAGACCTGCACCCTTGGGGCAAATAATACATTATATGTTAATTTAAGAAAATTTACCTGTGCTTTATGCTGTCTGGAGGAGGATGGGCACACATATAAACCCATATAGTGACTAGTCCACCTGACACCAATAGGACCAATCAGAGTCTCCCTGGGATTGATATGTAAATGACAGGAAGACGAGGTTCTCTCTTTAGGCGAGTGACTGGCCTTGCTGGATGGGATTCAGGAGCTGGCCATGGCTATCTTCCTGGACACTTGAAGAGTCTGACCAGAGAAGAAAGCAGCCATATGGAGACGAGTAAACATGAGACATGGAGAAATAGAAAACTGTTTTGCTGGTTTCCAGTCCCTGTTCTTGATTCTGAAATTTTTGTTCTGCAGCTCTTCTTTTGATTTTTTAAAAAGATTTTTTTTTTATTTATCTGACAGAGATCACAAGTAGGCAGAGAGGCAAGCAGAGAGAGAGGAGGAAGCAGGCTCCCTGCAGAGCAGAGAGCCCGATGTGGGGCTCGATCCCAGGACCCTGGGATCATGACCTGAGCCAAAGGCAGAGGCTTAACCCACTGAGCCACCCAGGTGCCCCATCTTCTTTTGGATTTTTATGAACTTCTGTGGTATCCATCCCTACAGGAACCTGGACATTCCTTTGTTTTTTGTTTGTTTGCTTGCTTTTCCCTTTTGGTTCCTCCAGTTTTCTTTGGATTGCTGCCACTTGCAAGCAAAGGGTCTTGTAAAAATACCACACCAAGGAAATTCACACGTCCTTAGGAGCTATTGAGTAAGTTCCTGTAGGGGAAGGACACAGTGAGATGCACATTTTAGAGTGATCACCTTAGAATAAGTTTAGAGGATGAATTGGTGTGAGGAGGGGAGGGAAAGGGGCATATTCCTGAAGATGAGATGACAGGTTGGAAGGCCGTTATGGTCATTCTGGCAAAGTATGGTGAGTGCCTGAAACAGAAGAGAAAGGGGGGCCGAGGAAAGATTAAACTTACACAAGGTGAGAAGACTAATGAGACTTTATGAAATCTGAGTTTGTGAAATCGGATATTGTTAGGCTTTTAGCACACTAACTTTGGGATCTAATCTTCAAAAATATTTAAATATCTCTGGTGGTGACAACACCATCGTCTTTCCAGTGATTAAGAACTCTGAAATCTTAATCTGGCCTGGGCTGTAGAATGTCAGCTGTGGCTTGAGCACAACGAAAAGCCGTTGAAGGGTTTTACACTGGTGGGTGGAGGGTGGTCATGGGATTCCTTTTGCATTTTTAAAATGTCATTTTTGGCTGCTGTGTAAAGAATGGATAGAGAAAAGGCAAAAATAGTAACAAATCATTCTCCAATATTTACGGAACATCTACTATGTGTCAGGTACTGTTCTAAACCCTAAAGACAGAATAGTTAACAAGAGACAAAATAAATTTGATGTCCTCTTGGAGTTTTCATTTTAGTTGTTGAGTGAGAAATGAAGCAAATAAATATACATACATATCAGGGGTTGATGTGGGGTAGGAAGGAAACTAAGCTGAGTGAGTGGACATGGCGTGTGGGGTTTAGGGGAGCAGGTTGGTATTTTCTATGGGACTGTGTCAGGGAAGTCTCCCTCATTTGAGGAAAGACTTGGAGGAAATTAAGGAACAAGCAGTTGTGCTGTTTGGAGAAGAGCATCCCATACAAAGCAAACAGTAAGCCCAAGGTGGGAGCACATCTGGTGTGTTTAAAGAATGACACGGCGACCAATAATGCTGGGCAAAAAATGAGCAAGACGGCAAGTGGTAGTGAAAGACCCTGGAGCCGCACCCAAGAATCAAACAGCACGCCTCCACTGGATGCAAATTGCAAGAGGTTTATTGGTTACACAGGCGCCTGCGGATGCATCAGCCTTTGTGGGCTGAGCGTGCTGGGCTAAGTTGGGGAGCAGATTATATAGGGCAGGGTTGGGGTGGCGGGAAGCAAGCTTACAGAAGCAGATGCATGGTTACAGGGATCTGATTGGTTAATTAGTCAGGCGTTGGGTTTAAGGCAAGGACACAGCTGTTTGTTCTGGCGGGCCTTGCCTCAGCACTCTGGAAAGTCCCAGGTACACTCTATTCCTCATTTGTCTTTTCTTTTGACAGACCGGGTGATCACAGACAATAGACATCCTGGTATGTGTTGCCATCCGGCTATTGGGACAATCAAGCCTTCAGCAAGGGGAGAGGGGGTGCTGTGGGGACATCAGGTTACTTAAACAAGCCTTTAGCAAGGGGAGAGGGGCCTTTCAGTAGGAGGTAGGTAAGGAAGGTAGTGGGGTCAGATCACATAAAGTATTCAAGGCCATTGTAAAGATTTGCCTTTAAATTTGTGCCAGATGAGAAGAGCTTGGATGGTTTTGAAGAGGCTTGACTTGATTTAGATTAGAAAAGGATTGGGGCGCCTGGGTGGCTCAGTGGGTTAAGCCTCTGCCTTCAGCTCAGGTCATGGTCTCGGGGTCCTGGCATCGAGCCCCGCATTGGGCTCTTTGCTCATCAGGGAGCCTTATTCTCCCTTTCCCACTGCCTGCCTCTCTGCCTACATGGATCTCTCACTCTGTCAAATAAATAAATAAAATCTTAAAGAGAAAAGAAAAGAATCACTCAGGCTGCTGTGTGCAGAACGGACTTGTGGGGTTGTGGGGTGGGGATGCTACTTGCATTAATGTAGACTGAGATTTCTATACTGCTGACATTTGGGGCCACATTAATTTTTGTTATGGGGAGCTGTCCTGTGCACTGACCACTAGATCGCAGGAGCGCCCTTTCCCACTCTCAAGTTGTGACAACGAAAAGTGTGTCCAGACCCTGTCAAAATCCCCTGGGGGGGAGCAGGTACACAAAACTCTCCTGGTTGAGGACCACTGATTTGGGTGAGAAGGGGTATTGGCCCAGACCAGAGCAGTAGATGCAGGGGTGGGGAGAAGGGGGGAGATTCTGGGTGTATATTGAAGACAAAACATGCAGGATTTGTAAACATATTAAGTGTGGAGTGTGCGGAAAAGACAAGAGTTGGGATGATTTTACAATTTTGGGGGCCCGAGGCCCTGGAACAGTGACGTTACCACTTGCTAAGATGGGAAAGACAACGGGAGAAGCAAGTTTGATGGGCAACAGGTGTTTGGTTCTGGAGATGGTGGCTGAATCCACATGGGGATGCCCAACCAGCAGCTGAACACACGAGTCTGGCATTCATGGGTGAGGTCCAGGCTGGAGGCACAAATATGAGCACCGTTAGGACATAGGGTTCAAGCTCTGAGAAGAAGTGGGCTTACCTACGCAGTGAGTATGGACAGAGGTGTGTTTGGCAACATGATAAGGCAGCTTCATGATATCTGTCCCCTGGTATTTGTCCTGTGAGTATGGATGGGAGTGTGTATGGGACTTAGGACTTGCTTTTAACCAGTATAATTTGGCAAGGTAAGAAGATGTCACTATTATGATCTCATTATATTAAATCAGACTGTTTTACGGATTGGAGTGAGAGGCTGTCCTGGACTTGAAGAAGCAAAGAGTCAAGTTCAGAATCACCTGTGGAGAGAGTTATATGGCAGGAAACCGCAAGCAGACTCTGGGGGCTGAGGATGGTTTCCAGTTAACAGCCTGGAGAATCTCCCTGGCCCGTCCCAGCATGGGCTGCCCCCCAAATCACACAGCTACAAGGAAATGAGTTCTTCCAACAACCCGAGTGAGTTTGGAAGCAGAGCCTTCCCTAGTGGAACCTGCAGGTGAGAACACAGCTTGGTGGGCGCCTTCTCTCCTCCTTTGAGTGAGACCCAGAGCCGAGGACCCTGGTTAAGCTGTGTCTGGCCTCCTGACAGCTAGAGATGGTAGGATAGTAAACTGAGCTGTTTAAAGTTACTAAACTTGTTATTATTAGTTATGAAGTAACTATTAAAAACAAAACAAGAGGCCCAAAATGGAGTTGCTTATGCTAAGCCCCATGTCCCCGAAACCAGACTTAATTATGATTTCAGCTGTCCCAGAAATTGAATCTGAGCCCAGGCAAGCAGACACCACCTGATCCCCACTCCCTCGGACCCCTGCCATCCCCATAAGCCAAATCACCTGGCCATAACCAACCTGCCTTGTTTGCCTGACGTGACTTCCTTGCTCCTCCTCTCTTCTGCCTATAAAAGTCTTTCATTTTGTACTGCTCCTCCGAGCTCCTTTCAGTCTGCAAGCAGGATGCTTCCCATTTCGTGAATCATTGAATAAAGCCAATAGGTTCTTTAAAATGTACTCAGCTGAATTTTTTTTTTTTTAAAACAACAGAAAACTCAAGCAGAAGGTCCGAGTCCCAGAGCACAGGACTGATGTCTAAAGGTCAGGAAGCTCAACAAAACCCAGCCAGGAAAGGAGCCATCATCACTGACCAGTGTGGAAGAGGAAGGGAGAGCCAACATCACGATGAAAAAGATAGAATATTTCCAGAGAAGTGGAGGGAGTTCTATGTCTATAGGACTGACAGGTTGAGTCATTTGGATCTGAAAGTTAATCATTGGATTTGGCAACTTGGCGGTGATTAGCGATCTTGTAAAATATCTGTGTAGGTGTAGTCGTGGCTGTTAACAGTGTCTGAAGTGCAAAAAAAATTCAGGGTTTGGATTCAAATGGGAGCAGTGGATATAAAGAGCAGTGAGCAAGTCTGACTTCTGTTTTGGAGGTCAAATCAGTTGGTTTTGCTGATGGATTAGATACGAGAAAAGGGAAAGGGGGAATTTATCCCAGGGGCTGAGGCTTTAGCCAGTAGGAGGTGGGGATGCTGTTTACTAAGATGGGGAGACTGGGACAGGAGCAGGTTGAGGAGGGAGCAGGATAGAAATCATGGTGAAAATAAGACTCCTGTTACATATTCATGGAGAAATATGCTGCATGTGAATCTCAGCTCCAAGGGCGGGTTAGGATTAAAGACGTTAACTTCAGAGCCTTCAGCTTCTACAAAGAACTTAAATCAATGATGCTGAATGGAATCGGCCAAAGCAGTGGTTTTAAAACTGGGGCTGGGAGGCAAGGAGTTTTGCTCCCAGGGCCGATTGAACAATATCTGGCGACATTTTTGATGCTCACCACTTGGGGGGGGGGTGCTGCTGGCATCTAGTGGCTAGAGACCAGAGATGCTGCTAACTGTCCTGCATGGCACAGGACAGCCCCACAGCAGAGAATCACCCACCAGGTATCAATAGTGCTAGGTTGCGAAAGCCTGATGGAGGGAGAGAGAGAGAGAGAGAGAGAGAGAGCGAACGCATAGCTACAGAAGACCCAGAATCAAGCTCTTCAAAGGGGCAGAGATGAAATAGAGAAGCAAATTGAAAATACAGGTCCAGGATGGTAGGAAGAGAAACCATGTGATTAAGAGGGCACTAAGGAAGCGGGAACCTAGAGACACCGAGTACATCCACGTTTGCTAGTGATAGGCGTGTTCGGTGCATGGACCACCTATGAGAATTCACACACCTTGCACATTTTTAAGTTGACATCTGAAACTTTTTAATCATAAACTTTTCATCACAATATATGTATATTTTATTAACTAGGTGTTGAAAATATTAAACATTTAAAAAATGAGATAGAGGGCACCTGGGTGGCTCAGTCACTAAGCAGCTGCCTTTGGCTCAGGTCATGATCCCAGGGGCCTGGGATGAAGGCCCACATTCCTGATCAGCAGGAAGCCTGCTTCTCCCTCCCCCGCTCTCCCTACTTGTGTTCTCTGTGTGTGTGTGTGTGTGTGTGTCTACCAAATAAATAAATAAATCTTTAAAAAGAAAATGAGATAGGAAAGGATCGACTTCATTGGAATAACATTTGCCTGCTACAAGTTGTATTTTTTTTTTCTAAAGCAGAACAGTCTCATTTTCTGTTATTTTATTTCCCAAACCACACTGGAATGGAATGAAACCATTAAAATCCTTACTTGTGCTTTTTCCTATTATGTCCCTAAAAATATGTAGTTTAATTTAAATATGAAGGAATGAGTGTCACTAACCAAAACTGATTGTTATTCTGATGTCAGAGCACTTCCAACATCTGCCCTAATCCCCTTTCCGATGTTAACCTTTACCCTTAATAAGGAGAGGAAGCTCTAAAGGTGGAGCCCCAGGACTGCCCACAGAAGGGCATTATTTGAAACAAAACTGGTATTTCAACTTTGGTATCAGCCCAAGTCCTACACTCTAATAAGATCTGAGAGGAGTGTCTTGATCTTCCAGGAAGTAGAGGAGTATCCTGATATCAGACCCAAGAATGGGCATATCACCTATCCTACAGAGCACACATGGAGTTTGGATCTGGAAATGGACTCCCTTAAAATGATCTGCACATAAGGATTCTTTATAGAGATTTTTCAGCTACCCTTGGGGACACGGTACCTTACAGCCACAGGTGTAGACAAATATTTTACAAGCTATGCTGGGAATGAGGTGGGGAGAGAAATATGGAGGTTGTTATAGGAAGGTAGAAGGTTAAAGGAAGTCTTTGTTTTGGGCTTTTTCCTTTTGTTTTTAAGAAAAAGGTCATTTGTCTTCTGACTGGAAGGATCCATTGGGACAAGAACTTGATATTGACCCTGGGAGTGGAGTCCTGGAGAGGGTTGGAGGGAACAAATCCCAGGCACAAGGAAGAACAAACCCCAGCTGGGGATGTCTGCTCTTCTCAATAAACCTGCTCTGTCTTCAACTCTTTCTGTGTTTCTTGTACATTTCTCCAATTACCATGTAAATTCCATGATGCCAGGGACTTTTCTGTGTCGTTCGCCACAGATTTACAAACACTCAGGGCAGTGTGTAGCACACAGTAGGTACTGACTAAATATTGTTGAGTAAATGTCTAAAAACAAATTAAAAATGGATACAAATGTAGGTATAGATTTGATTGGGTGGTGGTAAGATAAGAGAATTCCTGCACAAGGGGCTTTTATTTTCTTGAAGTGTGACACTAGTGATGAAGTTTTGGAACACAGGTGAGGTTTGGTGGGGTGAGGTCCAGAGCCGATGACCAAGAAAGGATTCTTGAGACGTCTTAGGTGCAAATGGTGGTTTTATTAAAACACAGGGACAGGACCCAGGGTCAGAAAGAGCTGCTCAGACAGAGGCATGGTTGACTGGGAGCTGAGGAAGGTGAGTACAAAGGGGGTGTCCAGAAGGACTGTCATATGCTAAAGAAGAATTTCAGGATAAGGGAGACCTGGTTATTGTCAAGTCAAGGCTGTTTTTGCCTCTAATGAGGGAAAGCATGAAGACAGCTGGGAGTTTCCTGGAGATATGTTACATTCCTCTTATCACACATCCTTGTCAGTGGGCTTTGGGCTTAGAAGAAATTCAGTTTTATTACACTTCCCTCCCCCTTAGCTTCCCTCAATTTTATGGAGGGGAGGGTGATGTTAGGGCTTCCGGAAACTGAGGTATGGGTGTCTGGATGTCAGGCTATTGATGAGAAAGCTTCTTCCTTCCTTGTAAGTTGCTAGGACATTTGTAGATGGAGGGAAACTCCTGTCCTGCAAGACTGGGATCTCTATCAGTTAAGAATCGTTTTTCCTTTAGGGCAGCCGGGAGTGCATGAGGAATGTTACACATATGGCATGGGGAGAGGGTGTAGGGCGCCAGCTTCTGCTTTGTCCTCAGCTTGCCTTCTGCTCCCTCATCCTTAGGACAGGAGCTAAGGAGCTGGGAGTGAGGTGACATAGTTCAGAAGAGGTAGGGGTAGGGATTGTTGAGGCAAGTCTTGAAGGTGTGAAACGGTCATCCATTAGAGGGAAAGCAAACTCACCAGAGAGACAAGGGAGTTTGAAGCCAGAGTTGAGTATCCACTGGAGAATTGTGGTCAAGTGTTTTAAAGTACAGCAGGTTGGCTCAGCTATATGATTCCTTCCTGGTTTCTGGTGCATGCCGCTGGCATTGGTAGAATCATTTCTAAAGAAACAAAACAAAAGAGGATAAGCCGTTCTTTCAGAAATGACGATGAATCAAGTTTTGAACATGCTGGGTTTTGAGGCACAGGTGGGATATCAGTGAAATAGCATGAGTAGGTAGTCAGTTACATGGGCCTGGTGGGTAGGAAAGAAACAGATGGTCATGTATCAGTGGGAGAGATGTTGGCTAGGGAATGGGAGCTGAAACCAAGGGCACAGTTGATATCACTACAAGAGAGGGTAGCTTGGAAGAGAAAGGTTAAATGAACCCCCGGGGAAACCCTGATGGGAAAGTCACATGCATTTCTCAGGCATGCCAATGTTGACACATATTATTGTAACTTCTGGAGGCCAGAAGCCATGGCTTTGAGACTCATTCATTCTCTGCCTCTGGCATAGCATGGGCCACATTAAAGGTAATTCTAAAATTCATTCCGATTTGATTTCATTGCACTTCTCATTTACTAGAATCTTGTCATGGTTTGCTAGTGTATCATTTTCTCGAAAAGATTAAATAAGGACCATTTTACAAATATGAGATGAATGCCTGAAGGGATTTTGTTTAATTCATTCATTAGCTCAGGAACCACTAAGATGTTACCACCATTTCAAGCAAAAATCTCCAGGCAGACATATATACAATCAGTAATACTTAAACGAATTTGCTTTGATAGATGCAAATAGATATGCAAATAGAATGCAAATGGATGCAAAACTGCCTTCTACCAAAGGAAAAGGGGTCAACTGTACTTCCAGTGGACAAAATTCATTTACATATAGCTAGACAAGATCATCTGCATCCACATCAATTATGTACAATCTATAGAGTTGCAAAATAGCTCAAAGACAAGAAAGGCACAGAATATCCCATAGAATTGGTCATCCCAGAAGGTTACATGAGACAACACGTGTTTTCCCTTGGAAGACACTATAATCTTTTAGGTTCATTTCAATGTCTTTCATGATTTTGCCTATGCTTTTAAAAAAAAAAGTTACCCTTATTCTTATTAGTTTGAAAAAAAACTAATAAAATACTAGTCTGTTATAAAATACACATGGAAGAATGTTCTGGCACTATCATACCCAATTTGGGTATGATTAACTGATTAAGAAGATGAGGCAGAATTTGGGAGCCCCTAGAATGAGTCTGTTTCCGGTTGGAATGGGAAATATTTAAGAATCAAATTAAATGATCTCAAATCCACTCTGGAATGAAACAGGTTATAAGGAAAATACAGAAGATGTTGAAATGGACCTGTTGGCTCATTGTGAGCTTTCCTGGTCGAATGGAGACCTCTACCATGATGCTTGTCCTCCATGTCCCACCCGTCCCATACCTGCTATCCTGGCACCAAAGGGCCATCAGACTTTAGGCTCAGTCTGCAGTTCCAAATGGAAACCCTCTGTTCCCACAGTAGTGGACAGGATGACTCTGGTTGCTGGTGGAAGCGTCAGCTGCTTTAGTCCAACAGTTCAAGAGAGGATCAGAAGAGCATAAGGACGATATTGGAAAAAAATGCTCGGATGAATTTCCAGAACACAATATTTCTCTTTGCAATTTTTGAGTGTTCTGTAGCCAACCTGCCAAAAAAATGTGAAAACTATAAATAGAGAGGAGTGGGAAGGAGAAATGAGGACCTGTCACAGTGCCAGCGAAAATAGGGAACTGAGAATCTTCCAGAGATTCAGAGTCAAAGGGGGTTAATATTTACTTAGAAAAGAAGTCGTGGGCACAAGTTCTAGGATGAAATGAAGGCAAGAGAGGGAAGTTAGGGAATCGAGAGAGAGAGAGACTTGAAGATAAAAAAAAGTCAACTTAAAGTCTCATTCCTCATTAAGGAAAGTACGTATCAGAGAAGAGGGGAGAGACTGGGATATAGTTGATCGCCGATTGTGTCTGGCTCTGATTAGAAGCTTTGTATCCACTTTTTAATTTAATCTTCCAGCCTGTTTCCTGGATTCCAGCTTCTATTTCCTATGAAATAGGTACCATCACCAAAGACGAGAGTCAAACATGTAACAGTAGTCAAATCTTTAACAGCGCGGACAACTAACCAACCAAAAGCTGGCCCGGGGACCCCTGCAGAGTCAAGTGTTACACGCCCAGTGCCTGGATCACGAGGCCATGGTAGGGATCTTGGGAAGGGTTTAGGGTAGGGAGACACACAGCAGGTTCTGGCCAGAGGCTAGTCACCAAACTTTGTGTGGCTGAAGGGGTGTGTACCAGCTGAATGGCAGCTCCCAGATGAAACTGAGGGAAATGTACTTTGGGAAGGTTTCCGCTGACTCTCTGCCTTTCCTTCATCCTCCCCAGGGTGTTCCATTAGCATTTGGGGTCTGGGGTCTTGCCTGTTGCTCCTGGCTTTGGTGGGCCACGCCACTGCCACAGCCAGGGCTCCAAGTGGCAGTGCACTGTATGGGCTCTTGACTGTTCCCTCCTTACTCTTGGAAGGAGAACAGGCAGCAGGGATTTTCATTCTTTGTTGGCACCTACTCTCTTCAGCAACCCCAAGATCAGTACCCCAGGCTGCACAAGCTCAGGTTCATGTCTTTACCAAAGGCCGGCAATAATTTCAGAAAGGAATGACAATGAAGGTAAAAAACAGTTCAACTACTTGCTCATCTGGACTTCTAGGGCAGGTGGGGTTCCCAGACAACTTTATTCCATCGGTCTGGCACCCTTGCCCCCTGTCTCGGTGCCTTGGTGATGAGTGTGGGCCTTGCTGTTTGCGCTGCCTGAATTTGCCCTTGTCGCTTATTAGTACTGTGGCCCTGGGCTAAAAGTCATGCCTCTCAGAGCCAATCGGAATAGCTTATTACACCTATTGATTCTGGCATAGTGGGCCTGTGCGGAAATCTCTCTTCTTCATCCCTCCTCCTTCTCAGTCTTCCCCTCCTCCACCTCTTCCTCCTCCTTCTTTGATGTGTAAACCAAGGTATTTGGGGAGCAGGGAATGATGTGATGTTTGGGATTTACTTTAAAATATATTCCAGACCTCCCCCCTCCCCAAAAACAAAAATACAGGCACTTCGGGGGCAGTAGAAGGAGGAGGGCCTATGAAACAGTTGGGGAAGCAGAGTGATAAGTACTCGGAAGGGGCGGGATCCTTCTGCTCTACACATTTTGGTGTATGCTTGAGAATTTTCATAATAAGAGTAAACAAACAAAGACCAAATAATGAGGCTTTCATTCCCTATATCCAAATGACCACAACAGGGCATAGAATGCAATTTCATAGTTGTTCCCCTGGCAATTTATTCTGATTCTCCAAATAAGATTCCAGCTCTCATTCTACCTGTCATAGTCTCTGGATATTGACTGGGAACGTTTTCCTCAACAAGGCCTTGCCAGGCCCACTGCTAGGGAATGTATTGTTTCAGATTCTGTACTCAGGTTTTAAAGATTTTTTTTTTTATTTATTTATCAGAGGAGGGGGAGAGCGAGCACAGGCAGATAGAATGGCAGGCAGAGGCAGAGGGAGAAGCAGGCTCCCTGCCGAGCAAGGAGCCCTTGTGGGACTCCATCCGAGGACGCTGGGATCATGACCTGAGCCAAAGGCAGCTGCTTAACCAACTGAGCAACCCAGGCGTCCCTGTACTCACGTTTTAAAAAAAGTGACCAGTTTCCCGTTTGGAGTGACTCGAATGCAAGACTCACTGTAAGCCATTGTCTTGCTGTGTCCCATCCCTTTCTAAGGACTGCTTGTGCTATCTCTGGGAGATCACAGCATTGGGAGGGGCAGCCCAGGCCTGGGCTATTACAGCAAAGCTGCAGCCTGAAGGGCACGCGTGAGATCTGTGGTTTGAGCTGTCAGAGTCTCACGGAGAAAAAAAAGAGAAATGAATCATCATTTGACCATGACATTCCCACTAAAGGGGAGGACAGTGGGAGAAGAGCAAGGGAAGAGGAAAGAAAAATCTCAAAATAAATGTGGGGTGGACGGCAGGAGGAGGGGGGGCAGGTGTGGCGATTGAACCAACGCTAGCCAAACACACGATTCCGCCCATTCTAGAGCGGACTGGACATAAACATGCTCCCACATCTACTTGTCGGCTGCGTTTTGTCGGCCAGTAGCGAGGTGATTCTTTAAGAGCTCTGAGAACCCAAACTTGTGGCCTCCCAGCAGCTGAGCCGAAGTGGAGCTGGGAGCTGCCCAGACGACCCGAGGCTGCCAGATGACCACCTTCCTCCCTACTGATCGCTGGAGCCAAGCTCGGCGGGGGAGAAGCCACGCTCGCGGGTGGGTGCGGGGGCTAAGGGCGGAAGCCGGGTTCCCACAGAGGACTCCGCGCCCAGGCGGCTGCAGCGGCGGCGCAAGGGGACCGGAGGCCTGACACCGGGACGCGCCCCCCACTCTGGACAACCGGCCGCAGAAGTAAAGGGCCAGCATCCCGCCACAGCTATGCTTCCCGCGGGACAATCTCGGGAGAAGGTCCTGGAAGAGGCTCGCAGGCCGATTTTCCGAGGGAAACGGCGAGGTGGGGAGGGAGCGCCCCTGACCCTACCCGCCCTCCCCTCTCCCGCTCACGCCTCATCACCAGCGGAGGGGCTGCTCCGCAGAAACTTACTCGAGGTTGTAGTGTCGCCCTCCGCCGCATGGGGGCCGCATCACCTGCTGGCTCGGCGTTAGCGGTCCGCACCCCTCTCTTGGCGGAGGCAGGCGGAGGCGGGCCTGCGGAGTCCTCTTTCATTGGCCGGGGCGCAGACGCTGCCATGTTGGAGGAAGCAGTGCCTTCTGTTCGGTGGAAACGCCGTGGCTTCACCGGTAGCGTCGGTAGGAGCGCAGCCTCCTACCTTTCCTCCTCGTTCGAGTGTCGGTGCTGAGAGGCGGCGGCCGGCGGGATGGAGAGAAGTAGGATGAACCTGCCCAAGGGGCCGGACAGGCTCTGCTTCGACAAGGACGTGTTCATGAAGGTGAGCGCCTGGGCTCTGCTCCCCGGAGCTGGGACGTGGGTGGCCTGCCCTCCTTGGCCCTCCGGGGCCTCTCCTCGGGCTTCTCCTGCGGGCTTCCTGGGCCGTCCCCGCCCGGACGGGTCCTCGGCAGGGACCTCACTGCACTTCGCAGTGAGTCTCTTGGCCTCGGGTGGGCTAGGTGCAACCTGGAGAAAGCACTCCTGTGAAATCGTGCACATTGAATGAAAAGGCCTGAAAGTTCAGGGCAAGTGGTTTTGAGCTAAACATAAAAGCCCCGGACCCGTAGGACCCGCCTCTGGTACCGTGCGGCACAGTCAGACCGCCGCTCCCCCAGCCTGACAGAAGCCTCCCAGTGCCTTGTGCCTTGAAGCTCAGCGACTGTGCGTTGAACACATCTCTGAACACACGTACTTACCAGGAATCGGGTCAAAAAGGCACTTAAGCTAACGTTTATGCCTGACTTTCGTCTTAAGCTCAGAATGAGAAATCTGAAAGACTGTACTGTCCTTACTGGTTCTGGTCCAGTACTACAAAGCATACCAAGCTCCTTTTCTAATGTTTCCCTACTTCTCTTGGTGAAGTCAGCCTGAAGCTGGCAGCAGATAACTGTAGGACATAAACTTACAGAATAGAAATTTAAACTGAAAAGACTTTACTGACAGGAAAGGTTCATCAGACATAGCCTTGAAAATGTCCCAAGGTTTGAATCAGAGCCAGGAGGAGCTTTATCTGTTTTCTGTATCCCTCTGGGTCTGTACTTAAACTATCAAAACGTATATGTTTAATTTCTAAGGATTGGGATTTAGTAGCTGGTTTCAGTGTTAAAAAGTTTTGGCTCTGTAGGTACCTAAAATTCTGAAGAGTTTGAATTTCTTACTTTTTTATGGCTTCAAGTCATAATATGTTTTTTTCTTTTTTGGGTTAACCAGCTAGTTCCTTTTTGATACTTGCATTCAGATCACATCTCCCAAACTCTGGCTTTAAAAGTCCTTATGTCTGGATCCTCTGCGGTGTGGCCATATCATTTTTAATATGTAGGGATGTCTAGACGAAGGTATATTGTACTCTTGTTCTTGTATGGTGATGTTAAGCCACTGTAATAAAAGGTGTAAAGTGAATGGAGTGTCTGAAGGAGAGCACAGAGTGAATTCTCTGATCCAGAAACCTTTTGTTAATGAAGGACACGTGATGAGGAGAGAGGTCATTGGAAGAAGAAAAGGCACACACATAGACTTAAAGAATCTCAAAGCACGGAAGTCTCTTTAGCTTGTCTGTCTTTGGACTTCGTCAGGCTTTCTTTGGGCCTAACACTAGCATTTTCTAACACTTCCTAGCCCTGCCATCTTTCTCACTCTGAGCTGACAGAATGCCTTTGGTCAAAGCAGCTTCGGAAAATAGAAATCTCAAAATAGCAGTTCTAAAGTAGGACTTAGAGGTAGGAAGAGAGCAAACTGGGAAAGTGGCTAGAATGCCAGCAATTCCATATTCTTTCAAAGCTCTGAAATTTCTGAATATAATGTACAATTTGTAGTGTTAATGAACATGACCCCTTCATACATAGAAGGAAAATACATGGAACAGCTGTTCTGTGTAAAGTGGTATTGATCTTCTATGTGGGAGCTGGAGATAAAGGTTATTTGCAATTTCTGTTTCCATCAGAGAGATGTTTTGTTAAGTTACAGTTCCGAGGCAGAAATGAGCGGAGAGCTTACTGTCTACATAGGTGTCTTGTTTGGCACATTTTGGAATGAGACTGGGATGGTAGAAAGGGAGATGGGGTGGGGCTGCGGGTTGCACCTTGGACACTGCATACATTGAGGGGTCCACGTTGATGCAGTCTTCATGGTAGAGCTGCAGTCAGGTTTACAGCAGGAAGTTGCATGGTCATATCTGTTGAGTTCGAGCTGACTGGTGGCAGGAGACTACTTAAAAAGTCATGTTTATGAGATCTAATAAGAAATAGAAGGGGAAAGGTATGCAAAAGAGGTAGGTGATCAAAGTGCAGGAATGGCAGATGGGGAAGGGTCACCTGGGGCAGAGGCACTGGCAACATCATACTTTGTTGGCTTAGAAATCCGAAAATCCTTTGGGTTGACAGCCAACTAATAGATGAGCAGGACATAAGGTATTGGTAGTAGGGGGAGAAAGTGGCATAACAGATAAATTAGACCATTTACATGGGTGTGCTATTGACATCACAAGTAGCCTTCCTCTTTCATCTCCAGTCGTACAGAAAAATTAGCAGCCATCCCACGGGACCTCTTCCATCCTGCTGACCATGATCCCATTCTTGTATTTGTCCCCTTCTCCTCCTCGCCTGGTACGGGGAGGGGCTCTCCTTCCTCCTCGGGTTCAGTCTCCACTCTGGCTCGGAGTTCATGCCCTCCCGCCCTTCCAAAAGCCTGCAAGGATCCTCTCCCCTGCACTCCTTCCCATCACACGCTCCTGTTTGATCCTCTCCCACTTGACTGCCCCACCTCTAGGTATTGCCCTGTCACTGTCGCACATCACAGCCAGTGCTCAGGGGTTGACTTGACTTTCCCACCTTCCACCCTTCAGGCCCTGTCGTTCCACTAAAGAGTTCTTACCAAAACTGTTTCTAAGTCAGCGCACCTGACCTTTCTCTGTCTCCTTACTCGACATCGCAGTAGACCAAATGCTCTGCATTGCTTCCTGTCTTTCTTCTACCTCTCTGATGTGTCTCCTGTGCAAAGTCATGCTCCTGGTAGCCACTGAATGCTGATTATGGGCTCAGCCCCGTGTTCCTTTCTTTCCCTAGATGACCTTTTGTGCAGCTTCATGACCACCTATCAGCAGGTAAGGCAGATTCCTGTCTCTGGTCCACACGCTTCCTGAGCACCAGTTCTGTGTATCGGACTTGCTGACCTTTCTTCTCGGATGTGTCTGTGGCCCCTCAGACTCATCAGGTTCAAGACGGAATTCATGAGCACCTCCTCCACGGAAAACCACCTTTCTTATTCTATTGCCTCTCTCGGTAAACACTTCATCCGTTTAGCCTGGAGTCGGGAAACCAGAAGTCAACTCCTACTCTGTCACCTTTCCAGAATCTAGTCTGTTACACCAAGTCCTGTGGATTTCGCTTACTAAACCTCTTGAGTCCATATACTTCTTTCCATCTCTTCTCGTACCTTTGCAGTGCGCCCTTGCCATCACACCGTAGAAGCTTCTCACCCAGTCTCCATGTGCCTTCCTTGTCTTTCTGGCCCCTGGTCTACACTGCAGGCGAGCCACTCTTGTCAGAATGCGGATGTGATCTTGTATGTACCAGGTGACTGGTCAGTCCACCAGCTCTTGAAAAACCATTTTCCCACGCACTCGAACGTATTTCAAAGAGAATCAGTCCCCCATGGGGTAGTTTTCCTTGGTAGACAGTTTGTTTCTGCAATGAGCCATCTGCCTCCTTTGAACTTCTCTGTGTCAGTTTCTCTCTGGAACCTGTGGCTTCGTTGGCACCCCGGGTAGGCACATGATGACCTTTTCCATGAGAAGTGAAGGCAGGAGCCCTCTGGACAGTGAATGTATGTACCCTCATGTTCCATAGGTAAAAGAACCGTGTGTGGGGGTGGGGGGTAAGTCCTTGAGGCTCCTCCCTGTTCTAATTGGGTGAACTGGGAATTTTGAGGCAGGAAGCAGGTCCTGTGTGTCCTTGTTTGCAGGGAGCATGCATTCTGATGGACAAAACGGAAAAGGGGAAGAATGAGCAGCTGCTCAGATCTGTTTGTACTGTGCTGGCTGATTAGCTGTGACCTGCAGATGTGGGTCCCATCCTCGGCTCTGCTCTCTGCCTGCTTATGTCTGACTTGGGGCAAATCACTCGCCTCCGGCCTTCTGTTTGCTTGTTAGTATAATGAGGTGGTGCTTATCTATGTGATCTTTGCCGGCTCCTCTGAAAAGACTCCAGTCCATCCTGGCTTGCAGATAAGGAAACTGAGGCCTGAGGTGTGATGACTTCCTTTGAAGCCACACAGCTAGTTGGGGCCAATCACAGGCCAGATCTCCTGACCCCCACGCATCAGTCCTTGGAAATCCTACTGTAATATGTTCCTTTCCAGAGGCCACAGGTGGGAACTGAGGGAAGTGGGACAATCAGAACATTAAGAATAGCGCAGAAGATGGCACAATGTCCGCATGCCTTGGCACCTGCATTTCACCAATAGGGCCACCTCTTACCTTAGAAGAAGTTCCCACAGGGCTGGTGATCTGGATGCCTGGCCTGGAGCTTAGCTATGGTAAATGGGACCAGAGGGAAGTGATGGCTGTTTGAGGTGGACTTTGTTGACAGCAGCTGGAGATAGCAGCTGACAGAGGAGGAAGAGGGAAGAGTGACAGACGGCAGATAGCCGCAGGCCCACAGGTCAGCCACTGTTGCCCAGGGTCGCCCATCCCCAGGAGCCGACTTCATATCACAGGATCTGAGTGCTTACCCTGTGGGTTCTTAGTTCGATGTCACGTCTTGATGACAAGATTCCATTCTCTTCCGCATCAGTGTGAGACAGACATCGTAATGAAATTCTAATTAGCCAAATATGGAATGTAAGCCTGGAACTCATTTTATAGAGAAATTTTCTTATGTGAACTACTTTCCCTGATGATAGAGGAGTTGTGACGATGTAACATCAGATAAAGTTTATCTGATTGGCACTTGTAAGAAGGGTTCCCGGCAAAAAAGAACTGTTTTTTTGTTGTTGTTGTCCTCCCTTTTGATCTTTCCTTTCCATTCCTTTTTTTTTTTTTTTTTTTTGTCTTGTGAGCGGTCATCTGATTTATAAAAAGATGCAACAAAAAGTAAAATGGTACAAGATAATCAGTTTCAAAACATAAAAAAGTGAGTGTCTTTAGCCATAGCTCAGAACAGAGGAACTGGGTAAGGAGAATTGCTTGTATGAACTGGCAACAGGAAAAGTTGGTAAAGGAGAGCTGAGGAACTCTATTAAGACATAGGAGTGAGGGGCTCCATCATCATCTGGCATTTGCTCAGTGTCGTCTATATGGTTAGAGATGTCCATGATGGGAACTCCAGCAATCTTCTGGGTCTGGGTCAGCTGATGCCACAGTGTAACACTCTGAAGTACTTCCATACTGAGCAGTCATCTGCATAGTTTGTCTTGTGTGTACGTGGTAATCATTTGAATCTTGGCTCTTTCGCAATCCTTAGAGCCTCTTGATACTTTCACCCCGGTTTCTCAGTTTCAGCCATTACACAGTCAGTTGTACAACTGGTAAACTTGGCACACAGCCCATCCATCATTGACCGGTCAAGTTTGGCTTAAATAGAAAAGTTGATAAAGTCGGTACCAACCAGGATGTGGTAAGTCGGCCCAGCTGTGTGTTTATATTGGAAAAAGCAGGAGGGATGTTGGGGGACTTCTCTTTCCTTGAGTGCATGGGATCCTTCTTTTCTTTCTTTTTAGGTTTTAATCTGTCCTTCTCTCAGAGAAGGATCTCAGAGCTAAGCATTTGCTTCCTGGTCACATAGTTTCTTGCTTTCTCTTGCTTCCCCATGTTCACATCATGCCCATTTCTCCTTGCTTTTGATTTTCTAATTCACTCTTTGTAGTACCATAAAACTTATTTAAATAAAATGTTGGCCTACTAAGTTATTGATTATTAGTAAGTTCTTTGTTCAAAATTTGAGAGCAAGAAGTATTATGTAAATATATCTTTTTGTTATTTAACTAGTCTTACAACATTTAGCATCAAATTTCTTGAAACATTTAAACAAATTAATCACAAACTGGGGCTTGGGCTCTTTCTTTCTTTCTTTTTTTTTTTTTTTAAGTAATCTCTATACCCAACATGGGACTTGAACTCACAACCCTGAGATCAAGACCTGCACGCTCCAGTGACTGAACAAGCCAGGTGCCCTTTGGGCTTTTTGTTTTTAAGTTCCTCAGGTGAGGGGGTGCCTTAGTGGCTCAGAGGTTTAAGCTTCTGCCTTCAGCTCAGGTCATGGTCTCAGGGTCCTGGGGTCGAGCCCTGCATGGGACACTCTGCTCAGCATGGAGCATGATTCCCTCCCTCTCTGCCTACTTGTGATCTCTCTCTCTGTGTCAAATAAATAAATAAAATCTTAAAAAAAAAAAAAGTTCCTTAAGTGATTCTAATGTGTGACCAGTGTTGAGAACTCTAGCACTGGATAATTCCTTTAAATAGCTCAAGAAATTAATTTTGAAAAGCGAACTAAAAGCCTACATAGATTATGATTGGTGTTAAATTGAGGGGAAAAAAGAGATAAAGAGAAGAAATCAGCTGGAACAGAGTGTAATTAGGTACTCAAATATTTGTTAGATGGATAAATACATTTAGGGAATGTAGGGTTTGTTGTTTTTTTTTGTCTCTTCATAAATATGTGAAATGGGTATATAAATTCAAGAAAGGAGTTTGATATAAAATTGATTAAAATGTTAGAACAGAAGTTTTTTAGAATTTTAGTGTTATTATTTCATGATGCTTTTAAGATGATCTCTCTGTAGATGGTGGGAAGATCTTGTTAGCATATGTTTTTAATTTCTCAAGCTTGAATAATTTAGTCACTGAACAAAGATTTAGAATGAGTTTTGGGAGACACAAGTCCTAGATTATGTCCCCACCTAGCTGGGTCAGAGATTTGAGAGCAGGGGCTGGAGGGAAGAGCTCCAAGGACATTTTTGTATACATGCTGATACCTTGGGCGGGAACACTCTTCCCACACTTCCGGTGGCTAGCTCTTTTGTGTCATTTGGATCTCAACTCATTGTTCTATATTTCCTGGTTCATCCAAGTTAAAATACATCCCATTTGTCACTCAACCTTTACTGTGTCCTGTTTTCTTTTTAGCTGTGATCACTATTCATTAATCACTATTTGATCACTGTTCATTAATATAATGTTTGTTTACATATTTATTTTCTCATTTCTGCATTAGAATATCTGCTCCTTAAAAGCAGAGACCTTGTCTTTTCTTTTCCTGACTGTGTCCCCAGGTCTTAGAGCAGAGCTGGAGTTGCATGATAAATATTTGAGGAATATTTATGGGATATACAGGGACATTTATTCATCTCTGTTTTCCATTGTTTTCAAGAATGGTTGGAAACACACACATACGTGAGCTCACACAAACTTTCTATGTCTTTCAACCCCTATGTAGTGTGCGGATTAGTGCTTAACTATTTTGGTTTTTTGTCTCGATGAAATGGGACATGTTTCATAAATTTCATATGCCCTCTTAGTACTTCTCATCATTACAGAGTGATGGTTCTGGGGGATTCTGCTTCTCGTGGAGATAGTATATAGTGATTTTATAAGTCCATGTATCTGGGAAGGAGTGTTTTACTTCTTGGCAGCTTAGAGAACTTCAATCTTTCCAAATTCCATGTAATTTTCATAGCATTAAAGCTACTAATTTCAGATTATTGGTAAGTTTTAAATGATTAATTCCCAGGTTACTTTGAATTAGTCTTTGTTTGCCATCCCTGATTGCAGCTAGTTAGTAAAGTAGCTAAACTTTTAAACTCTACTTGGTTTTAATTTTGAGTGATGTCACTGCTTCTCTCATGGTTAATGGTTCTTAATTACCTGCAGCTTGTCTGGTTTGCTCATTTATTTTCCTGTGTTCCAACACCTCTTGTGATCTCCCAACTTCTGGCCTTTTGGGGGATTTGTACTTTAACTGGGTTCAGATAGGAAATGCCCCTGAGTACAAAGAGAAGATATTTTTCTTCTAACTTCACTATCTCCTATTATTAATGTATTACATTGTTGTGGTACATGTGTTACAACTGATGAACCAGCATTGATACAGTATTAATTAAAATCCATGGTTTACATTAGGGTTCACTCCTCTTTCTATAGTTCTGTGGGTCTTGACAAATGTATAATGTTATTTACCTACTGTTGGTATCTTACAGCCTAGTTTCATTGCCTTGAAAAACCCTGTACCTCATCTATTTGTTTCTTCTCCTCTCTCTGCACCCTCCTTGCTCACCCCTCAGCCTGGGATCTTTTTACTGTCTAGAGTTTTACTTTTTTAGAGGCACCTGGCTGGCTTAGTTGCTAGGGCATCTGACTCTTGATCTCAGGGTTGTGAGTTCTAGCCACCACATTGGGTATAGAGATGACCTAAACAATAAATAAAAATAAAAATGTTGGTTAATTTTTACCTTTTCCAGAATGCCATAGAGTTGGAATCATATAGTATTTAGCCTTTGAGACTGGTCCTTCACTTAGCAATATGCATTTAAGGTTCTTCGAAGTCTTGTGGCTTAATAATTCATCTTTTAATTGTCGAATAATCCGTTGTGTGGGTGTGGCACAGTGTACCTGTTCACCTACTGAAGGAGATTGGATTGCTTCCAAGTTTTGGCACTTCAGAGAATAAAGCTGCTGTAAATATCCGTGTGCAGGTTTTTGTGTGGACACTAGTTTTAAGCTCTTTTGGGTAAATACAAAGGAGCACAATTACTGATCTTATAGTGAGAATGTGTTTAGTTCTGTGAGAAACTGCCAAGCTGTCTCACACAGTGCCTCCCATTTTGCATTCTGACCAAACAGTGAATGAGAGTTTGGTTGTCCCACATCCTTGCTAGCATTTGGTATTACTAGTGCTTTGGATTTTTTATATTCTACGTGATATGTAATAGTACCTTGTTTAAATTTGCAATTTCTTAATGACATACAAAGTTGAGCATCTTTTCAGATCCTTTTTTTTTTTCGTTTTTAAAGATTCTATTTATTTATTAACAGCACAAGCATACGGAGAGGTAGCAGCAGGCAGCAGGAGAGGGAAAAAAGCAGGCTCCTCGCTGAGCCGGGAGCCCAGTGTGGATTTCAGTCCCAGGACCTGAGCTAAAGGCAGATGCTTAACTGACTGGGGTTCCCAGCCACCGCTCTTTTCACATTTTTAAATTAGGTTTGATTTCTTGTTGCTACTAAGACATCTTTATATTATATTTCTTATTTTAAGTCCTTTACCATGGCTGTGTTTTGCAGATATTTTCTCTACTCTGTGACTGGTCTTTTCATCTCTCTCTCTTTTTTTTAAAGATTTTATTTATTTATTTGTCAGAGAAAGAGCGAGCGAGAGTGAGCACAGGCAGACAGAGTGGAAGGCAGAGTCAGAGGGTGAAGCAGGATCCCTGCGGAGCAAGGATCCCAATGTGGGACTCGATCCCAGGACGCTGGGATCATGACCTGAGCCAAAGGCAGCTGCTTAACCAACTGAGCCACCCAGTTGTCCCGTCTTTTCATTCTCTTAACAGTGTCTTTTACAGAGAAGTTTAATTTTAACAAAGTCCCTCTCATCAATTTTTTTCTTTCATAGATCATGCTTTTGGTTTTATATCTGAAAAGTCATTGCCAAATCCAAGGATCCCTACATTTTTTCTTATGTCATCTTTAAGAAGTTTTGCATTTTACGTTTAGGTTTTGTGAAAGGTGTGAAAAGTTTGTTTTTATTCTTTTCATTTGTTTGTTTTTTCTTATCAATGTCCCATTGTTCGGTTCCATTTGTTGAAGACTGTCCTTGCCATTGAGTTGCCTTTGCCTGTGTGTGTGGATGTTGTTCTGGGCTCTCCACTCTGTTCCAAGCACCTGTCTCTTTTGCCAGGCACCTTCTGTCTTAATCACTATAGCTTTAATAGTAAGTCTTGAGATTGGGTGGTGGCAATCCTCAATTTCCTTTTTTTCCCCGCTATTTAATATTTTGTTGACTACTCTGGGACTCTTGGTTTTCCAGTTTTCCATCCAAATTTTAGAGTCAACATGTTGGTATGCACAGAATAACTTCCTGGCATTTTGATTGGGATTGCATTGAGTCTGTCGATCAGTTTGGGAAGAACTGACCTCTTAACAGTATTGAGTGTTCTTACCCAAGATTGTGGACTTTCTTTCCACTTCACATCTTACCTTGCTTGTTATCTTTCATCAGAATTTTATACTTTTTCTCATATAGATCTTGTGCATATTTTGTTAGATTTGCACCTAAGTATTAATTTTTTTGGTATGCTAATGTAAATGGTCTTGTGTTTTTAACTTCAAATTCCACTTGTACATTGCTGGTATATACGAAAGCAATTGACTTTTTAAATTTTTTAATTAAAATTCAATCTCGTTAACATACAGTGTACTTTTAGTTTCATGGTTAGAATTTCGTGATTCATTGGTTGCATACAACACCCAGAGCTCATCCCAACAAGTGCCCTCCTTAATACCCCTCACGCAGTTACCCCAACTTTCCCCTCTCCAGTAACCCTCAGTTTGTTTCCTGTAGTTAAGTCTCTTGTGATTTGCCTCCATGTCTGTTTCTATTTTTCCTTCCCTTCTCCTATATTCATCTGTTGTTTCTTAAGTTCCACATGTGACTGAAACTATATGGTATTTGTCTTCCTCTAGTTCCATCCATGTCCTTGCAAATGGCAAGATTTTGTTCTTTTTGATGGCTGAGTAATGTGTGTGTGTGTGTGTGTGTGTATGTATACCACATCTTCTTTATCCATTCATCTGTTGATGGACATCTGGGCTCTTTCAATAGTTTGACTATAAACATCTGGGTGCTTTTGCCCCTTCAAATCACTTTGTGTACTTTGGATAAACATCTAATAGGGCAATTGCTAAGTCGTTGGGTTGTTACATTTTTAACTTTTTGAGGAGCCTCCATACTGTTTTCCAGAGTTGCATTCCCACCAACAGTGTAGGAGGATTCCCCTTTCTCCACATCTTCGCCAACATCTGTTGTTTCCTGACTTGTTAATTTTAGCCATTTTGACTGATGTAAGGTGGTGTCTCATTGTGGTTTTGATTTGTATTTCCCTGATGCTGAGTGATGTGGAGCCCTTTTTCATGTGTCTGTTGGCCATTTGGATGTCTTCTTTGGTCTGTTCATGTCTTCTGTCCATTTCTTGACTGGATTTTTTTGTTTTTTGGATGTTGAGTTTGATAAATTCTTTATAAATTTTGAATACTGGCCCTTTGTCTGATACATCATTGGAAAGCAATTGACTTCTGTATTTTAACTGTGTATTGTGCAGACTTGCTATAATCACTTGACTAGTTTCAGGAGGGTGTGGGGTGTGAAGTCTTTGTATTTTCTGTAGACAGTCATGTCATCTGTGAACAAAGTTTTATTCTTTCCCAGGTTGTATACCTTTTGTTTCCTTTTCTTACCTTATTTCATTAGTTTGGCCTTCCAGTATAGTATTGAATAGTAGTAGTAGGAGGGACATCCTTGCCTTGATTCCCTGTCTTCTATTTTCTCAGTATTAATATCATGTTAGCTGTGGATTTTTGGAAACATTCTTTATCAAGTTGAGGAAGTCCTCCTATTCTTAGTTTCCTGAGGGTTAATAATGAAGAGGTGTGGATTTTGTTAAATGTTTTTTTTCCTCCCTTCATTGATATGATCATGTGATTTTCTTTCTGTTGATATGATGGATCACATTGATTTTCTAATGTTGAACATTTTCTAATGTTGCATACCTGGAATAAATCCTACATGACCCTGGTGTATAATTTTTTAATATAGTGTTTGCTTTTATTTGCTAATTTTTGTTGAAGATTTTTATGTCTGTGTTCATGAGAGATACTAGTTTATAGTTTCTTTTCTTGTAGTATTGGTTTTGGTGTCAGGGTAATAATGATCTCCTAGAATGATTTAGGAAGTACTCCTTCTAGTTTTACTTTCTGGAAGAGATTTTAGAGAATTGTGTAGTATTCCATAAATGTTTGGTTGAATTTACAGTGATTGGGATTGTTAGCAGTAGCCCTCCCTTCTTTCATCTGATATTAGTAATTTATGTCTTCTACCTTTTTTTCTTTGTTTGACTGGCTAAGGGTCTATCTGTTTTATTGATGTTTTCAAAGAAACAGACTTGGGGTTTATTGATTTAAAAAAAATTACTGGTTTTAATTACATTGATTTCTGCTCTAATTTTTATTTTTTTTCTACTTCCTTTAGGGTTTTTTTTTTTTTAATGATTTTATACGACACAGAGAGAGTCAGTGAGAGAGGGAATACAGGCAGGAGGAATGGGAGATGGAGAAGCAGCCTCCCTGAGCAGGAAACTCTGATGCAGGGCTCTGTCCCAGGACCCTAGGACCATGTCCTGAGCCAAAGGCAGATGATTAACCAACTGAACCACCCAGGAGCCCCTCCTTACTTTAGATTTGATTTTGTTGTTGTTGCCTAAAATGGAAGCTTAGATTATTGACTTTAATCTTTTTTTTTCTAATATTTGCATTCAGTACTGTATTTTCCCTTTAAGCAGCATTCCACACATTTTGCTACATTGTATTTTGTTGAGACTGGTCTCCTGTCATTTAGAAGTGTGTCATTTAATCTCCATGTATTTTGGACTTCTTCAACTATCTTCTGTTACTGATTTTTAATTCCATTGAGGTCTGAGAACATATTTGGTATAATTTTTATTTTTAAAAATTTGTTGTGTTTTGTGGCCCAGAATTATTCTGTCTTGATGAGTGTTCCATATGAGCTTAAGAAGAATGTGTGTTGCACTATTACTGGGCGAAATAGTCTGTGTACATCTGTTGTACGGTAATTGATGGTGGTGTTAAGTGTGCCATGTCTGGACTGAATGTCCACATCTGTCAAATCCTTGTTGCCCTGCTGCTGGATCGGCCCATTAATGATGAAGAAGTGTTGAAGTCACCAGCTGTGATAATCGAATTGTTTATTTCTCCCTGCAGTTCTGTTAGGTTGTGTCTTACCTGTGTTGATCAGGCACACATACCTTAAGGATAATTGTGTCTTCTTGGTCAGTCGATTTCTTTATCATTATGTAATGCTGCTCTTTATGCCTGATAATTTTCCTTCTCTGAAATCTGCTTTGTCTGAAATTCATGTAGCTACGCCATTGTTCCTGTGATTAGTGTTACTTTGGATTTTTTTTAATGTATCCTAGCATTTAGCTTGTTGATATTTAAGTTGTTTCATTTTTCATCAAAATATAATTCACAAAGCATAATAGTTGCCATTTTAAAGTGTACTCTTCTCTGGTTTTTAGTATATTTACTGTGTATATGGTACATACGTCACTTCTGTCTAATTCCAGAATGCTTCCATCACCCGAAAAATAAACCTTACTTCCAATTCTCCCCTCCCCTTATTCCCTGGCAATCATGAATCTACTTTCTGTTTTTATGGATTTGCCTTTTCTGGAACATCTCATATCAGTGGAATTGTATAACACGTGACCTTTTGTGTCTGGCTTCCTTTAACCTGAGAGTAGAATGTTTTAAGACTTTACTCGTGTTGTAGCATGTAACAGTTTATTCCTTTTTATGGTTGTGTAAGAGGCTCTTCCACATTTTATGTATCCATTCATCAGTTGATGGACGTTGGGTATATACTCTTTTGGCTGTTACGAGCAGCGCTGCTGTGCACATTCATGTACAGGTTTTGGCAGGAACATCTGTTGTCAGTTCTGTCGATGTCATACCCCTAGACGTAGAACTGCTGGGTAATTGTACGTGTGTAACTTCTTGAGGAGCTACCGAGCTGTTTGCTGCCTTAGCCACACTGTTTTACATTCTCACCGACAATACAGGAGGGTTCCAGCTTCTCTGCCTTCTTGCCAGCACTTTTCTTCTTCTTTTTTTTTCTTTTTCTTCTATTTTACCATAGTTGTCCTAGTGGGTGTGACGTGGCATCTGCATGTGCTTTTGATTCGCATTTCCCCAATGACTAAGGATGTCGAACATCCCGACATGTGCTCTTGACCATCTGTGTATCATCTTTGGAGAAATGTCTATTCAAAAGTCTTTGGCTTGTTTTTAAATTAGGTTATTTGTTTTTTTGTTGTTGAGTTCTAAGAGTATATTTGCATATTCTGGTTATTAGATCCTTGTCAGACAAATGATTTGCAGATACTCTCTCCCATTCTGTGGGTTGTCTTTTCACGTTCTCCGTAGTGTCCTTTGACACACGAAAGTTTTTATTTTGATCAAGTTCAGCTTATCTAATATTTCTTATTGCTTTGTGTATCATGTCTAAGAAAGCTTTTCCCGATCCAAAGTCATACAGATTTTCACCTGTTTTCTCTGAGTGTTACAGTTTTGACTCTTACATTTAAATCTTTGATCCATTTTGAGTTATATTTTTGTGTATGTGTGACGTTGCTGTTCCAAGTTCATTCTTTTGCATGTAGATATTCACTTGTCCCAGTAGTAGGCACTCGAAAAGACTGTTTCCCCCCCCCGTTAAATGGTCTTGGCATCCTTGTGAAAAATCAGTTGACCATAAATGTATGAGTTGTAAATACTTTCTTTTTGAATACTTGGGGAATCTACACTATAAAGTAAAACCATTCCTAAAGTAGTAAAACCATTCTTGGTTAAGTGAAATGGGTCTCTATTATGGCACTGTGAGTTTGGGTTTGCTTTTCACAGCAAACGCTGCCTAACCCAGTATTCACAGATGTTCCGAGTTATTTAGTCATGTGTTATGCAACTTTTGTTTATCTGAGAACAAATGCATAAATGGTAAGTTGAGTACTAATATTACCTAATAGCATTTGTTCACTGAGGCTAAGTTATATGATTTATTTATTTATTTATTTATTTAAGATTTTATTTGAGAGTGAGAGAGTGCAGGAGCAGGAGGAAGGGACAGAGGGAGAAGCAGGCTCCTTGCTCAGCAGAGCGCCTGATGTGGAACTCAAACCCAAGAGACTGGGATCATGACCTGAGCCAAAGGCAGATGCTTAACCACATAGGCACCCCAGTTATACAATTTAGAATGCCATCATGAAGTTCAAGAACTTCAACAATGTGTAACTGAGGCAGGGAAAGTGATCGACCTAAAGGTATTCAGTTGATGCGTAGGATGGCCAGGATTATGAACCAAGACCCCCTCCCGTGATGTACTACATAACTATGATGTAAGGTCTGAAATTGTCTCAGGAGAGAAAGGTCCAGGCTAATTTGGTCACCAGTGTAAGGAGCAGGTGGCTTTCTGTAGATGACTGTGAAATTACGGTTTGGTATGAAGTCCTTCTCTCCGACACTAGCAGGGTCAGTCTTTGGTTGATTAACTAAAAAAGTCAGTTTAAACAAGTACTCTTAGGGAATGGTACATACAGTTTTTAGCATTTTATTTGGAAAAAATATATGTACATTTATTCTCCATTGAAACAGTGCCAGGTCTTTTCTCTGGAAACTGGCCTGCAGATTAGATTTCTGAGTTATCACAGCACTTGGGTCGCTCAATAGGTTAGGCATCTACCTTCGGTTCAGGTCATGACCTCGGGGTCCTGGGATGGAGTCCCACATTGGGCCCCCTGTTCAGCAGGGAATCTCCTCCCATTGCCCCTTTCCCTGCTCATACTGTCTGTCTGTGTCTCAAATAAATAAAAAGAATCTTTAAAAAAAGTTTTCTATGTTGTCTTTTTTTGCATTCAGTTTCAGTTTCTTTAACTGAATTGAGTGAGAATCCTGTGATCACTCCCTCCCTGCCTGGTACTTGGTCATCTCACCCATACCTAACTTAGCAAAAATTTTCTTATTGATTTCTTTGTATCAAATCTTTCCAAAGTAGCTGTGTTAGTTTTCAAAAGAACAGTGATTTTTTTTGCAGTCATATTTTGTTGGTTTACATAGTGTTTAATGAAAAGTAAGTGTAGGTGTCCTTAACTAGTTTGGGAATCATCACATTTGATTCTTTTTTTTTTTTTTAAGATTTATTTATTTGACAGAGAGAAATCACAAGTAGACGGAGAGGCAGCCAGAGAGAGAGAGAGAGAGGGAAGCAAGCTCCCTGCCGAGCAGAGAGCTTGATGCGGGACCCGATCCCAGGACCCTGAGATCATGACCTGAGCCAAAGGCAGCGGCTTAATCCACTGAGCCACCCAGGCGCCCCATCACATTTGATTCTTGCTGACTAAACAGGTCATGGAGTAGCAGAGTCACAGGGGAATTAGATAGTAATTTATTGCCTCTAAGCATATAAGCCTACCGGAGTATCACAGTATTGTAGAGGGGAAACACAGGATAGCTAATCCTGTGAGACCAATACTTGGAAATAGGTTATGAAAGATTTGGAACATCTGTTCAATGGGACACTCAGCATGCACATAAAATATTAATAGAAATGTATGTGTTTTATGTAAAGACATTCAAGTTATATTTTTAGATGGGAAATTTTTTTAATAGAATGGGTTTTTATTTTTTATTTTTTTATTCTTTTTTTAAGATTTTATTTATTTATTTGACAGAGAGAGAGAGAGGTCACAAGGAGGCAGAGAGACAGGCAGAGAGAGGGGGGAAAGTAGGCTCCGGCTGAGCAGAGAGCCTGATGTGAGGCTTGATCTCAGGACCCTGAGATATGACCTGAGCCGAAGGCAGAGGCTTAACCCACTGAGCCACCCAGGTGCCCCTAGATGGGTAATAGTTTAGAAGAGCATGAATATTTGTGTGTGTGTGTGTGTGTGTGTACACACATATGTGTACACATACATAGATAAGGTCTGGGGTTTCCATTCAAGATGGTGGCATGGGAGGATCTTGATCTCATCTCTTCTATGAAATACACACTGAATCTATAGCTCCATATGGAAAAATTTCCTGTGGAAAAAACCCTACAACTAGCTGAGTGACTCCTACACATTAGGTGAGTAAGAAAAAAAAACCTATGTTGAAGTAAGAATCAGTCTTGCCATAAACCCCACCCCTGGTACAGCGACCTGGGATTGGGAGGGTACTCAAAACCCCAGGCTTCTCCCTGAGGAGCAAAGGGTTTGAGCCCCACTTCTGGCACCCCAACTTCCAAGACGTACATCTAAGAGACAAGACCCCAAAACATCCAGCTTTGAAAGCCATCAGAGCTTGCACCCATGAGACCCACAAGGCTATAGCAAACTGAGAAACAGTTCTTAAAGCAGTCCCGCGAGTAGACTGACCCACCCTGGAACTCAGCACAGAAGCAGCAGACTGAAATGGGATTAGATTTCTGTGAAAGAGGCTCATTTGCTTATCTTAAAGCCCTGAGGGGCAGGCATCTAATTTAACGTGGATCTGGGAGCCTGGTAAGGTATTCTCCAAAGATGGAGCTGATGGGTACCATCTTTGCGCTGTCCTCTACCTCGCTTCTGCTTTCTGGTATCTCCTGGAAAGGAGCTTGAATGCTCGTATGATGCCCCGAGGTTTGCAGTTGCTACCCAGGTATAACTCTAGATCACCTGGCTCAAGCAGCCAGCAAGATTCACACTCACGGTAGTGAGTATCACAGTATTTACAACAACCAAGACTTGGAAATAACTAAAGTGTCCACCAATGGGGTGAATGGATAAAGACAATGTGTGTGTATACGATGGAATATTAACCATAAAAAGAAGGAAGTCTTGCCATTTGCAACAACATGGATGGACCTTGAGGATATTGTGCTGAGTGAAATAAGTCAGACAGAGAAAGAGAAATACTGTATGATCTCCCTCACATGTGGAATCTAAGAAACAAAACAAAATGAAGTCATAGAGAACAGATTGGTGGTTGCCAGAGGCGAGGTTGTGGAGGAAATAGATGAAGGGGTCCAGTGGTATAAACTTCCAGTTAATAAGATAAGCCTTGGGGATGTAATGTACATCATAGTGACTGTAGTAAATAATACTGTGTATTATTGTATATTAATTTTATTATTTTTTATTAGAAATATGTATTATTAGCCCCAGGGTTACAGGTCTGTGAATTGTCAGGCTTACACACTTCCCAGCACTCACCGTAGTACATACCTTCCCCAATGTCCACAACCCCACGACGCTCTCCATACACCCCTCCCTCCAGCAACCCTCAGTTTGTTTTGTGAGATTAAGAGTCTCTTATGGTTTGTCTCCCTCCCAATCCAATATTTTTTTTTAAGATTTAATTTATTTATTGGACAGACAGAAATCACAAGTAGGCAGAGAGGCAGGCAGAGAGAGAGGAGGAAGCAGGATCCCCGTTGAGCAGAGAGCCCGATGTGGCCTCGATTCCAGGACCCTGTGATCATGACCTGAGCCGAAGGCAGAGGCTTTAACCCACTGAGCCACCCAGGTGCCCCCCTCCGAATCCAATCTTGTTTCATTTTTCCTTCCCTACCCCCACACCCCCCACTTTGCCTCTCAAATTCCTCATATCAGGGAGATTGTATGATAATTGTCTTTCTCTGATTATTTCACTCAGCATACCTTCTAGTTCCATCCACGTCATTGCACATGGCAAGATTTCATTTCTTTTGATGGCTGCATAGTATAATATATATATATATATATATATGTATATATATATATATATACATATATATATATATATTTTTTTTAAGATTTTATTTATTTATTTGACAGAGATCACAAGTAGGAAGAGAGGCAGGCAGAGAGAGAGGAGGAAACAGGCTCCCTGCTGAGGAGAGAACCTGATGTGGGGCTCGATCCAAGGTCCCTGGAATCATGACCTGAGCCGAAGGCAGAGGCCTTAACTCACTGAGCTACCCAGGTGCCGTATATTATTATATATTTAAAGTTGCTAAAGCTTAATAGTTCTTAGCACAAGAAAAAATTGTGTATGTTTGGTGATGGATGTTAACTAGTCTTTGGGTGATCATTTCACAACAGATAAAAATATGGAATTTTTATGTTGTACGCCTGAAACTAACATGTGTCCATTATATGTCAGTTTCTTTAAAAAGTAATTGATATTTTATTTTTTTAAAAATTATTTATTTATTAGACAGAGATCACAAGTAGGCAGAGAGGCAGGCAGAGAGAGAGACAGGGAAGCAGGCTCCCTGCTGAGCAGAAAGCCCAATGTGGGCTTGAACCCATAACCACTGAACCAGCCAGGCACCCCAAAAGTAATTTATATTTTAAAGAGAAAGACTATGGCACCTGGGTGGCTCAGTCAGTTAAGCGTCTGCCTTCGGTTGAGATCTTGATTTCAGGGTCTTGGAATGAACCCTGGCATCAGGCTCCCAGCTCAGCAGAGAGCTGGCTTCTCCCTCTGCCCCTCCTCCCACTTGTTCTCTCTGTCTCTCTCTCTCAAATAAATAAAATCTAAAAAAAAAAAAAAAAAGTAAAGAGACCAAAACAAAGTCTGGAAGGATGTGAATCGCTGTGTTAAAATTAAGAAGAAAAAGCTGCTTCTATTTTGAGAAGAGCCTCTTTGAAATGTATAATTAAAAGAAATAAAATGCCTTTAGAGTTAGGCAACAGGAGAGAATGGTCTTGGTGAGGGGCCCCCTTTCCCATAATCTTAGGAAGTGAGCAGACCCCCTGATGTCCTGTGTGTGTTCCCCTGCAGTAATACGGCCTCTTATTCTTTCTCTGATCTTATTTTTCTATGTAAAATGTGGTATCAGTGCAATCATTTTTTCTTTCTGGTTTGATTTTCAGGAAGATTTCAACGTCGATCACTTTGTGTCTGACTGTAGGAAGCGTGTCCAGCTGGAGGAACTAAGAGGAGATCTGGAACTCTACTATAAACTTCTTAAAATAGCCATGGTCGAGCTCATCAACAAGGATTATGCAGATTTTGTCAACCTTTCCACAAACTTGGTAAACCTGAAATTCACAAGTCCTACACACACACACACACACTTTCTCTCTCCTTCATATTTATTAAAAGGGCAGAGTTTTTAGAAACCTTTCAGTTGATTACCCCACCAACCCCACCAGAAACTTGAAGAAATTACCAATTTCATTAATAAAAGAACTAAACTTTTTGGAATACATTTTTTTGTTTTAGTTTTTATTCATTTAAGGTTGCTCTAGTTTGATTATGTTTCAAATTCATTAGTCAACAGTGAAAAGTAAAGGATAATAATACCCAAGGGGTTGTTTTATTAGTTGCTAAGTGATTACCCTGAAGTCTTCCTTGATTTAGACTAATTTGTAGGAGCAAATGTCCACCACTCTTACAATGTTTAATTTACTCCCAGGTATATCTGTTAGCCAGAGCTAGGTTGAGGGAACATTGGCCAATATTGATATTTAAAAAGTTTGGTTTTATAAAAATATAAGAATGATTTGCAGTGAGCTTATCAATTGTTTGTAAAAGCCGTTTAGAAATGTTGAATTTTGTTCCTTGGCAGAAAAGTCTCCTTGTTGATGCTTCATTTTGTTTTAAATCTGTTTGTCCAGAGAAGCACAGAAAGTTGCAGCTCCGTGGGAATTTCAAGAAGCATTAAAATTAATGATGCACATTTGCTTTTGGGAAATATACCACTAAGATAAATATCCCAATAGGATTAAAAACCTAGAAAATTTTACTTCTGTTTAATTTCTATTTTTCTCAAGGCTTATAATAATGTTTAAGAGAGACATAGCCCGTCAGACTTTCACATCAGCTGGCTGAGTATCATCAATTACAGACAGAGAACTGTTCACCTTCTGTGAAAATTTTTCACATTCATTTAAAATGTCATCTAAAGGCAAATTGTTCTTAAGGAAACTTTCGTTTCTCCTGACTTCCCTTATTTTTATAGTTTCATGTATTTCAACAGATTTTTTTCATATTCTATGAACAACATTAATGGCCAAATAACACTTCTGTTGTTTAGCTAGTTATGTAGCAAAATACGGTTGTGCCAAAAAAAACAAGTTAAATCTGGTACTGCTTTGATCGTTAAATAGATACGTCACTATTACTCCTTATCGTGATGTGTTTGTGCCAACCTGGTTTTGCCTTTAGGTTGGCATGGACAAAGCCCTCAATCAACTTTCTGTGCCTTTGGGACAGTTACGAGAAGTTCTGGTAAGTCCCCAATTAATGAAAACAGTCTGCTGTGACGCCTGTTGTCCTCGTCGGCTTTTCTCTAAGAATTCTTTTCATCTGTTAGTTTGGTGGTACTGGTGGTTGTATTTTAACGGTTCATGATTATAATATTCACCTTCAGAAGAGTTGTAAATGATTTCGTTTTTGCATATGCTAAAAACCTAAAAAAACATGTTCGATTTGAAGAAGACATATTCTCAGAGTAGACAACCTTAAAATGTCAGGGGAGAGGAAGCATATTTCCAAATTCAACTTATTAATGCCACTTTGGTCATATGTAAGTGGTTTCTAACTTACGAATGACTTGTATTTTAACAGTTTGTAATCTTGTAAATATCCCCCCCCACCCCACGTAATCTACGTGTGGTTAGGTTCCTGGGCTGATCTACAAAAACTGTGTAATCCCTAATGGAACTGAAGGATAATATAAATAAAATGTAATACTTAATAAATGTTACATTTGCATGTTCTCTCAGAAAAATCTCTGTTGTGGGAATGGGACTCCCCACCTCTAAGCCATTGGGAATAGGAACTCCACCTGGGTGAACAGTGGAGGGGCAGTTGTGGCATCACTTCTTACAGAAAACTGTGCTGCCCTGTCTCCCCTCCCGCCCCCCCCCCCGTCTGTGTCTGGTGCCCTGACTTACGGCCTCTGTCCATTCTGATGCCCTGTCGTAAACTTGTCATAAACGACACCATCCTTCCTTGTGTGTCTCCTCTAGCTTGAGTGGCCTCTTGCGTCCCTCCCCTAAGACAGTGCCTGCATCCTAGAGAGAATATAAGGAGAACATAATTTAAGTGAAGACACAGTACATGGTTAGAACCAAGAAAAATGCGGAGTAATGGAAATATCAGTGCTGAGAAGCCTAGGGGAGGGGCAGGCAGGAAAGAGTTCGTGAAACAGGTAAAAATCTTGAGTTGTGCCTTGAGGTAGCCAATACTTTCCATGGTTTATGTCTCATTTGAATTTTACAAAATCTTGTTAAAGATACTTTTCCTTGGAATGGAAGGGATTTTCATGGTCCGCTGTTGGATTCCACACCAGCCGCTGTGGGGCTCTCCCACTGCCTCCTTGGTGTGCCTCTTCCTCCCGGGGCCTCATAGTGGTGTTGTTTCCCAAGCCTAGCCTTCCTTTGGCCTCCCACTCTTCTCTCGAACCCCCTTCCTGGAGGCAGATTTGCTCTACTCACACAGGCTCCCGTCCCGCCTCACCCCCTGCCATCACCGTATCCCCTCCCTTTTCCATGGCCTGTTTTTATGGCCACTTTGGTCCTGCTCAGCCACAGGCCTGACCTGCCTTTCTGGTCCCAACTCTGAAGCTGTTCTGTGAGATTCTCAGACCACTGAGGGATACGACTATATCTGTCTTCATTGCATCCCTGTAGGCTGCCACAATACTGACGTCCAGGAGGTGTTTCATAATGTTGATGGAGTGAATTAATTCACCTTCCTGTGGAATTTTTGTGATATGCCTACTTCATTCTAGTTGTTTCTGTTAACCTTTGTTTTGGCCCTAATTCCTAATTATCTCTTTATTCATTAGCTTCTGGACATGTTTCTCTACCTCTGTGCTCTGCCTTTTTCTGGTCTTCTGTTCTTCATTCTTGATTCCTGGTATTTCCATACCCACATTTCATCATCATGCATCAGTGCTTTGACATTCTTTCGTTCTCCAAAATATGCAGAATCTAAAGACTTCATCTCAGTGAAGTTAGCCCTCCATTCCTATTTCTACTTCTCTCCAGAAGGAAGCCTGCAGTGCACATGGCTGTGTGCCTGTCTGACCCTGCCCCTGAGTGTGTGTGCACTTACATCTGCTCCCCATCCCCTCCCCACCTCGGCAGCTGTGTACACATGGCTTTCAGAGTCCGATTCGAGCCCCGTCGCATTTCCAGACTCTCCTGTACTTTGCTTCATATTATCTGTTCTCCATTCTAAGCCCCCTCATCCCCATAACTTTCACTGTATATGTCATTCTTCTTCTGGCCATGCGACCCTGCCTTCGTGTCATTATGCCCCCAGGTCATGAGTCCCCTCAACAGTAACTGTGTCTGGTATATCATGTTTTTTTTTTTTTCTTGTCAATATCTGCATAGTACTGGTGCACAGGTATTAATTTCTGTGGAATTGAATGAGATATAGGAAATTGATAATGTGACAAAACAATGTCTGTAATACATTTTCTTTATTATTCTTTTAAAGAGTCTCAGGTCATCAGTCAGTGAAGGAATTCGGGCAGTAGATGAACGAATGTGTAAACAAGAGGACATAAGGAAGAAAAAGGTACCCTCCAGTAGATTTCTTATGCTGCATGCCAGTTGAAGCCCTCTCCTCTTGTCTCCGCGAACTTGTCAGCACTATTCAGCTTTTTTTCTTTTTTTTTAAATTTAGCTTTTTTTCAAAGCTCTCACGCATGTGCATTTTATGCATTATGTCACGTTATCTACCTGAAATAAGAAGACAGAATTTCAGAGGTACCCACACGATCTCAAGATCACCCACTTCCAGAACAAGAAACAGTGATAACTGTTGTCGGTGCAGCGCTTGACAGTTAACGACTGTATAAATTGTCAGCGGCCCTGTAAAGAAAATAGGCCTATATTAGAGACTAGGGGAGAAGTGGGCTTTCCAAAGCAAACTCAGGATTCTGCCGTAGGTTTGCTGTTATTTTCTGATCCTGTGTTCTTTATGTTCTGGTGTTCACTTTAATTTTTTCAATTCCCAGTAGTTAGCATGCGGTGTTGGCTTAGTTTCAGGTGTGTGAGACAGGCAACGGCTCTGTACATCTGAGGGCTCACCCCGGGAGTGTGCCCCTTAGTGCTATCTCCAGTTCCAAGTGTCCCCGATATCATTCATGATCATAACGATGTAGGGGCACAGCGGGCATTGGGAGTCTGGGCTTCTGACTCTCGCCTGCTGCTCTGTACAATGTTTTCTATGTGTATTATTAGCATATTTGTTAAAATCTCAGTGGGGAGAAGCCTGTTTGAGGGACCTTCTGTTTAATTCACCTCTGGATCTCCTCACAGCTTTTGTCCAAAGAATGCTTGTCGTGCGCTTCCAGACAAAACAGTAAGCTTTGTGAGAGCAGGGTGTATTTCTTGCTTTATTTTCTCGTGTCCCCCCCACCCCCCGTCGGAATGAATATTGAGCTCCCAGGGGTGTTCATTATTATTATTATTTATTGAATGGATGACTTTGTATTTTTTTGTTCTTTAAGGATGAGAGTTTTCATAATGTCCCTCAACCTCTTTGATAATATTTGTAGTGTAAAAGGTCTTTAATGATTTGGTGCTTGGGCATATAGGTATATGAGGGCCAGTACAATCGGAGCCAAAGTTAAAACATGAATAAAGGGCCATAAGAAAACAAATGGAGGGGCGCCTGGTGGCTCAGTTGGTTAAACGTCCGACTCTTGATTTTGGCTCAGGTCATGATCTCAGGATCATGTGATTGAGCCCCGCATTGAGCTCTGTGCTCAGCAGGATGTCTGCTCGAGATTCTCTCTCTCCCTCTGCCCCTCCCCTGCACGCGCACATGCAGTCTCTCTCTCTCAAATAAACAAATCTTTTTTAAAAAAATAGGAAAGAAATGCCCATAGAAAGATTCAGGATGGGGAAAAAAGAAATAAGAGTATAGAATATGAGAAAGCAAAGTCTAGGGTTTTTTTTTTTTTCCTCTATAAACTTGCAATAGAATATGGAAGTATGCTTATTCTAGAACTAAGATTTGCATTCTTGAGAATTCTGTGTTTCATAGAAATATTCAAAATATAGCATGCCCTATATATTTGAAGTTAACTTTTGGTCTTATATTTTCCTGCATTTAGCATGGGAAATAAAGATGATTAAGAGTAAAGATGGTGACGTTTTTTGTTTGCTTAATTTTTATTTTTATAGATGTGTGTGTTGAGGCTTATACAAGTTATTTGATCAGTTGAAAAGATTGAAAAAATCTTAAATTCACAAAGTTCGAAAGAAACCTCTGCACTAGAAGCAAGCAGGTAAGCATTTTTTTTTTTTTAACTAAGTAGCACATAAATTAATACTTCACATCCAATCTAATTAGGCGGGGACAGCTTAGTTAGAATTCATTTCTGAACAAGAAGAAAATCCAGGTTTGTGGCTAGAATGTAGCTCCAGGAGAGTGGAGAGCATGAAATGGTGAAATCTATAACACGTTCCTATAAACCCTTTGGTTATAGACCACAGTTCCAACACGTCATTATGCTTGCAGTGTAAAAGTATATTTGGAATCACCTTCCCTGAGGACTAGCAAAGTCCTGTTGATCTTTAAGGCATACCTACCATTCATCTTGGTTTTTCTCCATCTCATTTTTTTTCCTAGACATGCCCAGAGTATTACCATTGATGTATTTTGCACCAGCATTATATTATTATGAAACAGTATAGGACATATCCAGTTGAAATTTACAAACAGGAAAGAAAAAACTTATGAAATAGGAAAAAGATGATGGCTCTCTTTGTTATACTGTGATTGTCTTGTTCCCTTCCTGGTGTGAATTTTCAATCAGCCAGGGTAGATGAGTGACTCAGAAAATGAGTAGTTAGGTCCTGTCAGCACTGTGAGACGCACAGTGGTGCAGTGGGAGTAGCCGGGGCTGGTCCTACACATACCAGCTGGGCTGCCTGCGTCAAGGTCGCCTGGTGCCCTGAGTGCTCTGTTGTGTGACGCTAACAGTCCCTCCCCTTGCAGGCGGAGTTAGGTTTCTAAATTTTAGGAATTAAGGTTTTAGATTTGGAAGGAACTTGAGAGACCATATGCTCCACATGTCTCATGATGGAGATTAAGAACGGACACATCCCAAAGGAAGCGATTCTCTGGTCCTAGGTCTCTGTCCCCTTTCACATCAAGGCATTCAACTAAGTGGTCAGCCTCCACTGTGCTTGTGTCTCTAGCCCGTTGCACTCGTGCTTCTGCCCCATTCGTCCACACTTAGCAGACAGTCTGCACGCGGCCCTTCTGCAGCCCGTGTGTCTCCAGCGGCTCTGCTTCACTGCGGCCCTTGGCAGCGCCTGCAGCCCCTCCAGCCCCTCCAGCCATGTCCATGTTCGGCCCCTGGAGAGCTGGCCCTCCAGTGTTCTTCCCGTCTTTGCTGTTGCTGCTGTGCTCCTCGGATAGAAACACCTCAGTGAGCTCTGTGTCTACAATCCTGTCCCTTTGCAACACTGTCCTTGATAAACAGACATTGTGCGCTTTCTTGCTCAGAATTACCTTGGAGGACTTTTTTCTCTAGAAGAGCAGCTCTGAGCTCTAGAGTCAGGAAAGCCAGAGCAGCGTCAGCGCACAGTAAATCCATCATGCTCTGCCAGGCCCAGAAATGCCGAGAAAAGGATAAATAGGAAATGCGCATGGGATCAGTCAGTAGAGGTTGGGATTAGGCTTCGGCACTGTTCGTGCCAAGCGCTTGCCTTCCCTCCACACCAGTTCTGATGCTCTGGGACGGGGCACACCATGGCAGGTCTCCAGAGATTTTGGGTTTTCTTACAGTGTGTTTCCTCACTACCTGACTGCCCATCCTCAGATGTGGGATGCCTCATAGAGCCCAGCAGGGGCTTTGGGGCCTTTGTTGTGTTTTTTTTTTTCTTTCACTGTTCGACTTCCTTTTGAATGGGGTTAATGCTTTCTAATGTGGGGGGCAAGAGGAAAGTGTATCCAGTCCACTTGATGGCAGATGCACTGTGAGTGATTTCTCACCAGCTCCCGGAGCACCGAGCTTGCTCTTTCTGCCGTTGGGTAAATTTAAACTTGGAGTCCACTGCTCTGAGCAATTTCCCAGGTTGCTGCTAGGCGGTCAGTTTTAGCTGATTGAGGAGACAGCAGTAGTTGGTACTGGGGAGGTACTTGGGAGGGAGAATGAGGCAGGCAGAGAAGATGAGGGGGCTTCGGGTATGAACGGTAGGACAGGGCAAGAGAGAGGAGGGGGTTAGAGAATGGGAGAAGAAGGGAGAAGAAGGGCACGAATGGGAGAGCCCGAGGAACGTGGAGGAATCATGCAGTTGTACCCACACTGACCTAAAATAGCTCCATCCCCTTGCCTGGGCCCTGTGGCCCGGGCCAGGCTGCGTCGGTGGCTTCTACGACCTCCCCGCTCCTCACCCCTTGCACTGGGGCCTGCTGCACAGACAGTTTGTCATGAAAATTGATGGCGTTCAGGTGCAGGTGCCTGAGCGCTGTAAGGCATGGGGGGCGGTGGAGGTGGCAGGTTTTAACTTTGGGAATTACATTTCTCTAATTGTCTCTACTAGCCCTCTCTGGACTAGACAGATTTTGGAGAGAATTGCCACAGAATTTAACCAGTTACACTTTCATGCTGTTCAGAGCAAAGGCATGCCTCTTCTGGACAAAGTAAGACCAGCAAGTGTTGGTTTCGATTTTCAATTTGCTGTTTGCGAATTTCCTGGATGATTTTGGTTTGACCTAGCATTGCCCCTGATAATTGCTACTCTACAGGATTTTGAAGCTAGCTTTGAATTTTTTTTTTTTTTCAGTGTCTCCTGCTTGGGACCCTGCTTCCATTATGTCACACTAGATAGATTTTGTGTAAAGACACAAGCGTAGTCTCCAAACTATGCAAGTAAAATTAATTCTGAATTTCATGTAACTTGACACATCATATGATGTAGTCAGAGTTCATTTATCCAAAGCCCTTGACTGGGTTTAAATGCACGTTTGTCAGATTTACTCCGTAGCTTAAGAGGCAAATAACTTTTTGTCATTCCGTAATTGTCTAAACTTCACTTTGATGAAGCCGACTTACTTTCAAAGAAATCATAGGGAGGGGACGCCTCAGTGGCTCAGTCAGTTAAGCCACTGCCTCTGGCTTAGGTCATGATCCCAGGGTCCTGGGATCGAGTCCCACCTTGGGCTCCTTGCTTGGCAGGAAGCCTGCTTCTCTTTCTGCCTGTGTCTCCTTGTGTGCTTGTGCTCTCTCTTGACAAATAAATAAATAAAAACCTTAAAAAAAAAAAAGAAAGAAAGCAATCATGGGGAGAAGAGATTCATTGTTATTCTCTAGGAAATGTTGGGATTTTAATCTTACATATATTCTGATAGAATTAGAGGCTCGCTTTATATATATAACACATATGTATATAAATTATACACATATATTTGAGCTTTTAGAAACTGTGGTGCCTGGACCTTCTTTCCTGGTCTCTCTGTTCTTGCAGCATATAGCCCACATTACGGCCATGCTGCAGCAGTCCCTGGGAGGCCTGCTGCTAGAAGAGCTTCAGACTTCCAATGTGGACATCATACGGCACTGCCTCCAGACTTACGCTACAATTGACAAGACACGGGATGCAGAGGCGTTAGTCGGTCAAGTACTGGTGAAACCGTACATGGATGAGGTTTGTGCCCCCATGCACCTCATTCCACAAACACAGAGCATCTAATCTGGCTTCGTTTCTTGACTGGGTGCGAGAGAGCTCAGGGCTCTTCCTTGAAGATGCTCTTAGTTCCTGCTCTTCTGGTTGTAAGAAAAGGTTGGTCCCGCTTGGTGCCCATCAGCATGGCAGGAATCAGGCATGTGCTCTGGTCTCTTACAGTGATGCCATAACTCAGGGATCATCTTAATTTAGTAGGGGTGAGGGACTTGCCTAGGAAGAAGGTACAGATCAGAACATTTTCAGGTCAATTTCCATTTCCATAAGTTATACGTTAATGAAGTTGCCGAAAAGCATGACTCCACCAAGGTGCCCATGCCCACTGGAGGAGCTGGAAGACAGCTCTGTGCGCAGGGAAAGTCTGTGAAGGGAAGCGTCTTCGCAGAATTGATGTGGCCTAAGTCTTGAAGACCATGGGGGGCGTGCCTGGGTGGCTCAGTGGGTTAAGCCGCTGCCTTCGGCTCAGGTCATGATCTCAGGGTCCTGGGATCAAGTCCCGCATCGGGCTCTCTGCTCAGCAGGGAGCCTGCTTCTCTCTCTCTCTCTCTGCCTGCCTCTCCGACTACTTGTGATTTCTCTCTGTCAAATAAATAAATAAAATCTTAAAAAAAAAAAAAAAGAAGACCATGGGGGAGTTTGCCAGGCTAGGAAGGTGGGAGGGAGGGAATATTCAAAGATAAAGGGCTTTGAAGAGCGAGTTAGTGGGGTAGTACCTTAAGTCCAGAACTTGGTTACCCAGTGTTCTTGACCTTTAAGGATACAGTTAAATACAGGGAGTCAGTGTATCCTGCCTCTGAGCGGCCGGAGTATGGGCTGCACCATGTGAGGCCGCCAGCAATCAGCAGCTTCCAACTTAGAGAGCGTCGGTTTCACCGCCCCCAGGCTATGGTTATTTCAAGAAAAAGTCCTATTTGTGAATTCTTCATCTAGTGAAGATGAATTAAAATCAGAAAGTCAACTCTGCCACCTTTAAAAACCCAGGAACAGAAAAAAATTCCACGAGCAGGTATAACCCTATCCACAATAAATCACTTTCAATCCAGTCCTGAAAACTAATACAGAGTAGGAAGAAAGCATTACAGAAAAATTTTGTTTTCATTAATCAAGCTGGAAAATAACGGGCCTTACATGAATGCCCTTTAGGAAGACAGTTCTTATAGTTTTATGTTGATGGAAACTCACATTACATTCGAAATGCATGTTAAAACCATGACTGTAGATTAACTACCACTTTCAGTCGTCAGAAGATGCAAAATGGTCAAGAGTCACCCAAACTGAATCCTGGTTCCTCCTGGAAAATGTGTTCCTAAATATTTTCCCCCTGAACTACTGTGCTCTTTCTGTATCTTACACAGCAGACACTGCGATGCACAAACACATCCAGAAGGCCTTTGAGGGCTGACAGCCTGCTGGAACAATGAGGAATTCACCTGGGTTTCTGCCTTTCTGCCGGGCCCAGAAAGTTCTGGGTAACCCAGGTGACGTGTCATGAGAATACAAGTGTAGCTCACACCATATGTATTATCTCCTCAGGGTAGACACCAAAATCCATGTTTGTATATGAAAATCCGAGATGCGTACAGAAATCAAGAGTGATTCTGTCATCTTGAAAGAAAAACACACTGTTGCGCTGCCACATGCCTCGTTTCTTCTTGAGTGACTGCAGGAAGTAGCGATTGCAGTCAGAAATCTCAGAAAGAAAAATTAGAGTAAGGGCAACACCTGAAGTTTATTCCTGAAAATACTTGGAGAACGACTGTGACCAATAAACCAGGGCTTAGTTCATGAGACTATGTCAATGAGCTTATACCATCCCATGTCCTGGTCAAACCCTCATGTCTGGGAGATGGAGGGACGTCTTCATCTTCCAGAGCTACTCTTAGGGAAAAAGGTGGAGACCATACTGACTGAGTCCCTACTTCAGCAGGAGAGCCAAAAACACCTTGCCCCTCCATAATCCCAAATGAAAATAAACATCTCGGGGCGCCTGGGTGGTTTAAGCTTCTGCCTTTGGCTGGGATCAAGCCCCACGTCGGGCTCTTTGCTCAGCGGGGAGCCCACTTCCCTCCTTCTCTCTCTGCCTACCTCTCTGCCTACTTGTGATCTCTGTCTGTCAAATAAATAAAATAAATAAAATCTTTAAAAAAGAAAAGAAAAGAAACATCTCATTTTACTAGTGTGCAGCAGTGACTATGCAGGAGAAATTATTATTATTTTATTATTAGATGATATATTATTATTATTATTATTGTACTATATTGTTAACCTTTTGAATTCGGACACCTAAAATTTTTAATAAAATATGAAGGCCTTTTTTTTTTTAAGATTTTATTTATTTGAAAGACAGAGATCACAAGTAGGCAGAGAGGCAGGCAGAGAGGGGGAAGCAGGCTCCCCACTGAACAGAGAATCCGATGCAGGACTTGATCCCAGGACCCTGGGATCATGACCTGGGCTGAAGGCAAGAGGCTTTAGCCCACTGAGCCACCCAGGCGCCCCATGAAGGCTTTTTTTGTTGTTTTTTTTTTTTAAAGATTTTACCTATTTATTTGACAGAGAGATCACAAGTAGGCAGAGAGGCAGGCAGAGAGAGAGAGAGGAGGAAGCAGGCTCCCCACTGAGCAGAGAGCCCGACATGGGACTTGATCCCAGGACCCTGAGATCATGACCTGAGCCGAAGGCAGCGGCTTAACCCACTGAGCCACCCAGGCGCCCCATGAAGGCTTTTTGTAAAGAACAAAAACTTCAGACTATATCTTTATCCTATCAGTTCCCACTACAACTGGCTTCTGTCTTGGCCAACATTTAGCCATTCAGATAAAGTCCGTATTTAGTGCTTCGTGTGTATGCATGTGTAAAATAAGCGGACAGTCATAAATCTTTAAGATTGTGTATAATAACTGTGAAATAAGGATTCTTGATACACAAGGTCTCGTCTGGGGAAAACAGCTGGAGAACAGTATGCAGTTTTCAAATGACGAAGGGGAAATATGCATTCGGTTATGAAAAAGGGAAGGAGAACAAGACCAAATATTAATAAAAGGGAAAAAAGCTTTTTCTGCCATCTTTCCGTGCTGCAGTAACAGTGTGAACAAATGTCCCACAGATGCCCTCAAGAACATTAACACTGCTGAAAGGGGGGGCGAAGGCCAGGTTCTTAGGAGGCCCTGCACCAAAGTCATCGTCCCGTTTCCTCACTGTGATGACGAAGCATGAGTACATTGGCAAATTTGAAATTATTGATGACCACAGAGCTGGGAAAACTGCTGTGTACCTCACGGGCAAGTTAAACAAGTGTGGCATGACCAGCCCTAGACTTGTATAACTGAAAGATCTAGAAAAGTGGCAGAATATTTCCATCCCCTCAGTTTGGTTTCACTGCATGGAAAAATTCTTCTGGCATCATGCACCATGAAGAAGGAAGAATCCAGGCAGGAGGGAAAATCCTGGGATTCCTTTTTCCTAGAAATATAATATACATGGCACGTGAAATGCCTCAATGGGAAAAAAAAAAAAAAGGAAAATAAATTACAGTCAACTAATGTTTGACAAGGGTGCCAAACAATTCAATGGGGGTAAGAACAGTATTTTACTCCCAAGCAGCCACATGCAAATAATAAAACAGGTGTCCTGCCTCACACCATACAGAGAAAATAACCCAAAATGCATCAAAGACATAAATGTAAGCATTAAAATGATAAAGTTCGGGATGCCTGGGTAGCTCAGTTGGTTGGACGGCTGCCTTCTGCTCAGGTCATGATCCCGGAGTTTCCGGATTGAGTCCTGCATCAGGCTCCAAGCTCCACAGGGAGTCTGCTTCTCCCTCTGACCTTCTCCTCGCTCATGCTCTCTCTCATTGTCTCTTTCTCAAATAAATAAAATCTTTTAAAAAATAAAAATAAAGTAAAATGATAAAGTTTTCAGAAGAAAACACAAAGGTAAATGTTAGTGGTCTTGAATCTAACAACGGCTCCTCAGCCAAACACCAAAGTACAAGCAACTTAAAAAAAAATAATAAACAAATAAATGGGACTCAACCAAAATATCCCAGTTTTGTGCTTCCAAGGACCCCATTGACAAAGTCAAAAGACAAGCCACTAAATGGGAGAAAATATTTGCAGGTCATATATAAGGAACATGCATTCAGACTGTGTGAAGAATTCTTACAACTCAAATAAAAAGACAACCAAGTTAAGAAATGAGCAAAGAGGGGCGCCTGGGTGGCTCAGCGGGTTAAGCTGCTGCCTTCCGCTCAGGTCTTGAACTCGGAGTCCTGGGATCGAGCCCCGTTCTTTCTGCTCAGCAGGGAGCCTGCTTCTTCCTCTCTCTCTGCCTGCCTCTCTGCCTGCTTGTGATCTCTCTCAATAAATCTCTCTGAAATAAATAAATAAAATCTCTTAAAAAATGAGCAAAGAACTTGAATATACATTTCTCTAATATTCAAATGTATACATTAATATATAAATGTATATATAAATATATTTTACATGATCATATATTTATATAAACATATTTATGTAAGTATATTTACATTCTTAAATATGTATTTAAATATAAATAAAATATGAAATATATAATATATATTTAAAGATACATATAAGGTATATATAAAATATATGGGACAATAAGCATGTGAAAATATGCTCAACATCACTAATCATTCGGGAAATGCAAATCAAAACCATGGTGAGATACCACCTCCCACCCACGTGGATGGCTACTATCAAAAACCCCAAAAGCAGGTGTTGGAAGGATGTGAAGAGCTGGAACCTGGAAATTGCTGGTGGGCTTGGAAAATGGCGCAGCCACATTAGAAATGGTTTAGTAGCTCCTCAAAATGCAGAACACAGAGTTGCCATATGACACACCAATATCACTCCTGTGTATAGAGCCAAGAAAAAAACTATGCCCACACAAAAACTTGTGCATGAAGGTTTAGGGTTTATTCGTAATAGTGAAAAGGTGAGAACAACCCTGATGTTCATCAACTGATGAAGAGATAAATAAAATGTGATCCATCCAGCCTGTGGAATATTATTCAGCCTTGAAAAGGAATAGAATTTTGATATGTGCCACGACACAGAGGAGCCTTGAAAACATTCTGCTGATTGAGAGAAGTCAGTCACAGAATACCACATATTGCATAATTTGATTTATATGGAATTTCCAGAATAGCTAAATCTACAGAGACCGAAAGTAGATTAGCGGTTGCCTAAGACTGGTGGTGATGGCTAAAGTTGTCTTTTGAGGATGATGAAAATGTGTAGGTAGTTCAGTATAGTATAGTTAAATATAGTGAAAGCCATTAAATTGTCCACATTAGATGGTGAGTGGTATGGCCTGTGAATTATATCTCAATTAAGCTGTCATCGAAAAATGCAAAGAACTTCTATATTTATCAAGTACAAAAAGAATGAACTTGATTAAAAACATCAAAAATGGGGAAAATAAAAACAAAATAAGATGGGAGGAATAAAATTATGACTGTTTATCATTAATTTAAATGTGTACAGACTGACTTTTTCTATTAAAGCGCCTATCAGGAGGTTACAGATCCACGCTGTTCAAGAAACATACTTAAAATGCAAAAGGGATTGAGAATGTATCAGGTGAGGAGATACCATGCAAAAGAGAAAGCCGGAATGGCAAAATTCATCGCAGACAAGTTGGGTCTAAAGTTATAGGTACTAAGATGAAGAGGGACATTTTTAAAGGCAGAGTTTGGAAAGAAGATGTAAAAGGTATAAGCAGGTATACATCTAACAACATAATACCTGAAGACTCTAAAAATGCAATAACAAGGTAAAATTTTAGCTTTTCAAATGGGAGTATCTACTAGAAGGAGGGAAAAACAAGGACACACAGAAAATAGACATCCTGGGGCGCCTGGGTGGCTCAGTGGGTTAAAGCCTCTGCCTTCGGCTCAGGTCATGATCCCAGGGTCCTAGGATCGAGCCCCACATCGGTCTCTCTGCTCCGCGGGGAGCCTGCTTCCTCCTCTCTCTCACTCTCTGCCTGCCTCTCTGCCTACTTGTGATCTCTGTCTGTCAAATAAATAAATAAAATCTTTAAAAAGAAAAAGAAAATAAACATCCTTATTTCCCTCGGAAAACATTTCTTTCTTACACCTAAGGAAAGCCATATTTGTAAAGATTAATTGCATACTAGGCAACAAAGGAAACCTTTACAAGCCTTCCAAATTAAAGATTTAAAGAACAGTTCTTTGATCACAATCCAGTAGAATCAGAATTAGATAACCTGGTAACAAAAAATTGAAACTACATACAAGTTAAGAAATACAGTCTTCAGTCAAAGAAGAAATCATAAGACGACTGAAGAAAATCTTGAAAGCAATGGAAAGGAGACTATTTCATACCAAAACTTACAGAAGACACCAGAAGTTATACTCTAAGGAGACTTTAGTGTCAAATGTCTTCAATTTCAAACATTTTTTTAAATAAAAGAAAGTACTCATTTAAACCCATCAGAAAAGGGCAGCTCAATCCAAAGAAAGGAAGTAGTTATAATAAAGATAAATTTTTAAACTAATAAAAAATATCAGGGGCAAATAAACTCAAAGTTGTTTCTATGAAAGACTAATGAAATAATAATAATTAAAAAAAACTTCACATGCCCTATTAAGGATAAGAGAGGGGGAAGATGGGGTGTGGGAGGAGGTGGGGAGAGGGAAGGAGAATGGGGATAGGGGGGTTTCAGGGAGGAGGGGACAGAGAGAGGGAGAGAGTTGCAAAACAGATAAGGATTGGGAACAGAGATATAAAAGCAAATGCATAATATAAAAGAATCACTAAACTGCAAGGCACTTTATACTAATCAATTTGATAACCTAGAAGAAACGATGATTTCCTAGGAAAACAAAATCATCCAAATGATTCAAGGATGGAAAATTAAGAAGATGAGTTCCAAGATCAGACAGGTTTGCAGCTGGATAACTGTCATTCTACTGTTAAATGGCAACAGGCAATTAAACAATAATAAGTCAATTCACTTGATGAAGCTGAGCACAATTTTAATACCCAAACCTGAGAGGGAGGAACGGGGAAGCTATTAACAAACCTGGCTTAGGACAGATTAGTTAACAGAAACTGAACTAATGTTAGCAAATAACAGAAGTCAGGCCTCTATCAAAGGACTATATCCTGAGACCAACTTGGATTCATTCCAGGAAAATAAAGGGAGCTCAAGACCAGAAAATCAATAAGATTTACCTCATCACTAAATTAACTGTGACAAACTCTTAAGACCATAGCAATAAATGCATTTGATAAAAAAATAAAGGCACCTGATAAAAGGTGAGCAGCCATTCTTTATAAAAATGAAGATAAAAACAGAAGGACGTTATGCAGGAGGGATTATTAACTGGGAAGCACTAGATCAAGAGGTAGATAAAATGAGCCCATATTTGTTAAACAGTGACAGAGCCCCATGCGTGCGTGGATAGAGGCGAATGAGCTCATGGATGAGCACCAGGCTGTCAACAGGTATTATAGGGACAAAGGCAGCGGTGAGGAGAGGAGAGTCTTAACAACAGGGAAGAAGGTAAAAGGAGGATTGCAGTTAAAAATTGTGCATGATACAAACACATGCAAATAAGACCGGATATTTTCCGGTATATAGTTTTTTAAAACCCTGCACACATTACTGGAACTACCAACTCTTGCTTTCAGCTCCGCAGCCCTCGCGTGCTTTCCCAGTACCAGGATGCAGGGGTAGATCCTCCGTTGGTGACATCCTATGTCATTGTACTCCTAAAGGGACAGGTGAAACAGCGCAGGGGCTTGAGGTCAGAACTTAGGCATCGCTGCGCCCACCCCAGCTCCCTGCTCGCCCAGCCCCCACTCTGAAGCGGCGGGCACTTGGAGCTGTTAAGAAGCAGGGATCTGAGCAGTTCTCTGGTTTCCCCTGGAGCCATCTGCATCCATCATATTTCCCACAGCTCTCCCCGAGTGTTGGTGCTGGCTCCCCCCGAGTGTTCCCTTAACTCCAGGCATACCCTTCTTATGACAGCACCTAGTACTCCCCGTCACAGTGCTCTGTCTGTCACATGCATCCATTGATCAACTTTGTGCTGGTTGAGGGCTGGAGCCCCCTCCTGTTAACTTCTCAAGTCTGTTTCTAATGCAGCAGCACCTGGCACTTAAGCACCCTGTCAGTACCTGCCAAATGAATGAAATGTACTCAAAACATAGTATGAAGTCTGCGTTCTGAAACTCCTTTTTGGAGCTGTTTGCTATCATTTTCCCAGGCAATTAAAAAAATTTCCAGCCTTGCTGCCAATAACCTGAAGGGGTAAAGGAATGCCGGCGTGCCCCATGGGACATGTCACTCTGGATGGTCCTTCGGCAGCAGGGACTTTGATAGCGCTCTTCCAAACCCAGCAGGATGGTGGAATGGGTACGTGGCTGAGTGCCTCCCGGGTCTGACCCTGTGTGACGCCACCCGGTGCCTGCAGCTGCCCTCTGGAAGGTGTTGCTTTTGCGGCAGAGCCGGAGGGCACCAAGCATGTGTCTGTCTCCAAAGTCCTGGGCACCACATCACAATGCCTTCCTGAGAAGCAGAATCAAGGACAGTTGCTGATCTTCATTCCTTCCCACCAAAGGTATCTCATACACCATCTTTGGAAGTTGGAGCCAGGGGGTGCCTGGGTGGCTCAGTCAGTTAAGTGTCTGCCTTCAGCTTAGGTCATGATCCCAGGGTCCTGGGATCGAGTCCCACACATTTGCCTCCCTGCTCAGCGGGGAGCCTGCTTCTCCTTCTCCCTCTGCCATTCCCCCCACTTGTGCTTTCTGGCTCTCTGTGTGTCAAATAAGCGAATAAAATTTTTTTAAAAAGTTTGGGCCATACTCTTTAGCCATTCTACTTTCCCTGGGGTAATTTGCCACCTCCCTGAATTTACCTGAATCTTTCCCAAAATCTACTTATCTTCCAGCCTTCTTGACCATAATGAGTCTATAAATTTTCAATAGACAGTGTGAACTTACACTTGCTAATATTTGCATAACATGCACCTCTTTCGATCTCAAAGAAAAGCTTTGCACCGCAGTGGTCTCTAATCTCCAAATAGGTTCTGTTCCTGGATCCCACTGGAATTCTATGCGCCTGTCCCCTAAGATCCCATAAATTGTGGTCCAGTTTCGCAGCCAGCCAAGGAAAGCACATGGGAAATCTTGCTGAAGTATGAGTAAGAGCCAACGAAAGGGAACATATTTATCTGCCTCGAATGCTGGGACCTGAGGAAAGCAAGTTTCATTACAGACAAATCAGGAAGGAGGTGCAGATTGCTTTTTATGTCACTCTGGAGTGGAGGTCTGCCATTGATCATTAAGGCCATTTCCTGCAATGCACTCACCAAAGTGATACTCACTTCGGAGTGGACAAAACTTAGGAAATGGCCAAGGGGAGCTCTGCTTACACTTTACACTCTCAGCATTTATTTGTATTATTTTCTTTATAGGGCAGTATAGAGACTTGAGACCACATTGAAAAAGCAAAGCTTGTCATCCTGTGGCCTTGGGTCAAGAATAGAGATAGTGCTGCTCATGTCAGTTTCAACCTCCAGTGGCCAAGGGTTTGATCTGATGCTCTTTCAAGTTTTCACCATAGCCTTTCTCAAGCTCAATGGCCAATAATCCCACAGGAGGAGATTTTAGGGCCCTCTCAAACTTCTGTTTTGCTATCTCTCCCCAGCCTGCTTCCTCTGCAAAAGTCACCACTTTGCCTGTGCATCTACCACCTCTTAGAGCCTTTGGAATCAGCCACGAATTGCAGTGCTGATTCCTTCCATGACCACATATTGTTTACAGGAAAACTCTTCTTCGTTATGCCTTGCCAGTCAGAGTGATGGTTTCATCCGCAACCTGGACCAGGCTCGGGAATGTTCTACACATAAATGTGAGCAAATGTCTTCTGTATTGAGAGACATGTACAATCTGTAAATGGAATCTATTGAAAAACCAATACATAGGGTACACTTATGTCCTGACCCAGCTGGAAGGAGGCAATTCATTTCTATCTTTCAGAAAATTGGTGTAACACATTGATTTTCATAACAAAGAAAGCAGTTTTGTGTCCTCTACCAAAAGACTGTCATAGTAAGCAATAAATTGCCTCTTTGGGGTGAACAAATTAATAAGATATTTTCTAAATTTCAAAATAACAAAGACAGAACGATGTCTGTAATGCTAAGTGCATCCCCTTAGTTGCAGGGCACTGTGTCATGGACCACCTGAGCAATGGCACATGGCGGCCGGTAGTCTGATTTGTACATCAATTCACCTGGCAACCTGTTAAAAGAAAGTCTTGCACATGACAAGCTTTCAATAAGACACTGACAAGATGGCCAGGAAGCCCCCTTAGCTGGCTTTTTCAGGTGTCCAGACATCTAGTCAACCTACCTCACCAACTCATCACCATGCTTACTGGAGTAAACCCAATCTCTTCCTTCCCCCCTGGAGATGGGAGAAGAGCCACTCACACGTTTGTATGGAATTCTCATTCCCCCTCGCTCTGTCCCCACATGGCGCTGTCCGTGTAATAAATAAACAAATCTTTATGTCACCCGGAAGTTCCTGGGTCAAATTACACAACTCGGACAATTTTGGGTCACTACAGCCTTTTGTTTTTCTCTCCACCTTAAGCCTTCTGGGTGACCAACAACTATCTAAAACTCATGTTGCTGCCATATGCTGTTGTTCTGCTTCATCTTCCCAGTAAAGTTCAGTATTTTTCCCTAAAGTTTGGTTTATCAGTATCTCCAGCGTCTATCTCCAGCTAGGGTCATGATCCCAGGTCCTGGGATCAAGTCCCACTCTGGACTTCCTGCTCTGCGGGAAGCCTGCTTCTGCCTCTGCCTCCCATCTCTTATGAATAAATAAAGAAAATATTTTAAAAAATTTAAAAAAACCATTTCTATCTTCCCACTTTTAAAGATTAATTCTAGGAATTATTGCTATAAATCCAGTGTCCTATCTCTTTCTTAAAAAGTCTTCTCCAGGGCATCTGGGTGTCTCAGTTGATTAAATGTCTGACTCAAAATTTTGGCTCAAGTCATGATCTCAGGGTCATGGGATTGAGCCCTTAGTGAGGCCTCTGTGCTCAATGGGGAGTCTGCTTCTCTCCTTTTCCCTTTGCCCCACCCCCCTACTCACATGTGCACACACGTGTTGTCTCTCTCTCAATAAATAAATAAACAAATCTTTAAAAAGTCTTCTCCAAAGGGAGTTTGACAAATAGTCCAGTAAGGGGCTGGAAGAAAATATTATAAGTTTTATTCATATTTCATGTCATCCATTTAACTGTTTAGCTTTTGCATGTCATTTATAATGTGCATAATAATTTAGTAGAGTAGTAGAGTTTATAATTTATCAAAAATTTGCTTAAATTTGTGCTATGTCCGCAAATATTTTTTGTATGTATGTATGTATGTATGTATGTATGTATGTATGTATTTATGTATTTATTTATTTTTGTGAAAGAGAGGTGCACAGTATTAAAAGGAGATCACTGCTCCAGGGACCCAGATATTTCCCCAAGTCCTGTTTCCTTCCATTCCCTCTGGGCTTCATTAGACCCCCTTAACACCAATCTTGTCCCTAAAACACGCCCTCTGCAGCACCAAGTTCAAATGCTTAACTCGGGCCATCACTGCAGGCTGTACCGGGATGACCTTAGGGAAAAGGGTGGTGGGTCTCACGGGTTAGCTGTGTCACCTCCATGAACAGACCTTTGTTCTGAATAGCTAGTGCAGCCCACGTTTGCAATCACAGGCTCTGGCACCAGAGTGGGCATAGATCCCAGCTGGCCCCTCAGTAGCAATATGGCTTTGGGAAAGTTGTGTCATTTCTGGCCCAGACTTAAGGCTCATCCATAACGTGGAGGAGAAGACAGTGTGACCCTCAGTGGGCTGTTGAAAGGATCACGAGATGGTTCGACTCAAGTGCTCCGAGGTACCCAGCACACAGTAGGCCCACAGTAGAACAAAAAGTTGTTCTATTGATCTTATAGTTACTATTACTCATACTAACAAAACTAACTGATCATTTGAGATGATTTTCAAGCGAAGTGTCTTCGCCTGGATTTCTAAGATTAACCTACTTCAAAATGAATTCTGCTCTACTGTGAAAAACGAGCTAACCAGCAGGTTTCTTCTGCATCTTTTCTGAACTTTTTAGGATCCTCTCTAGAGAAAGGTTCTAAAGGAAGGCAAAGTGCAGAAATACTCTTGCTTCAAAGGATGTGTAGGAAATGATTAATTTTGCCAAAAAACAGTGCCTTGAACATAAAAGATGTTTGACGAAGCTCACTGTAAACAGTGTATCCCTCCATGATTCATAAGTTGAAAACTCAATGTCCAAAGGGACATAACTAGGAGATGGCGTCCTTGGGAGATGTTTAGGTCATGAGGGTGGAGTCCTCATGGGCGAGATTAGTGTCTCCATAAGAGAGACCCCACAGAGATCCCTCGCCTCCTCCACCTTGGAGGTTATAGGGAGAAGATGGTCATCTGTGACCCAGGAAGTGGGCACTTGAACAGACACGGAATCTTCCAGGGTCTTGATCGTAGACTTCCCAGCTTCCAGAACTGAGAGAAATAAGTATGTCTTTAAAGCACCTAGTTTATGGTGCTCTTGTTACATCAGCCCAAACTAAGATAAAGCTTGCCTCTTATACTGAAAAATAACACAAATGTTAACAACAATTTAAAAAAGGAACATTGTGGCCAATGACATGTAATGAACATCATCTCTCCTCTACAGAGACAAGAGCTTAATTAGTTTCGGGCAACTCAGTAGAGTATGATTAAACCAAAGAGCAGCAAGATGTCTAAATGCTCAAGTCCTCTGCCTCCTACTTTTCTGCCAAAACAAAAGAAAAGCCCTAGGCTGGTTTTGGTTACCACCAAGCACAAAACAGCCAAATTCCAAATTAAAAAGCTCTGGGGTTTAATTGTGGATGTATGGAATTACATAGAAGCTCTCTTTGATCATTCCAAAGGATGTTTCCCTCAAAGGTTACAAATACATCTCAGCCTACCAACCATCTCAGGCCTACCACAAAAATTATATATATACACTTTTAGCATTTTAAAATGTGTCTAAATTTCAGTTTCGGATCCAGTTTTGACTATTGTTATGGGCTTAGTTGGATGCCCCCAGATTCCTACGTTGACGTCCTAACACCCAGCATCTCAGAATGTGGCAGTATTCAGAGACAGGATTTTTAAAGAGGTGATAAAGGGAAAACGAGCTCACTGGGGGTGGGCACCAAGCCAACAGGACTGGTGTGCTTACAGGAAGAAGAGATTAGGACACAGACAGTACAGACTGCAGGACAATCGTTTGAAGACAGAGTGGAGAACACAGCTATCTGCAAGCCAAGGAGAGACGTTTGAAGAATTGAACCCTACTGCCACCTTGATCTTGGACTTCCAGCGCCCAGAACCATGAGAAAATAAATTGTATGTTGCCTAAGCCACCCGGCTGTTATTTTGTTTATGACAGCACATGACTCAGAAATTTGAGGACCTCCCCCCCAGACTTTATCCTGAAGTTCTGTTTCAGCTTCAGGGGCTTGTGTAATACTACTGTATCAAGGAGGGAGGCTCCTGCCATTCCCTGCACTGGGTCATTGAGACACTGCACAGCTGTCCCCAGGGCTGGCTACATAATTTACAAGCCCCATGCAAAATGAAGATATAGGACCCTTTGGGCAAAAACAGGGAGGAAGTGTTTGTTAAAGGTACTAAAATAGAAAGCTCATTTCCTCCATCATCTATCTTCTGAAGGGGCATGGCTGCTGTTTTCTATTTGCATTTAATGTCATTCCAAGCAAATAAAAATTTTATAATGTGATTATGGGCATGATTTATGCCATTCATCTTCGCAGGGTGCAATGTCAGTGTTAAATAATTCACGCAGGGATTCCACAGCTGGGGCACACCCACGTGCCCTCTTCTTATCAGAACCGTAGAAATCCTGCACAAGACCAGCTCTGCCATCTTTACCTCACCTGGGGACTCACACCTGTTCCACCAACCCTGCTGCCCTCGGCTTCCTGATGAGTACGGAACTTGACAGGATCAGGAGCCAGGGGCTGCCTTTCTTTCCCTTCCCTCCTAAGTCACCACTTCCAAGGCTTGGCTAACACAGGGAGGTGACATAAGTGAGAAAGGACAAGACAGGGTTCTGGGCTGCTCACAAGAGGCCACCGCCTCCTGCCGGTGCTCAGAGCAAGCTCTGGTCTGTAGGGAAGGCGAGCTCCGGTTGACTCGGTCATAGACATCACGTGGTCAGCGAGTCTCGTTGACCACCACTCACGAGGTGTCCATTTCCATGCTGTGCTCACCGGGCAGGGTGAGCAGTACATGCAAATGGGCAGTACAGGCAAGGAATGGTGGATACCCACAGTGGGCTGTCCCCTCCACTATGTACGTGCTCCACTATCCCACCTGTTATGCATCAATAATGGGTCCATGATTAAAAGAGCGAGACTGATACAAAGCGAAGGTCAAACAAAGCTTTATTTTGCACCAAGCATCAAGAATCAAACTGACCAGCCAGGGCCGCTTTTCTTACAGAGAAGTCAACCCCTCTCTCCTTTACAGACTAGCTTTTAAGGACATAGGCCATGCGGTTGGGCCTGGTCATGCACAGGTGGCCAATGAAATTGTAACACACAGAGAAAGCTGCACAGTGATGCTAGGTGACCAATTGAATTACAACTTACCTTTTAGTAGATATTTGACCTAGCCTATCACCTTGGTTAGGATTTACGCTCAAAAGACTCACAAAGGGCGGGACCCATACTCCTTGGTAGCTAGGGAGACAGTATGCAGCCCTCCACTGATCAGATGTCTTACCTGGCCTGACCCACCCTTGTATTTGGGCTTTGTTACCTGAGGTTGATTTCCAGGACTTGTTTTTAAGTAAGTCCCCTGGGAGAAGGGGAGCAGGGACAGCTTAAGGGTTAAACAACAAGGTTATTGTGTAACCTCAATGGAAGCCTCTGGCTAAAATATAAAAATATAAAGTAGGTCCTTACACCACCCACTTCGCTCAAAAAACACAAAGTCAAAAATAAAACTGAGTAATTCCTAGACATTGAGAGAGAAGCACACTGACTTCACCTTAGAACCCTTCTGAGGGCGGTGCTTGGCAGGGTAGGGGGGTGTGAGGGGGTTGGGGGTGGATAATGGGACCTCTGAGGGTGTGGCCAAAGGTCAGGGCCATTTGGGAAGGGGCTTTCTGGGGGAGGGGCCCTTCTGGGAGCAAAGCCCTGGGTGGGGGCATTCCCTCTGGGGGCAGGGCTGGGAGCAACCCCAGAAACCTGGCCCACAGAGAAGCTGGTCCTTTCTCTCCCTCTGCCCCCTTTCCCCAGGGACACCTAGGCTTTGGAGACTAAAGTCAAAATGAAAGCCATATGTCTAAATGGTTCATACTGTGGTTGGGTAGTGTTTTTAACATATTAATTGACTGGTTTTTCTCAGTATTTGTCAAACCTTTCCCAACTCAAGGCTTTCTCTTAAGCAGCAGCGCAAGGCAGGCCATTCAGTTTGGTCAAGCTGTTTGGTGATTCTTTGTAAAACCCACCCTCTTGCGCTGCTCAGGAGGGCAGTGTTGCGTCCTAGGATAAACATAAATATATATCAAATGTGTTTACAAGTTATATTTATATGTATACATTCAATTCTCTGTTTACATATATATGTATAAAATAAAAATAAAAATATTGTTTAAAAGGCTGTTTTCCGGGGTGCCTGGTGGCTCGGTGGGTTAAAGCCTCTGCCTTCAGCTCAGGTCATGATCCCAGGGTCCTGGGATGGAGCCCCTCATCGGGCTCTCTGCTCAGCGGGGAGCCTGCTTCTCCCTCTCTCTCTGCCTGCTTCTCTGCCTACTTGTGATCTCTGTCGGTCAAATTAATAAATAAAATCTTTAAAAAAAATGCTGTTTTGTAGGGAACCTGGGTGGCTCAGTCCTTAAAGCATCGTTTTTCTACTCAGATCATGAACTTAGGGTCTTGGGATGGAGGCCCACATTGGGCTCCCTGCTCAGCAGGAAGACTTCTTCTCCCTCTCCCACTCCCCTGCTTGTATTCCTGCTCTGTCTCTCTGTCAAATAAACAATTTTTTAAAAAGAAATACTTTATTAAAAAATATATGTAAAATGCTATTTTGCCCTCTATTCTGGTAAGATTGAACACATTCCTAACAAGAGATCTTCCTTGACTCCGTGATAAAAATTTAACATTGTCTTAATGAATCCTCACAACATCCGCCTCCCCAACCCTTCTCAGATGTTACAATTAAGGTTCAGTGAAGTCCAAACACTGGGCCTGAGGTAATATATCCAGTATGTGGCCTCTTGGTATAGTCTAGCAGCCCAAATTGGGGGCGTGGGTGTTTGAGTGTCGTTGGCCAGGATGAAAAAGCTGAAAGATGAAAAGAAGGGTAGTCTTGCTTTTTGGCCCAAAAAAAGAAGATTTAGAAAGAAAGAGACCTGTCGCCCAAAGGAGGAGGCTCCCCACTGATCCCGGCTGGGCAGGAGTCAGAGCAGAAGGAAAACTCCCATCACCAAGGAGAATGGGCTTCTCCTTCATACAAAAGCATAGGATCCCTCTCACCTGATATGTTTCTGTCCCATAGTCATCCCCCTGTGCCTGCCCCATAATAGCATTCACAGGAAATGGCTGAGAGATACATTCAACTTGCAGAATTATAGCAAATAAAGTAATCTTTGACCCATCCTGGGAGCTTCTGATTACTGGGAGGGGCCAAGCCATCCTAGGGCAAGTGCACTCATTTCAAGAACCAGTAAAATGACTCCAAGAGTATCATAAGGGCTAGTGATCATGACTGGTCCAGAAATATTTCTGGGAGTCCCTTTTAACATCCCTCTCATCATTTCTTCTCATCTCCAAGGGAATGGTACTTAGGTATTCTGAAAGAAATATGCATGACTAGTAAACTGTGTGTGACCCCTGCCGCCTAATTCATCCCTCACCAGCAATTAACACTGATGGTTTGAAGGATGGCTACTCCCCTGGCAGGGCAAGAACTGAAGCAGAACGTGTGGGGCGAGGCGGCTCTTCCCCCTGGATATAAATAATTAAACCCAGTAGCCACCCTTCCTGCCTGGCCACTGTCATTTAGGTATGGCTGATTATCCCTAAATGGGAATCAGATGGGGGCAGGGGTGGGGGAGGGAAGCAGGTGACGGTCAAAAAAACTACAGTAGCTGCCACTGAGGGTCCAACTTGGCATTAGACTGAGCTCAAGTCCTGATTCCATCATATACGAGCTGTATGAACTTGGAAAACTGAGTTCAACTCTCGAAGCATCTGCTTTGCCCCCCCTTGGAGTGAGAATAGTCAGTAGTATTGACTTCACAGGGCTTGTTAGGAGGATTAAATTAGATACTGTTCATTTAGCACAGTTCCTGGCCTATAGAAGGCACACATAAAAGTTGATTATCGTTTTTATGGACCTCCAACTTTAAGCCTTCTATAAAGAACCAAATGATATCTCTGAAAAACACCAACTGCCTACAAGGTTGTAGGGAAAGTGGTATCTATGTTGACCTGATTAGAAAAAAGTGGAAAATCTCTCTTGTTTAAGCCTTGTTGAAAATTTTCTAAACTCTGTCCACTCTTCTGCTTTAGTAATTAGAACAAACGTTGGAGACTCGTGATTTTCTGATAATTGAGTTGCTCGTTGTAACGCAGGGCAATTCGACATTAGTGTTTATTTAAAAAATTACCGCAAATGAAGATAAATGGTGAGACGTGCACTAAATTTGATGAAAATCCTGACGTGAGTGTTTCTTCTTGGGATTCTCTCTCTCTCTTTTTTCTCCTATGATCTGAGAGCGGATTACATTCTACTTGGGTGATGGCTCAGGTCAAATGTGTGGTTTTGCAGGTGCCTAGCCTTTCACAGACAATCTTGGAAGAACCATCATTGTCTCTGTAAGAAAACGGAGGGAAAGATGTGATTTTAACACTCAGCCTACAACAGTTCAACAATCTACCAGTGTGAATTTAGAAACGCTGAGCAAGTCCCCCTTCTAGTAACGAATATCTCTCCCGTTTTCTTATAATACCTGAGTTTCTACAACTGAGCAACCTACTCTTTGGTGTAAAACAGCTTCCCAGGATTGTTTCTCCTTTAAACGCAAGTGAACTTTGGGGATGGCACTCAGATCCCTTTCTTTTACTGGACAACTGTGGAGCAGGTGTTGGGTGTGTTTCAAGAGGGAAAATATCCATGAGGGGACAGAAAAAGGACATAAATGTACAAAATCCCATTTTCCAAGAATGTAAAAAGCTAACTTCCAGGGGAGCCTGGGTAGCTCAATTGTTAAGCATCTGCTCTTTGGCTCAGGTCATGATCCCAGGGGCCTGAGAATCCAGCCCCGCATCGGGCTCCCTTCTCAGCGGAAAAACCTGCTTCTCCCTCTCCCACTGCTTGTATTCCCTATCTCATTGTGTCTCTGTCAAATAAATAAATAAAATCTTAAAAAAAATGCAAACTTCCAATATTTATTTTTTTTTCCTTTGATCTAAATATCTCAATGTTCACTTGTTGAAAGCAATTGATTGAAGCCCTGGGAAGAAGTGGTAGATTGAAGCACTCATCAGAGTTGTTTGTGCTGCTTTGCAGGGGTCTGGCTGCACTAAATTATTTCAAGAAGTATTAATTATCCAAGTCACTCAGAAGAATCCATTTACCTATTTCATTTTCTTTTTTTGAAGAGAATCTTTTTTTTTTTTAAGATTTTATTTATTTGTCAGAGAGAGGGAACAAGAGCGGGCACAGGCAGACAGAGTGGCAGGCAGAGACTGAGGGAGAAGCAGGCTCCCTGCCGAGCAAGGAGCCTGATGGGGGACTTGATCCCAGGACGCTGGGATCATGGCCTGAGCCGAAGGCAGCTGCTTAACCAACTGAGCCACCCAGGCGTCCCCCTATTTCATTTTCTGTGGTTCTTGATCCTTACCCCAAATTCTCACAGGCCTCCGCAGCTGGCACAGAGTCCGCTCCCATAACTATAATCCCTGTCCCATACTCTCACCTCCATCATACATCATACATACCTGATAAAACCCCACCCTGGTAAAAACCCAACCTTCTGTCCACCCTATGTCTGTCCCTGGCAGCTGAAGGTGGTTGGTGAGAAAAGCAACAATGCTGGAAGCTTTCACATTAAATTTTTTTTTTTAAGATTTTATTTATTTATTTGACAGAGAGAGATCACAGTAGGAGAGAGGAAGGGAAGAGATCACAGAAAGAGGAAGGGAAGCAGGCCCCCTGCTGAGCAGAGAGCCCAATGTGGGACTCCATCCCAGGACCCTGAGATCATGACCTGAGCCGAAGGCAGCGGCTTAACCCACTGAGCCTACCAGGTGCTCCTTTCACATTAAATTCTCAGCCACAAATCCAAGTATGTTTCTCTGACCGACAGAATCTCCATTCTTTTCGTGAAATATTTTGACTATTTCACATCTTCTTTCCTCCAACCTTAAGCCAGGGATTCTCAACACTGGCCACACTTTTGAATCACCTGGAAGACTTTAAAACACAGGAGTGCCCACCTCCAAAGGACCTGATCTAATTGGTGTAGAACCAATTAGATTAATATCCAATTAGGGTCTGGATATAAGTGTGCTTTTAAAATTCTCCCAGTGATTCTAATGTACAGCCATTTTGTTCAGAGTGAGAATTGAACACCTTCCATCAGATACAGCTGATGACCGACCATTCTGATGACTTCACTGAGAAAAGTAAATTGAGGGCACCTGGGTGGCTTCAGCTCAGATCATGGTCTCAGGGTCTCGGGCTCTCGCATCAGGCTCTCTGCTCAGCAGGAAACCTGCTTCTCCCTCTCCCTCTGCCTGCCTCTCTGCCTACTTGTGATCTCTCTCTCTCTCTTTCTCTCTGTGTCAAATAAATAAATAAATGAATAAAATATTTAAAAAAAAGAATGAAAAACAAACTGGGTGGGTGTCTAGGTGGCTAAGTGGTTAAGCGTGTGAATCTTGGCTCAGGTCATGAGCTCAGGGTTATGGAGTCGAGCCCCACGTCAGGCTCCATGCTCAGCGGGGAATCTGATTGAGATTCTCTCCCTCTCCTTCTGTCTCTTCCCCCTGCATGTGTGTGCTCCTGCTCTCTCTCTCTCTCTCAAATAAATCTTGAAAAGAAAAATCGGTAAGGAAAGAAGACCCACAGAATCCCACTAAGTTTACCTGGGTGGAACCCTTACTCCAATCCCTTCTGAGTGAGGACAAGCCCCTCCACTTGGGGTTTCTTCTCATTTCCCTGATCTCTGAGTATGAATGTGCTCCAGGACCCAACCTCAGACTTCTCCTCTGTCTACACTGAGTCCTTGGTGACTGTCCCTCTTCTACCATCTATCTCCTGATGACTCCACATCTCCACCTCCAGTCCAGACCTGGATTTTGAGCTTTCTTCCACTGCCTGCTTTCCAGATCTACCTAGATGAGTTAAACCCAACATGTTCAAAACCAAGCTCTTATTCTTCTCGAGCTCTGCTGGTCTTGCAATAGCTCAAACAGGAAACTGTAGAGTCATTCTTGATTCATCTCTTTCTTTCACTGCCCACGTTTAATTCTTTGGTAGAAACTGTGGATTCTAGCTTCAAAATATATTCTAAATCTGACCAGTTCTCCACATTTCAGTTACTCCCACTGTGGTCCAAAACACCGTCTTCTATGAGTTATTGTAATAGTCTCCTATCTGGTCTTCTGGATTCCATCTTTGCTCTGTTCTAGTTTATTTTCCACTCAGCAGTTAAAGCAATCCGTTTAAGACAAAAGTCAGACCTTGTTATTTCTCTGCTCTAAAATCTCCAATGGCTCCCCACTTCACTCAATACAAAATTCAGTCTTACAAAATTTAACACTCAACTTCCTTCTCAATTCATCTCCTACCTCTTCACTCAGCTGTCTCTGCCTCCGCTCACCAGCCTCCTTAGTGTTTAACAGAGTACAGCAAGTGCGTGCCTTTCTTGGGGCGTTGCACTTGTTTCCTCTTCTTAAATGTACCCGTCTTGTTCTCTGAATCCACTCAAGGATCTGCCAATGTCTTCTTATCAGAGTAATCTCCCCTAACTGCACACACAGACAGCACCAGCACCATCACAATCAACATAGTTTCTGTCCCTCTCTACTTTTGACTTCTTATCAACAGCTGACATATTATATATTTATTTATTTACTGTCTGTTCTCTCTCTTCTATTTGAATGCATGTGCTATAAAAATGGTATTTGTGGGTTTTTTTCCTTATTTATTCTGTGTTCAGAAGAGGATTTGATACATAATACTCAGTACATAATTGTTGAACGAATGAATGAATGAATGAATGAATGAATCAATGGAAATATCAGGTTATCTCAATCATAAGAGAGATTTCTCTCAAGCACTTTCTATAGTATTGCCCTATTTCATTCTCTGCATCTCTGGGTTGATTAGTAGATAAAATCATCATGTAAAATCAGTTTGAGCAAGGTTGGATCCTTAAGTTTCTATGTCACCTAGGACTCCAAATGTCACGGTGTACCATGCACATTTGCCTCCAGCCTTCTCCCCCATATTTTGGTCATGGTTCAGCAGCTGTGGCATCGTTCAGCTTTCTTTTCCCCTCCCCTGTCTCAGTTCCAGGAGGTCCTCCTTGGCTTTGGGCCCCCTCCCTGTGGGTGATGAAGGCAATGTAGGGAGAAGCAGCAGCTTCCCTGACTCACCCCTGCTTTCTCCATTCATACTGATCCAGTAACACATAGCCTGTGCAGTACAGGGCTGGCCAGGTCAGTCTCTGCCACCTTAGGACCTCATTTTTGTTCCCTGCGGCAGCTTGGCCATTTGCAAAATCAGAAATTGTATAAGTACAAACAGGAGACAATATGCCATATTTTATGGATTTTAAGATGCCCCTCCCCTCCCATTTTCTTTCACATCTGCAATGTCAGGAATTGTCTTATAGTTGGGGCTGAGCAGGTGGAAGTCCCTATAAAGTTACCACAGCTTGACCCTGTGCCATGTGGTTACTGCTCCTAGGGCACAACTGATCATCTACATCCCTTGGCATGCCAAGCCACAGGCCTTTTGAGGACCATTTAAAGAAAGAAAATAAACTGGTTATTATATGAAAATCTCAGATAAGGAAAAAAAAAAAAGAAAAAAGAAAAAGAGAAACCCTACCAGCATCAAACCAAGCAGAATGGAGGGGTGGCAATTTGGATGACCTCAGAATACTTTTATAAGAAGTGTAGCATGCAAAACAATCTTGAGAAAGGAGAACAAAGCTGGAGGTATCAGTTTCTTGGATTTAAAGATATACTACAAAGTTATAGTAATCAAAACAGTAGGGTACTGGGAGAAAATATACGCATAAATCAACGAAAACAGGATAGAGAGCCCAGAAATAAATCCACAATTATATGGTCAATTAATCTTTGACAAAGGAGGCAAGTATATGTAACAGAAGAAAGTCTCCTCAAAAACAGTGTTGGGAAAACTGGAGAGCCATTTGCAAAAGAATGAAACTAGACCACATTCTTTTACCATACACGTAAAGAAACTCAAAATGGATCAAAGATCTAAATGTGAAGTGTGAGGTGTGCCTGTCTTGCTCAGCCTTTACAGCATGTGACTCTTATTCTTGAGGCTGTGAGTTTAGGTCCCACATTCAGTGTAAAGCTTACTTAAAAAAAAAAATTAAATGAATAAATGAGAGCCCTGAAACCATAAAACTCCTAAAAGACAATAAGCAGTAATCACTTGGAGATTGGTTTTAGCAACATTATTTGTGGGTATGTCTGCTTAGGCAAGGGAAACAAGAACAAAAATAAATTATTAAGACTACAACAAAATAAAAAGCTTTTGCACAGTAAGGGAAACCCGCAACAAAACCAAAAAGGAACCTACAGAATGGGAGAATACAGTGGTGAATGATAAATAAAATAAAGAATTAATAACCAAAATATGTAAAGAACACACACACACACACACACACCAAACCCCAAAAAAACCCAAACCCCAACATATAATCCAATTGAAAAATGGGCAGAGGACTTAATAGACATTTTTCCAAAAAATACATACAGACACCCAATAGACATGTGAAAAGATGCTCAATATCACTCATCATCAGGAAAATAAAATCAAACCCACAGGGAGATCTATCACCTTATACTTGTCAGAATGGCTAGTATTAAAAAGACAAGAAAGAACAAGTGTTGGCCAGGATGTGGAGAAAAAGGAACCTCTGTACATTTTTAGTGGGATTGTAAATTGGTGCAACAACTGTGGAAAACAGTATGGAGGTTCCTCAAAAAATTAAAAATAGATTTACCATATGCTTTAGTAATTCTAGTACTTGATATTTACCCAAAGGAAATAAAAACACTTGATTCAAAAAGATATATGCCCTCCTAGGTTTTCTGCAGCACTATTTATAATAGCCAGTATATGGAAGCAGTTCAGGTGTTTATCAGTAGATGAATGGGTAAAGATATGGTGTATATAGATATATAATGGAATATTATCCAGCTATAAAAAAGAATGAGATCTTGCTATTTGTGACAATATGGCTGGATCTAGAAGGTATTAGGTTAAGAGAAATAAGTCAGACCGAGAAAGGCAAATACCATATGATTTCACTTCCTTTTTTTTTCTTTTTAAGATTTTATTTATTTATTTGAAAGAGAGAGAGATCACAAGTAGGCAGAGAGACAGGCAGCGAGGCAGGTGAAGCAGGGTCCCCACCGAGCAGAGAGCCCAACTCGGGGCTCGATTCCAGGAACATGGTATCATGACCTGAGCCAAAGGCAGAGGCTTTAACCCACTAAGCCACCCAGGGGCCCCTGTAATTTCACGTCTATATGGAATATAAAAAAAGAAACAAGTGAACAGACAAAAAAACAAAACAAAACAAAAATAGACTCTTAAATACAAAGAACAAACTGGTGGTTATGGGAGGGAAGGTGGATGGGGGATGGGTGAAATAGGTGAAGGGGATTAAGAGGTACAAATTTCCTGTTATAAAATAAATAAAATAATTTCCTGTTCTCATCTGGAGATGAAAAGTACAGCATTGGGAATACAGCCAATGATATTATAATAAGTTTATATGGTGACGTGATGATATACTTACTGTGGTGATCACTGAGTAATGTATAGAATTGTCAAATTACTATGTTGTACAACTGAAACTAATTTAACATTGAATGTCAGGTATATGTCTAATAATAATTTTTTTTTCTTTTTTAAAGATTTTTATTTATTTATTTGACAGAGAGAGATCACAAGTAGGCAGAGAGGCAGGCAGAGAGAGAGAGGAGGAAGCAGGCTCCCTGCCGAGCAGAGAGTCCGATGCGGGGCTCGATCCCAGGACCCTGAGATCATGACCCGAGCCGAAGGCAGAGGCTTTAACCCACTGAGCCACCCAGGCGCCCCTCTAATAATAATTTTTTAAGTGCAGCATGACAAAAGCTCTGGGTGGCTCAGAGGAACATATTGTGAGAAAAATCTGGGCACTGAAATCTCTCAGTTAGAAAGTAAATAAAAGTAGTGAGATTCTTAATGTGAGGTTTGGAAAAACGTTAACCAAAAATTTTGACTTTTATTTTATGTATGCATTAAGGCCATATGTAATAAAAATCTGTCTAAATACTTACCAAAGAGCTTTTTGAATACATTTAAATTAAAATATTAATGAAAAGAAAACATTGTATCATAGTTTGAATGGTAGCATTTTTTGTTTCTTATTAAACTATACCAGGAAAGGAGGCCAAGACTCAATGAAATATGGCTATTATCCCCAGTTTCACAAGAGCATGAACCTCTCTGGCTTAACAAAGCCTAAGGAATCTACTACAGAAATGGGTTGTTCTTACTACCCTGGAGCCTTTTGTGCAGACTATGAACCAAAAGCTCAATATTAATTATAATTAATCTTAAAATTAATTATATTACAAAGTTGTATTATTTGGAAGATGTGTTTAAATGACTCAAAGTTAAAAGATCTCAGTATAATGCTGGTTCTATAATTATCCTCCCAGAAAACATTACTTGTAAAACTTAATGATGTAGAACCATAATCATAGCATCGAGTAGGAGGTTGCCAAGCAGATGGGAAAGTTTTTTGGTTTTTGTTTTCCAGTTGTTTTCTTCCCTTTCCTCCCCTCCTTTCACAAGGAGAATCAGCCACCTGTTTTTAAAGGCTGAAGTATTTTTACTGTTCTTGGTCGGAAACATTTGTTTAAACAAAGTAGCACTTGGTTGCTAAACCCTTGATTCTAAATGGACATAGCCATCTCATTTTTGTTGGGCCAGGGTTTGGATAACAATTTGATTTCCCAGTCTGTTTCTTTTGTGACCATACAATCCTCTCCCAGTGTTGCATGCTCTGTGAGCTACAAGCACTTGAGAGCTCATAAGCACAAAGACTCTAAGGTTTCTTTGGGATTAGCACCATACAAATGCAGATTTGGCACAATGGAAGACTGATTCGATCCTTGTAACTGTTACTACTCTACTTCCTGCTTCCTCTGGGTAGCAAAGCAAGCCACTGTTTTTAAAATACTTACTTTAGCTGCTGACTTTTCATTGGCTGCCTGGAGAAGAGAAGGAGTTCTTCCTATGTATTTCAGTGTTTTGATCCCTTTCAATTATTTTTTAAAATATATGTCATTAAATTTTACAGGAGTATTACAGAATTCCTAATTGCAGAATTTGAACTTGAGCTACGCAATCTTACTTTTCGTCTTTAATCTATGTGTCAATGACCTTTTTAAGTCTGATTACCTGTATGAACTCTCTTCAGAATCTTTCCCTGGTTAACACAGTATAGAGAAGTGCTGGAAACCAGTTCTTTTCTGTGACACAATTCTTCCAACGGAGTTGAAATGCTTTGCAAACAATTTCACGTATATCAGCCAATTCATATACAAATCAATGTCATGTGAATCCTTTCCTTTTTATATATCATCTTTCAGTGATGATCAGGAATTCATGCTGGTACAGAGACTCTGGTTTGGGAGGAGGAAACAGGGGCTTGCGAGGGGAGGGCGAGAGCAGAAGCTGCTCACCTGCTGTTAGAACGACCTTAGCTGGTGGTACCAACATCTTCACCCTTTATGCATCTGCATCCTTTATGCATGAAATAGCAATATGCCTTTCCCTTTCGTGTAATCCTTATTTAGTTAATACCCAGTAGGATTTGCAAGCCCTTCACATCTCTGTGGATTTATTTTATTTCAGAGTGCAAGTGACTTTATGGCCCAATTACCATCATTGTGACTTATTGCATTATTGTTGGGAGGGAGAGAGGAGCAAGAAACGCCTGATCACGTGTATCGTCATCAATGGAATGAGTGCCACGCACTCCTGGCCAAGGCAGAGGGATGGATGAAACCTTTCTGATCTATTGTTTATCAGAACACTGAAGCCTGGGTGATTGTGCCGTACTTTAACAGACAAGTGTGTCAAATGTATGGGTGAAGATGTTGCAGTGGTGGTGTTAGAGTAATTAATATTTGGAAGGTAATGAATATTTTGATTTTAAAGATGTCAAAGGTCAAAGACGGAAGGAATGACTAAGATCGGATGTTGACCCCCTGAAATTACAGGGGTATTGAAGCGAGACTGAGTCACCACCTGACCCCAGGAATGAACCAGCGAGGAGGGCTCCTTATTAGAGCAAGGCTCCTGGAAGCCAGATAGCCCTTGTGCTTGCAAGAGTTCAAGGTACAGCCGGCTGTGGAGCACCGAAGCAGCAGCAGCCACAGCAGCCACGGGAATCGTGACCCTCAGGCCCGGCGCCTACCTGGAATTTCCGCAGCGCCTGGTTCAGAACCACCGGGGCGGACAGCTCCCCGCCGCCGCCGGCGCCGACTGCGGAAGGGGACCGAGAGCGCGGGCTTCACGCTCCGTGAGCCGGCTGGGGCGGCGGGAAGACCGGCTGCGTCCCCCCCAACCCCCGACACCCACTGGGTTCCTCCCTTCCCCCTGCGGGGCCGCGCGGGGCCTGCGGTTGGCCGTCCCGGGCCACACGTCCCGCAGGCGAGGAAGCCACCGGCCGCCCTCCCCCCTGCCGCCACCGCCGCCGCAGCTGCTCTCCTCGCCCCGCTCCGCGGAGGGGTGTGGGGCGTGCCCCGCGCGGGCCCCGCCCCGGACTGCTCCCCATTGGCCGGCGGGCGGGCCTCAGGTGCGAGGAGGCGGGTCCGTCTCTGGCGGCTCGCGCCAGGGAAGGTCGGCCAGGGAGCGCGGGGTGCGGCGGGAGGGCGCGCGGGGACGCAGCGGGCACCGAGGAGACGCAGCGGCGGCGGTAGCGGCGGCACCTGGGTCCGGCCGCAGCCCCTGCCTCCCGCCCTCGCGCCCTGCGTCCTCCGCGGCCTGCAGCCTGCGGCGCCCGAGCTCCGAGGGCGCTTCCGAGGGCGCTGGGCCCGAGGCGGCCAAGATGGCGGGCCGGCCGGGCGTGGGGCGGCAGGCGCTGTGCTGCGGGCTGCGCTGGTGGGGGGCGGCAGGCCGCGGCGCGGGCCCGGTGCCCGGCGCGTGCGGCTGGGAGGCGCTCTGGGGGGCGGGCGCGCGGGCGGCGGCCGGGGCCATGGCCCAGGTCGGCGGGAGCGCGCGGAGGAGGGCGCCGGCGCTGCTCCAGGCGGCCCTCGCGCGCCACGAGAGCCTGCACATCTGGTACGAAGTGTTCGGCGAGTCTGGCCGGACAGCGGCGGGAGCGCCTTCTACAGCACGTCCGCCGCCTCGCGCTCCTCCTCCGCCGCCTCCTCGGCCGCCGAACACGAGCGCCCCGGCCCCCCGCTGCCTCCCGACGCCCCCGAAGGGCAGGAGTCCGACGAGGACGAGGCCAGCGCAGGTTGGAGTGCCACGCTGCGGGACCGCCTGCCCCCGCGCTTCGTGGACACTGGCGGTAAGGCGCGGCCCGCGGGTGCGGGGGCGGCCTGGGGAGGCGTGAGCGCGGGGCTGGGAGAACTCCAGACGCTCCGCCGGCCGGCTGCTTGAGGGCGGCTTTTCGGTCAGCACACAGATGGGGCCCTGGCAGCGGGGATTTGAAGTGCGAGAATCAATCTGGTTGCGTGGTGGTGGTTGGTGGGGGCCGCTCCGACTTCCCCGCGGATGGAGAGGATGAGGCGGAGGCCCAGGTGGCACCCTGCCGCTGGCAAGGACCCAAGGGGGGGGGGGCTTCCCTCCCTTGCTGGGAGTGTCCAACCCAGTCACATCTGTGGGGTTGTTGTTAGGGGTGCATTTGAGTTAGGTTCCTAAAGCCCGATGCAGCTTGTGTGTGTGTGTGTGTGTGTGTGTGTGTGTGTGTCTGTGTCTGTGTGTGTTTGTTGCGGGTGGGGGGTACGTAAATCGTTTTGTGTGGATGGCCCCAGAGCAGGGTTACCCAGGTGCCAGGGGTGGGGCAGCCAGCCTTTGGAGGGAGGCCTAGTGCGAGCCGGGACGTCTTCACTGGCTCCTGTTTTCTCCAGTGAATCTGACCAACTTTGTCCATCCCTTTCAGGATCACTTGCTGAGAGCAGAGAAGAGTGAGAGGACCAGTTATCAGCGTTAAGCTGTCTTCTCTCGCTCCAGAAGGCACTTGTGTGTTCTGCTTACCGACACGGTCATGGTCAAGCCCCTGATATCTGGAGGTCGCAGGCCTGCTGGTGGTTGTGGCTGCTTGAAATCCTCCTTTACTGCCTACTTTTTGGGAAGGTAATTCTGACACGTCTCTGCTTAGCCTGCAGAAGCTCTGCGGCCTCTGCCCTCTGGGAGAGGTGGAGACCAGCCAGCAGTCCCACCTGTCCCCTGATGCTTTCTGTTCCTTGCTCGACAGCCTACTGTGGCAGGCCCTTGTTTCTGCCCACCATTTTCTTGTGTTGAAGAGTGTGCAACCAGTGTTGTGGAGGACCAGGGAGTGGCCATACTGGACCCAATGCCGCTCTCCCTGTGGCTCTCCATGATTGTTGTTCAACCATAAGAGGGCAGGCCAAAGGGAACCCTGGCTGGTGCCTGGGCTAGGATCTGGACCTTGTGCCACAGCCTGCTGGTAGGCTGATTGGGTTGGCTGGACTCTCTCAGCAGGGAGTGGTCTGCAGACCTCCCACAGACAGGCTGCAGTGTGGACACCCTGAGCTACAGCTGGGCTCTAGGGTCCGAGTCAACTGTGCTGTGTTTTGGAATGGGTGAATTTAACATATTCTCATTTAGGCTTCAGTTCAGAGTTTGGGAATTTTGAAAGTCACATCACCCTGCATAATCCTTTTAAAGCCCATACATTTCCCAGAATGTCATAAGGGTTTCCAGCCCCAGATGGCTGTTTTCCATTCAATTAGCTCTTTAAGAATTGTACATACCCAGAGCTCTGGTTTGGCAGACTTGATGCTGTGAGTGCTGTGATCCAGTTTTTGATCTTGGAACATGAGAGACATGTCCTCTTGTTTCCCTCCCTCTCTGGGGAAAATAGGGGAATCGTGTTAGCTTAAGCCTGGTTATGACTAAGAGCCCATGAGTGTTGGTCTGAGAAGGATAAGCACACCTAAATACATTTTCAAGCAATATTATGTTTCTCAGTAACCTATACTTGGGAGAAATTCTGCATCAGAGCAATTTAGTCTAGCCACTGTGGCACTTAAATGGTCATGAAGTTCAGGATCATTTGTCATTTAGCATCAGGTTCAAATTCTGCTTCCTTTGGATGTGCACTGAGCTCACATCTGGACCTGAGAATCACAGGCAGGCAGGTGCTTTAACCAAAGACATTTAGTGGTTATTGGATGGTATTTATACCCAATTTTGTTTTCTGGTTTTTTGTGGAAGCTTGCTTTTAAAATCCAGCCCTAATGAAGAATTTCCTTTTCTTCTTGAAACAGTCTTTCCCTGTGGGAAATTCGGGGTGGTGGCGGAAGGGTGAGGTGGATGGTTTATTAAGCATGAGTTCAGATGGCCTGGAACAATGGGATATGATTTATGGGGCCTGGAAATAGATGCCGGGCAGAGAAAACCCTTGTGCCCCGCGGTGGGGGGAGGAGAGATGGACGGGTTTGGTAAGAGTGAGAGCTGCACCCTGGCCAGTCTGAGAGCAGAGAGGCTCAGGCTCTGAGGTTTATTAAAGTGTCAAATATAACCCCACTTTAGGAAGGCAGCTTGGGCCTGTCTTCCATCTTTGGTCCCTGGTTCACTGACAGACGTCAGCGGGCCGGTGGGGTAGGAAAGGGTGGCAAACAGGATGGTAGCATTTGGATCTGTGATCAACCCTCGAATAGGAAAATCTGTAGCAGAAATGGCTGTTGCTGCTAGAAGCAGATGAGGAAAGCAAAGGACTTAGGGAACAGGTTTCATGCCTGCCTTCTGCTGCAAAAGCGTGTGTGTGTGTGTGTGTGTGTGTGTGTGTGTAGAAAAGTGAATGTGTATGTGTGCATAGGTGTCTTACACATAAATATGTATTGCTTGTGCTGGATTGGGCTGGTTGGGGATTTTGGTTTTGGTTTTAAATTAGAGATCACAGGTGCTGTCTAGGAGTCCCGCTGATGCCCTAGAGTCCCTGCGCCGGAGAGAGGCATCGGCACTGGGCACCCCTGAGCTTGGATCTGCATCTGGAGTGCAGTAGGGAGGCACCTGGTGCCCAGCCGAGGGGAGGAGGGCAGGGAGGCAGAGGTGTTTCTGTGGTTCAGGTTGAGACTAGTCCACGAACAGCTCTTCTAGTCTTCCAGTCTTCCCAGATTCTTCCTTCTGTTCTGTCCACACATTTAGCTTCCTGGATCAGGCGCTCCAGAAGTGCAGCCAGCAGATAGGAGTGGAGGTACCCTCTCCCTCTCCCCCTTCCCTCTCCTCCCTGGCTTCTGGTTGTGCCTGGAGATATGGGCCCCCTTGAGGTGATTTAAATACAAAGACCATGCTTGCCCTGCTGCCTCTTAAACCCTGTCTGAAGGGAGGGTCAGCTTGGAAGCTGGAGATGCATGCTGGGACCCCAGGGTCCAGAACCTTCTCCTGATCAGACTTACAGCTCTCCCTCTAAAATAACCCCTTCAAGCTGTCAGCCTCACCTGCCCACTGTGTAAATAACTGACACAGCAGCACAGCAGGCGGGCTCACTCCTTGGAAGCAGCATGAAGTTCAGGACTCGCTGGTTTCTGGGCTTCTGCCCTTCTCATTTCCCATTCTGAGCAGTCTTGTGACTCGTTTCCTCTGAGGAGGCAAAGGAACAGGCAGATTCCCAGATGCTCAGGGGCCCCTCTGTGTTTGGCTTTGTCGTTGGTTCCTTTGCTGTGGCTGGCTGCATTCTGAGCTGTTTGCTTTTTCTCTTAGAGGCTGGACATCCTAAGAGTTTTTTTTTTTTTTTCTGTGTACCATGTCAGCAACCCTCGGTAATCATTCAGCAGGGAGGTGTGACCTTGAGAAGCTGAAGACGACCGACTGTAGGCCTTAGGAAATTAACACAGTTAAATGTTTTATCTTAGGGTTTGTTGTTGGTTTACTCGGCTTAAAGTCTTTTTTGACTGAGAAGTAAGAGGAGAAACATCTTAAAGCTAGAGTTAAATGTATATGCTTGTAATGGGTTTGTGAGCTGAGGTACCTGGGCCCTCGTCATTGGTGTCCACGGTGAGCCACTGCTCCCAGCTTTAGCTCTGTATGGCATTCGGTGGCTCCGGGAGGAGCTGGGCGTCCGGGCAAGCGACAGGGTATGCCTTATGCAGTGATCCCTAATAGTCAGCCACGTGCCCCTACCACACAGAATTCAGAGAAGGGAGCTTCCTGGAGGTGGTGTTCAGGCTGTGGGCATGACAGTGACCACAACCAGCGGGCCCCGGTCATAGTGTTCCGTTTCATAATCACGCCAAACCTTTGCGAGTACTCCGAGAGAGCCGCGATCACCTCCACTTCACAGAGAAACATGGTTTCGTCTGAGGCGATGAGATTACCTGGGGAAGTGGTAGCCTTCTCTCGAGGGAGACTTGATTAATCAGGGAAGGTCGTGCCTTTTTAGTTTTTTTTTTTCTTTACAGCATCTGAAAACTTTTGCTGTCAGAAATACTTTCGTATTTTTACAGGGAATTGCTTTACAGGGTCTTTTTCTCAGGGCGTACGCAGTTCAGTGATATCTAATGCATGTATGGATTTGGATTTGTGTAACCAATCTGCACAGTCGGATAAGAGACAGGAAATCTGCAATGTTATCTCTTTATTTAATCTGTCTCAGCCACTGTGATGAGCGTCGATAGAGCGCTTCTGCAGGCAGCAGGGCTCTAAATCCATGGGGAATCTGGGAGTTGTGTGGGGTCTGGTACTCAGTTTTATTTTATTTATTTAAAGATTTTATTTATTTTATTTGACAGAGATCACAAGTAGGCAGAGAGGCAGGCAGAGAGAAGGACGAGGAAGCAGACTCCCTGCTGAGCAGAGAGCCCGATGCGGGGCTCGATCCCAGGACCCTGAGATCATGACCTGAGCCAAAGGCAGAGGCTTTAACCCACTGAACCACCCAGGCGCCCCTGGTACTCAGTTTTAGAGTTGAAAACTCACCTTTATTTTTAAGAAGTGTGATTGTGTATTTTTTCTTATTAATAAGTAATATATGTACATTTTAGGGAAAAATGATAAAATTTTAAGAAATCCCATAACCCCTCATGACCTTAGCTAATCATAGTTAATCATATTGAGTATATTCTTCATATATCTTAGGTGTCAGCTTGTTGGGTGACCTGCTCTTTAATTGTAAGTAATATCTTGTAGTCGTTTTCCATTTACATTTTTAAATGTCGATTTTAATGAGTCCGCGGTATCACACAGTTTCCTCTGGGTCCGTGTTGTTGCTGCCTCCCTCTTGTATTTGTTCTGCTGTGATAAGTATTCTTGAAACCTAAGTCTGTGTGCACATCTGTAGCACAATCCTTAGCAGAAAATGACTGAAGTAGAATTGAATCAAGGACCCACTGTAAGGTTTTTGGTGTCTGTGGTGAAATAGGTCTCCATAAACATATCTACAATGCTCCTGCCGGCTGTGCACCGAAATCCTTAGAAAGTCATGCTCAGAGGACCTGCTCCAGTGTGTGATTCCTGCCCGCCAGGGCTCTTAGAGGACCGTTGCCTTTGGTAAAGCTTGCTGAGGTGTAATACACACAGCACATGAGTCCTAGCATGCGGCACGCTCTGTGTAACTACTACCCAGATGAGGATCAGGAACATTCTGAGCACACCAGAGGTTCCCTCCTGCTCCTTCCCAGTTAGTCACTCCCTGCCCCCTGCTTCTCTTCCATCACCAGCGATCAAGTTTGCCTGTTACCTTGCTCTGGTGGTTCGGTTCCTCAGGACATCTGTGGATTCCTTCTTGTTGTCGCGTATATGGCATCTTAAATTTCATTATCGTCTGTTGTCTTCCATCACGTAGGTACTGTAGTCGGTTATCCGTTCTCCTGTTAATGGTCTTTTACATGGCATCCAGTTTGGGGCTTCCGAGGATAAGCTGCTTTAGACATTCTTGTGGTTTTGATGGACAGATACATTTCCCTTGATCATGTAAACCTAGGAAAAGGTTTTCCAGGTCCTAGATTAGATGCGGGTCTCCCCTGTCGACCTCGTGGACTGGGTGATGTTTTGCTGAGGCCTGTCTTGTGCATGGCCAGATGTTGGCCACCTCCATTTGGCCTCTCCCCACCAAATGCCCAGTAGCGCCCTTTCCTCCAATTACATCAACCAAACGTTTCTCCAGGCATTGCCATATGTCCCCTGGGGAGCCAAATCACCTGCAGCTGAGAACAACTGCTTAATTTTTTAAAAATTTATTTTAAATTTATTTTTTGAAAAGATTTTATGTATTTATTTGAGAGGGAGGGGATAAGCAGAGGGAGAGGGAGAAGCCAACTCCCTGTTGAGTAGGGATCCCGGTGCAGGCCTGGATCCCAGGACCTTAGGATCATGACCTGAACCGAAGGCAGATGCTTCACCAACTGAATCCCCTGGTGCTCTGAGAACCCCTTCTTCAGTACATGCTGCCACACTGTGTTCCAGTTCATCCAGCTGCCAGCGATGTGCAGGACATGCCATGTGTTAATTCAGCAACATACTGAACCCTGCTGGGATAAAATGATGAGTGAGACCTGTCTCCTGGGGTCCAGCAGGAGAGACAAAGTAAAGACAAGGAGAAAGAGCCTCTGGGAAGCAGTGGGATCAACGTTAACAGGGATTTATATGGAATTCTGGGGAGGGTCACCTGGTCCAGCGGGGTTGGGGAGGAGGTGGCCCCTCGGATGGAGGTGGCCCCCTGAGCTGCTTCTGGAAGCAGAGATAATGATTACTCAGGTGAAGAGGAAGGAACAGGGCATCTCCAACTCGGGCAAAGGCCAAGAGGAGAGAGAAGGTATGCCACTCTGCCCAGGGGCGAACCCACCCTTTTCCTACCCTGAGCATCCCGAACCGAGGCCTTATATACGAAAATGTCCTGAAACGCGATATGATGTCCTTGTTACCACAGCACAAGTAACTGTAGCTGGGATCCAAGGTCCCATGTTCAGGTGCAGATACAGATGTTTCCGGCGTTTTCTGGCGCCCACAGGGAGGGGAATGTGGTCGGCTCGGTGAGATCTATGAACTTAGGATGGAATCTCTGGAAAGCCCTGAGCTCTGCCCTCGAAAGAAGGAAGAGGGAAAGGGAAAAACTCAACTTCTGTTGGCGGAAAGAGGCACGGTGTTGTCTCGGGTGGGAGGGATGTCGTACTAAAAGGATAACAGGCTCTGAAAACTCCCTGTAATGTGACGATGATGTTCCGCCCCGACTGGCACGTGGTGCAGAGAGCCCCTCTCCCCTTTTTGAGTTTCAGAAAAAACTTATTACAAAAGTAGGAACCCCGGGCAATAGTTAGCTGTGTGTTTAATAAGCCACTTTACTAAAAAGTTTAGAACTGCAAATCTTGACACTCTGACTGCGACAGACTCACTCCTTGGCCAGGATATTGGAAACTTCATCTGCTTCCATTTCCAGCTTCTAGGCTTGTGGACACCCCCACCCCATCCCCATTTCTTCTGTGGAAGAGGAGCGATCTTTTACAAATATAGGCTAATCTGATGATTCCCCGCTTAAACCTTCATGTAGCTTCTGGCTGAAACCAAAGGGAATTCCAGAGTCCTTCGCAAGGCCTCCAATGCCGACAGCTGCTCCGCAGCCTTCCTTTCCAGTGTCCCCTTAGTCCCCTGTCCTGCTGTCTGCACATAATCTATTCATTTCCGCCTTCATGCCTATGGGGCCCATACCTGGAATGTTCTTCATGGCAGGCTCTGCTTGTTAGTTTGGTCTTGATTCAGATGTCACTGCCTTACCCCATCCCTCTTTGCTGCCACATTTGCTAATATGTTTCCTTTGTGGGATGAGATGCTGGATGTCTTGGTCACAGTTAGGACACGGTGAGTCCTCTATGTTTGTTGAATAAAGGAACTAACAGAAGACCAGATGAACACACAGCTAGATTGTTAAAAATGAGGATGGAATCAGCACCAATGGAGAAATGTCTAAATGTTTTCTACATCCCAAATAGTGGAAGAGAGGTTGGACCACTCTTGAGGGAACGGATTCCCTACTAGGAAGGCAGCGAAGCAAGTCTGGGATGTATTTTACAGGTTTTCTGTCCTGCATAGAAAACTGAACTTGGCCTCGGAGGAACTCTACAATCTTGGGCTTCTGCGGCCTCCCCACTTCCTAAGAGCTAGAGACCCCCAGACAGGAGTCTATTAGAAATCTGAAGGGAAGCCAGCCTCTTGTACCCTTTTATCTGTTTAACAAGTGCTTGTGTGTCCTGTAATATGTGCATATAGTGTTCTAAGAACTTCGTTTTTTTAAAAGATTTTATTTATATATTTGAGAGAGAGAGAGAGGGCAGGAAGTGAAGAGGGAGGGAGAGGGACATGCAGACTCCTCGCTGAGCAAGGAGCCTGACACGGCCCTCTCCCAGGACTATGAGATCATGACCTAAGCTGAAGTCAGATGCTTACCCACTGAGCCACCCAGGTGCCTCTAAACACTTTGTAACGTGTGTGCTCCTCAAAACAATCTTGTGATGTATTGTTATCCTCATTTTTAGTATAAGGAAACTGAGTCACCGATTGGTCAAGTGATCTCGGGTGAAAGAGTTCCTTTGATTAGGGCTCGAGGAAACCCCATCCTTACGGCGTGAATGTGGAACACAGTATATCTGTTCAGATCTGCTACTTAATGGTATTTCCCTTGTGAGGGGCCCTTGAAGGCCAGTGTCATTCTCCAGATCTGTCTGACCTGCTGCCTCTCTTCCTGGTGGCGGCACCTCGTTACTCAGCACCCTTTGTAGTGAGACGGGGCCGCTGCCTGGATTCAGCGCGGTGGAAAATGAGCCCAAGGGTGGGCTCCACTCTCAGGCCTGGCCGCGGGGAGGCCCCTGGGAGCCACACGTCAGGGATGTTGGGGGCCGGCAGGCAAAACGACCTCGTATCGAAATCACCATTTGGAGAAAAGCTGCTCCTGCATCAGCCACAGCTCTCAGGGATTAAAGGCTTGTCGGCCAGAAATGAACTTCTTCCCCCGTTGGTTCTTGGTACGTTTGGTGGGGGGTGTTAGAGGAGCCGGGTTTGCAGACACAGACGCTGAAGAAAAGCGGATTCCTCCGGGGAAGTGGATTCAGAGCAGTAGGGCCCACGCGGCATTGCTGCGTGGGGACTCCTGAGGGGCTACGAGGGAAGACAACCCAGAGGATAAAAATCGATTCCCTGTCTCCTTGCTGCGACATTCCCACGGTGATTTGGGGAGTGGCCAGGGAAGGGTGCGGGGAAGCCACGTGCATCCTGTGCTCTGGAGATGGGTGCTGAACCGCACGTCAGTGGTTTGAGGCTGTAGACGGTTTGGAAGGGGCTAGGGGGTCAGTTTATGGCTGGAGAGGACCTGGGGCAGGAGGCCTGGGCTGTGCGTGGGCTCCCCCTGTGACTTTGCACCAAGGGGCTCCTTCCCAGGGTTCTGAAGGTCAGGAAAGATGTGCGGGGAAGCCCAGAGCTGCTGGCTCATTCTGGGGAGCTTTATCTTTCTTCCTTTAAACTCCCTCTGTCCCGTGTGGCCAAAATGCACATGATGGCTTTTGTGCTACTTAGGAGATTTTCAGACCTTTGCAGCAACCAGGAACCTTAAAGAGGGCAAACCCAGGGTACCTATATGAGGCAGGGGAAAGCAGTCGCTGTCTTTGAAGTTGGGAGTGGGAGGGCCCCAGAGCCCCCCACCCCACCCCAGGGTGCTTCCACACCCCATCCTGCTCAGTTCCTCATACTCTAATGTGAAGGACCTTTGGCTGGGACCTGGGTCAGGAGGGGAGAGAGGCCTCTGAGAGGCACCCAGTCCTTTTCTGAGATGGTGAAGAGGACACTGATAAGTCAATGAGATTCTGGTGTTTCAAAGCCACCCAAAAGTGTCTATGGCAAAGTGATTAAAAATTGAATTATTTGGGGGCTTCCTGGGTGCCTCAGTTGGTTAAGCATCTGCCTTCGGTTCAGGTCCCAAATCGGGCTTCCTGCTCAGTGGGAGAGTCTGCTTGTCCCTCTGCATATGTGCTCTGTCTCAACAAATCACAATTTTTTTTTAATTTTAAAGATTTTTATTTTATTATTTTGGATGGAACTGGAATGGGAGGACACCTGTTTCCTTCTTTAGGAAACTGTTACAAAAAGAAGATCATGGATTGGGAGAGAGGATGATTTTCTAGGAAGAAAAAAGGTAAATAAGTGTAATTGCCTAAAAGTGGTGACAGTCTTGCTTGTAGATGTTCCTCCTGCATTTTGGGAAGTTGGAGAATCCGTAATACTTTCAATTAAAGTTTTCCTGAGAATCCCCAGGTGACTTTGGGGGTGGGGGGCATTGTCCTTTGTGAAGATTTTGAGCTTCTGTGAGTGAGCAGACCTCCACTCCAGAGTGACATAAAAAGCAATCTGCACCTCCTTCCTGATTTGTCTGTAATGAAACTTGCTTTCCTCAGGTCCCAGCATTCGAGGCAGATAAATATGTTCCCTTTCGTTGGCTCTTACTCATACTTCAGCAAGATTTCCCATGTGCTTTCCTTGGCTGGCTGGGAAACTGGACCACAATTTATGGGATCTTAGGGGACAGGCGCATAGAATTCCAGTGGGATCCCAGAACAGAAACTAATTGGAGATTAGAGACCATTGTGGTGTGAAGCTTTTCTTTGAGATCAAAAGAGGTGCATGTTATGCAAATATTAGCAAGTGTAAGTTCACACTGTCTATTGAAAATTTATAGACTCATTATGGTCACGAAGGCAGGAAGATAAGTAGATTTTGGGAAAGATGCAGGTAAATTCAGGGAGGTGGCAAATTACCCCAGGGAAAGTAGAATGGCTAAAGAGTATGGCCCACACTTTTTTTTTTTTTTAAGATTTTATTTATTTGGCAGAGATAGAGAGAGTACACACAAGCAGGCAGAGAGGCAGGCAGAGGCAGCGAGAGAAGCAGGCTTTCCACCGAGCAAGGAGCCCGATGTGGAACTCGATCCCAGGACCTTGGAATCATGACCCGAGCCGAAGGCAGCGGCTTAACCAACTGAGCCACCCAGGCATCCCTGGCCCCAACTTTTTTTTTTTTTTTAAGATTTTATTTATTTATTTGACAGAGAAAAATCACAAGTAGATGGAGAGGCAGTCAGAGAGAGAGAGAGAGGGAAGCAGGCTCCCTGCCGAGCAGAGAGCCCGATGCGGGACTCGATCCCAGGACCCTGAGATCATGACCTGAGCCGAAGGCAGCGGCTTAACCCACTGAGCCACCCAGGCGCCCCCTGGCCCAAACTTTTTAAAAAGATTTTATTCACTTATTTGACACACAGAGAGCCAGAAAGCACAAGTTGGGGGAATGGCAGAGGGAGAAGGAGAAGCAGGCTCAGGGGAGCTGAGCAGGGAGGCAAATGTGTGGGACTCCATCCCAGGAGCCTGGGATCATGACCTGAGCTGAAGAAAGACACTTAACCAACTGAGCCACCCAGGCGCCCCCTGGCTCCAACTTCCAAAGATGGTGTATGAGATACCTTTGGTAGGAAGGAATGAAGATCAGCAACTGTCCTTGATTCTGCTTCTCAAGAAGGCATTGTGATGTGGTGCCCAGAACTTTGGAGACAGACACAGACTTGGTGCCCTCCGGCTCTGCCACTAAAGCAACACCTTCCAGAGGGCAGCTGCAGGCACCGGGTGGCGTCACACAGGGTCAGACCTGGGAGGCACTCAGCCATGTACCCCTTCCACCATCCTGCAGGGGTTAAAAAAATTACCTATATATATATAAAAAAAGAACCAGAATAGTGGGAATGAATGAAAGATAAAAGTTTCCTATGTAGTAGTGGTAGTTCTCTTGTAGTACTTTTTCTCTCTCTCTCTCTCTCTTTTTTTTTTTTTCTTTCTTGGTTTGTTTTCTGGGGAAGGGGCCTGCCATGTGGCTTTTCAGTCAATGATGTTCCCTGACTTAAGTCCTACCGCCCCCCTCAAGGGGGTGGGCTCTGAGGAAACTTTTTTTTTTTTCAGGCTTTTGTTCTCTGGCGGTTTTTTGTTTGTTCACTTTTTTTTCTCACTTTGACCGCTTTTGATGTTTTTTGTAGTTTTAGAGGAAAACAAACCGCACCCTGATCTCCCTCTCAAAGAGAAGCCTCAGTCTGGCTGCAGAGCCCAAATAAGTTCCCCCTTGGCCACTGGCAGAGCAGGTTCCAAGTCGCTGTCCCTGGGGATGGAGGATCTTTTGCTTGTACCCAAAAGCACGGCAGCAGCAGCTTTGGGCACCTCTAGACCGCTAGAGAGGTTCCAAGCAGCAATCGCACACTGAGATTTTCCCGCTGGCCCGGGCTGGGAGTGCCCGGTCTTTCTGGGTCTAAGAGCGCCCACCTTACATGCACCAATTTCAGGGAAGGCAGAGGTTCTCGCGCGGGTCTCAGGCTCTGAGAATGGGGCACAGGTCCGAGAGCACCAGGCTGGGCCTTCGCGCACCTCTCTGGGGCGAGAGTTTGGTGCAGGCTCTGAAACAAGGGCGTGTATCAAAGGGCACCGGCTGGGCCTTTATACCTCTCTCAGGGGAGTATCTCAGGCTCTATAGCAGGACTCTTGCATTCTGCCGCCTGGTGTGGCTCCCATCCCCTCACAGGAAACGGACCCCATGCATTCTCCTTGCGCTGGCAGCTTAGGGACCAAGAGCTGGTTTCTCTGCCGCACTCTCTCTGCCTCAGTGCCAAGGGAGGCTGTCCTGGGACCAGGGACTTAAGCCCCTGTCCCTAGCCGCCCCGATTCCCACAATTTCCCCAGAGATGCTTTGCTCTTTTGGAGTGCTTTCAACCAGTCTCCGAGTTAATGCTGGTCCCCAGACGCAGGGCACTCTCGCTTGTATTGGGGTATTACTTTCCAACTGGTTGCCTCTGGCAGCTCCCTCCCCCTTTTGATATCAGTTCACAGTTCCCACTCCGCTTTACCTGCCCACTGGCTTCTTCTCCCCCTGTAGAGATCCAGACGTGTATAATTCTGATCTCAGGCTGATTTCATGGGTGATTGGAGTTCATGGATGATTGGTAGGTAATCAGCTCATTTTGGGGTACAAGTTGAAAAGACGCCTCCTACTTCCGCGCCATTTTGTACCCCCTCTTAACTTTTTTTTTTTTTTTAATTTTATTTGACAGCACAAGTAGAGGGAGAGGATGAAAGAGAAGCAGGATCTGCACTGAGCATGGAGCCAGATGCAGGGCTGGATCCCAGGACCCTGGACAGATGCTGCACTGAGGGAGCCACCCAGACACCCTTTTAGACCTAGGATACAGGTAGGAGAAGCAAGCCAGGGGTTCCTTGGCCCAACACTAATGACCATGGCTCAGACAAATCCATCTTCCACTTCAGGCTTCCAGATACTCTGCGAAGGAGACATTCCCCTTCCTGTCCCTGAATGCTCTGCCAGTTCAAGGCAGATCCATGTTTCTGAGGGTTCCTCTTTGGTCATTCTGTCAGGGACAGCCAAGAGGGCTCCAAGCCTGTGTGGACCCCAGGCCTGGGGATCCCAGCCCTGAACTCTTTCCTCTGCCCTTGATGACCCCAGAATAGATCAATTCAGCAACTGTCAATCCATGCCAGGCCAGGGAACAAACACAGCAGTACACAAGATCAACTCGCCTTGGTCCCAGGAGCCTGGATTCCCCAAGGAGGGCTTCACCTGGTCTCTGAAGGGGATTCCAGGGGTTCCAAGATTGCCATGGGTGGAGACCACCAGGTAGAGAGGCCCCTGGAGAGTGTCCACTGGCACTGAGCAGACGGAAGATCCCCTCAGGCCTTCCCTCGTGGCTCCACTGTGCCCTGGGGAGAGAAAAGGGCCAGCCACACCGCACCGGGGCCGCAGCTCGGCCGCCCAGGAGCAGCAGCGGGCCTAGCCTGGAGCTCAAGCAGCAGCAGGGAGGCCGGGACTGGGCGGGGGACTGGGGTCCTGGAGTCAGCAGAAGAGCAGCGGGAACCAGCAGGGGGCGCAGCCAGCCCCCTCACTGGACAGGACAGAACAGGAGGCTGGGTGAGGGCGCAGGGTTTGCAGAGAGGCCTGCACCGCTGTTTGCAGCCCCCCACCCGCCTCAGCCAGCGCCTGCCCCGCCCACCGCCTTCTGTGGGCCCAGCAAACTCACTGCGCAAGTAGCGCCTCCCGGGAAGGCAGGGGTTCTGGGCTGGCGGGGCAAGGTGCAGGGGAGTGCATTGGTGCCCCGCTGACTCAGGTACTGAGGGGCTGGGGAGGGGTAGGGGCGCTAGGCAGAGAGGGAGACTGGGGCCCTGCTGCCCGCTGCCACCTGCTTCTTCGTCCAAGGGAGCGGGAGGGGGGCCTGGCGGACAGGTTCCTGGCGGCCTGGTGCTCCTACGCCCCATATCCCTTGCCCCACAGCCCTCGCTCCACTTCTCGGTATCCAGGGAACCCGTGGGGCCCTACTGACATCAAGGGGCCCAGCACCACTGGGCTCGTCTGGACCCTGGAGAGATGCCTGTGCTGCCAGGCTTCTTTTCCAGAACTTGATGGAAAATTTTGTCCCTCAGAATCGCCGGGCTCCCCAGCCTGAGAGGCGCTGGCTCTGCCCGCGCAGCCTGGGCCCCACTGGGCCCCCTCCACCTCAAGTGCCTTTTACCCAGGAGCCCCAGGATACCATTTTTTTCTGGCCCATGGACCCCTTTTCCCCACCCCCACCCCCACACCTCTACTTTGGGCCTGCAACCACCCTGGGATCACTTCCATCTCCGGCCCCCTACCCCACAGGTCCTTGTCCACCTCCAGGCCTGACCCCTGGCCCCTCTCACCTCTGGAGTTACTGAAACCCTTCCACTTGGGGGCCACTGGCATCTGTGATCCCAGACTCCCGGGACTCCCCTCCACCTTGGAGCTCCCTACCCTGTTTCCTCTAGGAACTGCTGTGCCTAGAGCACCGAAACCCCACATTCTCAAGCCAGCTGTCTTTGGGCCAAGGACTCAGGTATCCTCAGGGACCCTCCTTTCCGGGGCACATACTCCTCTCTGTGCAGGAGAGACCAGAGAGAGCAGGCTTGGGGATCCTTCACTCCAGCTGGATGGAGGGGCAGAAGCTGGGGTGTGTGTGAGGGGTGCTCACAGGTTGTCTCCCTGGGTAAGGAGCTTCCAGGAGGAAACTTCAGAGTGAGGCTATGATGTGGAAGCCTCAGGAAGCACTGTCTGCACAGACTCCAGGCTCCTGGCTTGGGCAGTGGGCATTTAGTGGCCAGAGCCCTACAGGACCAACCCCGTCCAAACCCACCCCACCATGGCCGGCTTTTTTGTCTGGAATTTGCACAGCAACCTTTTCTCCAGTATGAAATTGAAAGCTTTGCTTTGGAAAGTTTTGTGTCCAGGAGGCTCCTGGGCATTCACTTACTTTATTTCCAGAGGCTAGTTGAGGAGGGTGGAGTCTTTGGGACCTTAACAGCAGGTCTCCTGATCCTTCCTGACTTCTTTTTTTTTTTTTTTTTTTTTATTTATTTATTTGAGAGAGAGAGAGAGAGATAAAGAGCACACCACAGAACACATGCAGGCACAGGTGAATGGGCCAGGTGAATGGACCTGTGCCAAAACAAAGAGTCAGATGCTCAACCAGCTGCAACCACCACCCCCCGTCCACCTTTTACAGGTGGGTTACATCTACACACTGTTAGGCGCTTTGCCTGGACCCGGCTAGTCTTACAGCAGTCCTAGGACACTGTCTCTTGCCCAGTGTCTCTGGTCAGTACCAACCCATGCCTCAAGTGTGGGAATGACTTCTTCCTGACTCCTTTTTTTTTTTTAAGATTTTTTATTTTATTTTATTTATTTGATAGAGATAGATCACAAGTAGGCAGAGAGGCAGGCGGAGAGAGAGAGAGGAGGAAGCAGGCTCGCTGCTGAGCAGAGAGCCTGATGCGGGACTCGATCCCAGGACCCTGAGATCATGACCTGAGCCGAAGGCAGCGGCTTAACCCACTGAGCCACCCAGGCGCCCTTCCTGACTCCTTCTTAACTCCCTGTCCAGCCTGGGTTGCCCACCCCCCTCCAGGCTGTCCTAGTTGTATATATTGGATCTCTGTAGATAGTGGGCACCATCAGATCCTCACCTGTCATGGCTGGTGCAACAAATCAACCAGGAACATGAGGGTAAGAGGATGAAGAAAAGAACTTGAGAAGCAAAGAGATGGGGGGCAGGAGGAGCACTGAGGAGGATGTCCAACAGTGCTAAGTTTATTCAAAGCCTTAAGGCCATATATATAGTGACATTACATCTGTGTTTAGTTAAGCAACTATGGTTCCTCATGACGCCAAATGGCTGATGCCAGTACAAATACAGCAAACCTGAAAGTAAATTATGGGTTGTACTAAGGCAGCAAGGACCAGCAACAAACTTTTTAGCCCAACCGAATTGTTCTCATTTGTTTAGTAAGCGTGTGGGAAGTCACGTAGGCGAGCGCACAACACATAGCACAGACTCTTGCCCAGTGCTACTGAACTTTTCCCGTCCTAAACCTTTTGTTAGGTTATTTGGACTTTAAAGGAGGCACAAGTCAGGGTCTGGTTTGGTTCTCGTCTCAAGCCTTATTGCGGGCTCCCACACTCACCGAAATGAGAACATGGCTCAGGGTTATGGAGTGAATATACCCTTTAGGAAACATTAAAGGACATAGCATAACTGGTCCGGGGTCACCCAGCCTGTGAGAGGCATGGGTGAGATTCAGACTGCACTGGGTGCCACAGCCATTTTCAGCTCACCTTAGTGTCCAACCTGGTCCCAGAAGGTTCCTGCTCAGGACTTTGCTTTGTGCTGAGCTGGGCTTGCTTCCTGCCTTTGAAGCCATTTTCACAGTGTATCCCCAGCCCACCCTCTCACATTGAGCATCAGTGCTGCCTTGGCTGGCCTCTGTTGATCGTGCCATTCCTCTCAATCCCTCTGTTACCCCTCCGGCCCACTGTCCTACTGCCCTCTGTCCGGTGGGCCAAGTTCTGAGTTTCTTGCCTGCACTTCCTCTTAACTGTGCTCTGTTGAAATCCTCTCTAACAGGGAAGACCTGCTTATCAGAGCAGCTTGATTTGGAATCCATCTCCCCTGGAGGTCAGAGCTTCTGACCATCATGTCCCCAGCCTCAGCACTGGGGATGCCTGCCCAGCCTATTCTGGGTGCTCGTGGAGCTCTGGGATCTTGGAGAAGATTTGCCATGAAAATAAGCATTTATACATAACACGGAAGAGAAGATTTGAGGAAATTGAGTGGGTGTCATCTGGTAATGTTTGTGTTAGGATGGTTCTGAAATTTCTGGGCCCTGAGTTACCAAGAACCCTAGGTTGCCCAGCTGGAAGGACCTCAGATAGATCAGCTGGGCTCCTCACCTCATTTGACAGATGGGAAGTTGAGGCCCAGAGCTTAGTGCCACAGAGCAGGAGTGAGGAGAGATGTTAGTGACAGGAAGAAACCATAGGGTAAGCACAAAGTGGCTGAGCCTGGGCTTTGTTTATGCAAATGAGTTGCTAAAACAGTGGGCCTGAGGCTGCTGACTCTATCTAGTGGCCAGCAAGAAGTAACACCAGCCCACACCTTCTGAGGTTTAACTCATGCCAGGAATGATTCTCAATGTTTTATTCGTGGGCACCTGGGTGGCTCAGTTGTTCAGCTGAGGTTATGCTCCCAGGGTGCAGGGATCTAATCCTCACCAGGCTTCCTGCTCAGTGGGAAGCCTGCTTCTCCCTTTCACACTCCCCCTGTGTGTGTTCCCTCTCATCCTGTCTCTCTCTCTCTGTCAAATAAATAATAAAATCTTAAAACAAGAACAACAACACCAAAATGCTTTATTTGCCTTAGGAGATAGGGTCTGTTATGGCTACCATTTTAATGCATGGAAATATGGGCACAGGGGAGCTAAAGGAGTCCAAGGTCACACAGCTTGCAAGTGGAGAAGCCAAGATTTGAACCCCGGGCAGCCTGCCTGCAGAAACTGTATTATTTTTTCCCCTTGTGTATGTCATTTTTAAAAACCTTTCCCTGAATTCTAACAGAGATGTGTAAACATTGTTAAGCATGTAGCTTATTGATCATCACAAAGCTTAGGTTCTGAAGCATTGCAGCAAGCTGGGGTGGGCTTTGATGTCAGAACTGGTTGGAATCCAGTTTCTGGTGCTGCATGATCTTAGGTGACTTACTCAGCCTCAGTTTCTGCACTGAGTTTGGCAGCCTTGTGATGAGTAGAGCGTGTGACAGTGCCTGGCGAGTGTTTAATAAATGGTTTTCTCTTCTTAATAATGAAAATTCTAAGTTGTGTTGGTTTTGTTAAGCAGTCCGAATACCTTCCTCATCGGTCAGTTGCCTGTCAGTCGCCTTGTAGGTACTTGTGATGAGTCACTTTGGTAAGTCACTATATATAGCTGAAACATTTGGGGGTAGTTGGGGGACACCCCCCACCTGCCCCCACTGCCCCTGCATTGAAAGTCTGTAATTTAAAATGTTCCACCTGTGCCTTTTTTTTTTTTTTTTTTAAACATAACCACTTTGGGACAGTGAAAGTTATATGTCTTCTCCTTAGGGTTGTGACGGAGCCTTTGGGGACCTGCAACAGCTTACTTCCAGTTTCTGTCTGGCATACTGATGGGCCAGAACTTATTTTAACAACATTCCATCACATTCCAGGCACCTGGAAGGAGGAATATGTTGAACTTCTCGGAAATTATTTTTTGGAACTGTTTTTATCCTGAGGAATAACCCATTTAAAAATTGAATGACCTTTATGGTGGACTTTTCCACTCTACATAATGCAAACTGGAAAACTCGTTGTTTTCAGCTGCTTCTGCAGCAGTGGGAAGAGCAAGCCTGTGGGAGTCCTCCCCAGGTTGGCCCCAGCACAGAGCTGCATCATTCTACACACCCCTCATGCCTTGTCTCCTTGTCTGTGAGGTGGTAATGATGGTGCAGGGAGCTCCAGGGGTTGTCGTGAAGGTTACAGAGATGGGGGGTGTAAACTTTGAACAGTGTGCCCCACATAAAACGCAGATCTGGTGAGCAGAGGCAGCTGCTCACATTAATTGTTGATGCCAAGGCACTGGAGTTCCACAACAGCCTATGCCTTTCTTTCCTGGGTCCTTTTTGTCTCAGCCACCACCTTAGAGAAAGTGACTCAGCAAGGCTGGTGCTTGTGGAGCCCTCTACAAAGCCAGCTAATTCATACGGGCGATGCCCTGGAGATAAGGGGGTTTTCCTGGGTGGTAGGACCCCATTTCAGAGGCTTAACTAGCCGGTTTCTCCTAACTGGTCCTGTCCTCCAGGGTCAAGATGAAGGCCTGCCAGGAGACTGGTGGTCTCACCAGAGTTTTCCACTGGAAGCATGAAGGACCCCATGGAGCCTTGTGCAGAATGACATGGGTGTTGGGGGGAGAACAGGGGGGACATCGCCTGTACCATCATGGGCAGGTCACTATATCTGGCTCACGCCGGCTTTCTTCCCATCTGGGAAATGGCAGAAGACCATGCTTTTTCACAGGAGGGATGAGGGTTTAGGGAGGTATTTGATGACTGTGTTGGGGCTGCATGAGTAACAGATTTGACGGAGGGGCCTTGGAGTCACAGACTTGGGTTCAGGCCCCTGCTGCTGCCACATAAAAGTAGATCACTTGGGTAAGCCATGGACCTCAGTGTCCTCCTCTGTGCACTGTGGATAATACCTAGCATGTAGGTCTGTGAGGGGTACAAAATAGAAGGCCATATTAGGAGCTTAGAGCAGAGCCTGGTACTCACTAGATTGTAGTTTTATGGAGATACTCTGGCATCACTGGTGTTGCAGACCTGGTCCTACCCTCTGGAAACTTTGGCTGTGTGACAGATGGCTTATGAGGCCGTGGCTGAAAGAAAGAAGCGGTGTCTGTCTTTTCTTAAGATTAAGGGTACAGAGGGGTGCCTGGTGGCTCAGTCGTTGAAGCATCCAACTCTTGGTTTCAGCTAAGGTCATGATCTCAGGGTGGTGGGATTGAGCCCTGAGGTGTGCTCTGCTCTCAGTGTAGAATCTTCTGGAGGTTCTATCTCCCTGTATTTGTGTGTGTGTGCTCTCTCTGTATCTCTCTCTCTGTGTATCTCTCCCTAAAATAAATGAAGCTGTAAAAATAAATAAATACCTACATGCATAAGTTAATTAATTATGGGTACAGAAATCAGTGATGGAGCTGGGCTGATGGGACGCTTGGCAGCAAAGACAGGTGCACCCTGCTTGAAGGCTCGGGGGTAGCTGCGGTGTCACCAGTGGTGATGGGGGTGTGAGGAAGTTGCCTCGTGCAGCATCCAGAGAGGAACTAAGATGGGGGGGTTCCAGGGAGTAAATGCCCATGGGTAGGAAGCATCTTCAGATGAATGTCAGAGGGTGTCCTCATGGATGGGGAGGCACCCTTTCTCCCTGAAGCTGCCCACGAGTGGAGGTGTGCCTGCTGGGGACATAACTAAATCATTGGGGTTTAGCCTCCTAAGCTGTTAATTTATGAAGATGTGGCCAAGACCTTGTCTCACTGCTTTTTAAAGAGAAGTAAATTAAACTGTTGTTTGGGATGGTGTTGTCTTCCAAAGGCTCATTCAGAGTCAGTGGCAGAGCTGCTGTGGGCTTTCCAACTTGTCTTGAAAGCCTGGTCCAGGCAAGGGTGAGGGATATTCCCATCTCTTGGGGTCTCTTGCCCTCTCTGTTTATGGCAGAACGTGGTTTTGTGACTGGTAAATAAACAGGCATCCTGTGCAGATCCTTCAGCTCTTCGTGTGGCTTCTGTAGAGAAAATTCCCATTCACTGGGCACAGACTGTGGCTGGACGGGCGGTGTGGCGGGGCTCTCACTGAGCATTGTCCTTTCACGTAATCCCCGACAAGATATGAATTTTGTGGTGTTGCCACTTTCCTGCTGGCCAGGAGGGAAGTTGAGGCCCAGGAAAGTTACACTTTCTCGCTGTGGTAAGCGGCAGAGCCATGTCAGCCGGTCCAGGCCCTGGATTTCAGGTCTGATGGCTGTGAGCATTTCCTCTTGTGTTTCCAGCTTTTGGCCTGTTGACCTATCAAACTACTGATGGTGTATTGATAATTCTAATACTCTCGACATTGTGAAAGATTAGCTCTTCACTTTGTGCTAGAAATGTTTCTTGCTGTATTTTTCTTTTAATTAAAAAAAAAAAAGTCAAAGTCCCACGTTTCTGCCCATTTGAATCTCCCTGAGTCTCCCTGTTGTGAAGTGGTTGGGTTTGGGGATTTCTAGGGCAGGGGCCTAGTTGGTGGTGGCTTTGCCTGGAGGAGCCCATGGCTCAGGACTTAGAGTGGGGACTGGAGCAGTGTGAACTGTGGCCTGAAAATGTGTTCATGTGTGCTGAGGTGGTGCCCAGATTCTTTTGGAGGATGAACTGAGGTTTTGATCAGTAGGTTAGAGAAACACTTGATGGAATAACACTGATAATTTTGTTTTTGTATTCAATCCTAATTTTGTGTTTTCGTTTTCGTGTAGTGCAGTGTGCTCTATGTTCTAAGAAAAAATTGGCAATCAATTCATACAGTATCATGATTTAATAATCCTTCCTCACTCACTGGGTCATATTTCAGGTTTTTATATGTAGTTTTTATATCTGTAGTTCTGTTTCTGAATTCTGCATTTTGATTCATTCCTTCATTTTTAAATTTCTTATTTTAAATATTTTATTTATTTGAGAGAGAGAGAGAATGAGCTAGGAGCAGGGGCAGAGGGAGAAGGAAAGGGAGACTCCTCACTGAGCATGGAGCCTGATGTGGGTCTCAGATCCCAGGTCTCTGAGATCAGGACCTGACCCAAAGGCAGATGCTTAACAGACTGAGCTACCCAGGTGCAGCCACATTCCTTCATATTTTTATTTTTACTCCAGTGCTGCACTGTTTGGCTGGTTGCTTCAGTTTCTGGGAGGGAGGGAGATGACCCCCTCCCCTGTTCTTCTAACAAGTTTGCTTTTGCTGCGTTGACTGGAGAAGGGCCAGGCTTCCTGAAGATGAGTAGGATGATTCAGTGACACCCAAAAGGCAGTGGCTATCATTGTTCCCACTGTGCTTCAACAACTTCACCCACTGACTCTTTGATGATGGCAGCCACCAGCAAATCTTCTGCAGAGGACTGCTGCCTTGGGATGCTTTCCTTGTGGTGCTGGACTTCATTCCCCCTAGCAGCCAGTACAGCTAGGATTAGAACCTAGGAAAAGTCCCATTAGAACCCAAGAAAGTGGGGTGCCTGGGTGGCTTAATCGATTGTCTGCCTTTGGCTCAGTTCATGGTCTTAGGGTCCTGAGATGAAACCCTGCACTAATGTCCGTGCTGGCTGTGGAACCTACTTAAAATCAAACAAACAGAAATCAGCCCAAGAAAGTACCATCCTTTGTGTTGTTCTATACTGTGGATCAGATTTTATTTTTCTTTTCTTTTTTTTTTTCTTTCTACTTTCTTTTTAAAGATTATTTATTTGTCAGTGAGAGAGCACAAGCAGGGGGAGCAACAGGCAGAGGGAGAGGCAGGCTTCTCGTTGGGTAAGGGGTCTGATGCCGGACTTGATCCCAGGACCCTGTGATCATGACCTGAGTCATGTTAGGCTGCTGCCTAACAGACTGAGCCAACCAGGCATCCCCCAGGATCAGACTTCAATAACCCTACCAGATTTCTTTAGCTTTGACATTTTAAAGGACAATGAAAGCTAGCTAAACCTACACCAGGATTCTGCATCTGCTGGGGCTGTGCTGTCCGGGCCTATGTGCTTCCTGTTCTTCTAACCCCATCAATTCCACCCATGTTTTAGCCAGAGAACTGTAGGCAGGTGTGGGTGTGTCACTGAAAGCTTTGACTCATCATTCATATCTTTATTGTAAGCTTATAATCTTTCTTTTTTTCTTTTTTTTGGGTAAGATTTTATTGATTTGTTTGTTTATGAGAATGAATGGGGAGCAGAGGCAGAGGGAGAAGCAGACTCCCTGCTGAGCAGGAAGTCTGACATAGGGCAAGATCCCAGGATTATTTATGACCTGAGCCCAATGCAGATGCTTAACCGACTGAGCCACCCAGGCGCCTCTTTATTTTTTTTTTTTTATTGATTATCTGCCTTTCTGAGGCAGCGTTCTACCTGGGTTTTCATAACTCCACACTACGGTATTCTTCCACTAGTGTGGCCTGTTTTGAGGTAATTCCTATACATTCTGGCTATGCTGCTAAATGATGATATGATCTTGGACTCTTTTTTTTTTTTTTTTTTAACCTCTCTGAGCCTTGGTTTCCTCTGTGCTAATGTGGATAATATACCCTCTCTTGCAGATGTGTGGAGGGCCATGGCTGACTTGGATGCAGTTGGAGTCATCTCACGGCACATGGAATACACAATTTATCTTGCTTCCTGTCTTGATAACGACATCTTGGTTTTCATGCTGTCTTAGAACAAGTAGAACTTGACTTACATGTAAGTTGTAAATTCACGTACTTTTGACAGAGGTGTTATTTTAGTTTAGTTTAGTTTAGTTTAGTTTAGTTTAGTTTAAAGCAGGCTCCACACCCAGTGCAGAGCCCAGTGTGGAACTCAAACTCCCCACCGTGAGATCAAGATCCGAGCTGAGATCAAGAGTTGGCCGCTCAACCAGCCTAGTCACCCAGGCATCCCTTCTGTTTATCATTTTTCAAAAAATGTGACACGTAACACTTTCTCTGCTTGGACCTGTCCTCACACCTGCTATGCTGGTCTGGGGGTCAGACGTGTAGCTGGTGTGGTGCTGGTGAAGTTGAGCAAGACAGTTGTTAAGTCTTTTTACCCTAATTGCTGTTGTCCTATTATTTCCTTTTTATCTTAAAGATTTTATTTTATATCGTGGTGATATATGCTAAAACTGTTGCTTCTGGTCCTGCATTAAAACTTGAATATGTAGGGCATTTTTTAAGGATTCATCCCTGGAGATACAGTATTTGTTTTTCTCTGTCTGACTTATTTTGCTTAGCACAATACCCTCTAGGTACATCCATACTGTTATAAATATCAGGATCTCATCCTTTTTGATGGCTGAGTAATATACCATTGTGTGTATGTACCACTTTGTCTTCTGTTGCTGGACACTTGGGCTGCTTCCATATCTCGGCTATGGAAAAAAAATGCTGCAGTAGGCTTAGGGGTGCCTCTGTGCTTTCAGAATGTTGAGTCTGATGTGTCAACTGCCACAACAGTCGTGGCAACTCAGGAAGGGAGCCAGGTGCAGGAGGTAAGAGGAGGAGTGCAGCTTTAGGCAATCTGAGTTGAGGTGTCTGTTGGACGTGCAGGTGTAGGTTCTGGTTGGACAGTCAAATTGTAGGAATGGGTGCTTGGGGGAAGAGAGATGCAATCATGCTGTTGCCAAGGGATATATTCCTTGTAGAGAGAGTGACAGTTAAGGATTTAGGGTAATTCCTTCTTTTCTTGGGCAGATAAAGGGGAAGAATAAAGGAGTAGTGGATGGAAGGGGAGGGACGTGGCTTTGATGCCAGGAAGGCATTTTTGCACAGATGTCTAGAGAAGAGAGATTTCAAGGAATGAAATGTCAGCAATGTTCGATGATGTGAAAAGTTGCAAAGCAGCTTGATTAGGGGGTGGGGGTGGATCGAGGAGGTTGTCACTGAGTACTGAAAGAAAATGGGAGGTGAGTAGTGGAGTCCTAAGCCAGACAGAGAGATAGGGTGACTGGGCGTGAGACCATGGAGGTCACACACAAGAATAGCCTTTTAGAAAGTTTGATGGTAAAGACACAGACGATCATAACTCCAGACATAGCTTGGACAAGGGTGGGTTTTACAGGCTGTGTTTACCTATTTGCAGGTTGACTGAAGGGAGATGACAGATGGTGCATGCTGCTGGATGTTGTGGGTTGAGATGGGATCAGGTATACAGAAAAGCACACAGAGAGGAGTGTATGGCTGCCCTGACTGCTTCTGTAGAACACAAGGCCAACATTAGGCATGGAGGGAATGGAACGTGGCTCAAGGAGATGTGCAGTCTCAGATACAGACCACATGGCTCAGAGTCTTACAGGGCTCTCCTTGCCTCTGCGTGGCCCCTCTCACAGGGTTTAAGTTTTGAAGAGTCCTTTTGTTTCTCTGGGTTTGGGGTGTGACTGGAGAGACATAGCAGAGAGCAAGGGCTGAGGAAAGACCAAGAGGGCAGGAACTCACAGAGGGGAGTCTACTACCCTCTCTGCCTTTTCTGGTATGGGCTCTCTCCTGATCTGGATGGACGGATGACCTGCCATTACTTCTTTTAAAAATGCATTTGGCTTTACCCTGCCAGAAAGCAACACATGTTTATTGAAGAATAGTGGGAAACCCCAGAGAAACTGAAGGAAGAAAATAAGCACTCAGCTGAAGACAACCATTCAAAAGTTCTGGCACCTTTTCCTCCCAACTTTCACTGAAGTTGAACAGATAAATGTATATATATGAAGTGATTTCTGGGAAAGACCAAAAAAAAAAAAAAAAGATACCGACAACAAGAAAACAAAAAAGAGAACAAAGCAGAAGAAAACGGTGTTCATTTTCTTCCTGAGGCTGCCCTTCCTCGATACTGCTACTTGGTTTTACTACCTGCTTTTCTCCCTGGGCTTTCTTGACAAAACATGGTTCCACTACTTTTACCTTCTTCAAAGTGTTTGACAGAGTCGTTTGCTTTCAACATGGAGTTTGAGCAAAATGGACTATTGTTTTAAAATATTCTATCATGTGTGCTGTAATATCTCATCCTGGACATGATGCAAATGCTATGATAAAAAGAAGAGATGCTTTTAAAGTGATCACCAGAGTTGTGAAATTCATTGGCATGATCCTTCTTTTTTTTTAAAAAAGATTTTATTTATTTATTTGACAGACAGAGATCACAAGTAGGCAGAGAGGCAGGCAGAGAGAGGAGAAAGCAGGCTCCCTGCAGAGCAGAAAGCCCGATGCGGGGCTCGATCCCAGGACCCTGGGATCATGACCTGAGCTGAGGGCAGAGGCTTAACCCACTGAGCCACCCAGGCTCCCCGACATGATCCTTCTTTTGAGGGTCATAATTCGTTTAATTTTTTTTCTGCTCCAGTTTAACCTTCGCAGTCTTCAGTTGTTATGTGCATTAGACACAGTATTAGCAGTAGTGGCAGTAAAAATACTCCTGTCACCCTTTACAGGTACCATTTTACTAGCATCTCCTTACCACTGTAGCAGCTTTAAACCCTGTTTCCACCCTGTTTATTCCTTTAAATGCCTTTTCCTTAAAACCTTTTCTTAGTTTTTGGTGTTCTATAGCTTTACCACAAAATGTTTAATTGAAGATTTCTCATCTTGCTTGGTATCTGTGCATTTCCTGTATTTCTGGATTTATCATTTCTGTAATATCCTCAGCTGTTTTCTTCTGAAATTTTGACTCTGTCCTTCTGCTGTACATCCCAGGATTCTTATTTAAACCTCCTGTCTGTTGTTCGTGTCTCTCAAGCTGGCGTTCATCCTCTTCTCCTGCCTCCTTGTGTTGCATTCTGGGGAATGTCTTCACTTCTTGGTGCAGTGTTGTGAAGTCCTTCATTCGGGGCTCATCTACTGCCCCACCATTCTGGTGTGTTTTCTGTTGTGTTTTACGTCTCAGTGATTTTTGGTCCCTGTTTAACTTCCTTCAGTTCCATGTTCACACTTGGCCTGTTGCTTTTGATAGGCTCTTGATCCTTCTTCATTTTTAAACCTCTTTTGTGCTCTTAAACAATTAACATGTAATATTTTCTATTCTGTATCTGATCATTCCAGTGTCTAAAGTCTTCATTTTCCCTCAGTCTTCTGTCTCTCACAGTGGCCTCATTTCTTGCATGCTCTGTGAAGGGATTTTGAGACCAGATTTATTGGAACATAGATGTAATCTCTTTTAATTCTGTTTTTTGGTGTTTTTTTGTTTGTTTGTTTGTTTGTTTGTCTGTCTGTTTTTTCCTGGAGGGTTTGTCTTTCCTTTGCCAGGAGGCTGGGAGTGTTCTTGGTTGGGATCACTTTGGTTCCATTTGAGGGTCCTGGTTTATTAAGGAAATCTCAGGTTCAGTTCCCCCAACTTACCGTGTGGTGGGAACGAGGTCTGGAGGGCACAGGCCTGTAGAGATCCTGCAGTGAAAATGGCATTTGTTCTCTGGCACCCTGATTTGTTTCTCTTGAGCTTGTTGCTTACAGATCAGGTTTTGGCTCACTTGTTTCTGCCACCTCCCTCTTCCTGCTTCCTTTCCTACCATTTTCTAAATCCTTTGCTAGTTTTCCGATGTCTTCTAAAGCCCAGAAATGTTTTGTGAATTCCATTTGCCATCACTAATTGCAAGTCTCATCCTGCAGCAGGAAGGCCAGAGCCAGACACTGTAATGCTCTGCCTCCCACAGAGGAGATTTTAATACCCTCTCCTCGTGTTCAGAAATTCTAGATTGGAGATGGAGTTATGGATACATTACCATCTACAGAGGATTAGTTGCCTATATAATAGAACAAGTATGCATTATTCTAATCTTCCTAAAACTTCCATTTTGCATAATAAGTATGAATGAATAAGGAACCCGCATTACTTTAGTTTATGCAGATGTTCTCTTTCTGTCTCTGGCTTTAGATGGTAGGTTGTCATTTGTATGGTTCATTCTGAAAATTGGGTAACTTCATTCTTATTTTCTACATGTTGGTGCCATATAAAGTGATGATTTATGGAGATTCAGAGGTAAATATTTATCAACATCTAAATAATTGGGGAAGGCTTCCTTTACAAAAGGTAGAATTATTAAGACCTGTTTAATCACAGAAGGGATATCCTGTAAAGCTAGCCCATAAATAAAAAGTGGATCAGAAGAAAGCAGAGAGAGGAGAGAATTTGGAAGGAGCACATGGAGGGACACCTACTGCCTATCCCTGTAAGTCAGGGGCAATCCGGAAGGGAAACCTTGTTAAAGGAGGCAGTAGTGTTTAGATGTAATGAGCTACTGGAAACCTCACAGTGTTCTGGTGAAGCAAGTGGTGTGCAATCAAGTCCGCAGCCCAGTTGAAGTTGTGGCTTCAGGCAGCAAGCGAGCAGGCCTTTCTGTCTGCCTTTATCTCCAGTGGGAGCGACTTGTCCTCCTTGAAGTCAGCCTCCAGACATCTTTTCCTGTCGCTACACATCTGTGCATCACTGAGAATTTCTGCGGTTGCTGCTTCATGGAGATGTTTGTCAGTTTTGGGTTTTGTTTGTTTTGTTTTGTTTTTTACCGAGGTTCACTTGCTAACTTTTCTCTTCTCTTAAAAAAAATATATATTTAATCTAGGGGTGCCTGGGTGGCTCAGTGGGTTAAAGCCTCTGCCTTCGGCTCGGCTTGAAGGCATGATCCCAGGGTCCTGGAATTGAGCCCCACATCAGGCTCTCTGTTCAGCAGGGAGCCTGCTTCCTTTCCTCTCTCTCTGCCTGCCTCTCTGCCTATTTGTGATCTCTGTCTGCCAAATAAATAAATAAAATCTTTAAAAAATATATGTGTTTAATCTAGGGGCACCTGGGTGGCTAAGTGGGTGGGTTAAGCCTGTCTCTTCAGCTCAGGTTATGATCTCAGGGTCCTGGGATTGAGTCCTGCATCATCAGGGAGCCCTCTTCCTCCTCCTCCTCTCTCTCTCTCTCTCTCTCTCTCTCTGCCTCTCTGCCTACTTGTGATCTCTCTCTGTCAAATAAATAAGTAAGTAAATAAATCTTTTAAAAATATATATATAATCTCTTCCAGGAAGAGATTATGCTGAGTGAAAAAAGTCAAGCAGAGAGAGTCAATTATCATATGGTTTCACTTATTTGTGGAGCATTACAAATAGCATGGTGGACAAGGGGAGATGGAGAGAAGGGAGTTGAGGGAAACTGGAAGGGGAGGTGAACCATGACAGACTATGGACTCTGAAAAATAATCTGAGGGTTTTGAAGGGGTAGGGGGTGGGAGGTTGGGGGAACCAGGTGGTGGGTATTAGAGAGGGCACGGATTGCATGGAGCACTGGGTGTGGTGCAAAAACAACGAATACTGTTACACTGAAAAAATATATATATATTTCATCTCTTATTACCATGTATTTTAAATGGTAGTGGGGGATGATGGTGTGGGACCCCATGAAGTGAATTTACACTGCCATCTTGACCACAATATAAGTGTCGTACACAGCCGTCCTGTGTCCCCTTTCGTTCTGAAATGGATTCTCTCTTCCCAGCTGTTATCAATAGAAGACAGGGGTCTTTGTTCTTGCAGGTGACTTGTCCAAGATCGCACAACTTTCGAGGTTTAACCTTTGGTCTGATTGTAGGACCCATTTTCTTTAACTCAGTGCCATGCAACCTACCATGTAGGACTCTCAATACTCTCCTGCTTTTGAAGCTGTAATCCACAGGCCACGTCTACCAGTGCATATCTATTTTTGTCTAGTTCACTCATTTATTGCACACATTTACTGGATGCCAGCTATGTGTTTCAGGCACCTTTCTAGGTGCTGGAGATATGGCAGTGGGCAAGTCAAACACAACCCCCTGCCCTCATTGAGCATGTTCCATTTCCTACTACTGGAAGCATCCACCAGGAACAATGGACTTATGCCAGAAGTCCAGCAATGATATGAGTTCCAGAAATTTCTGAATGGTTCTTTGTGGAAGTGATGATTTGGCGGCAGCCCTCAAGGTAGCTACCTGCACAGGCAAAAAAAAAAAAAAAAAAGGAGGGCTGGTGTAGAAATGCCTGATGAATGTGCTTCAAGGTCAAATAACTGAGCCAGGTCTTTAAGGTCTTATTTAGCTCTGAGATTTTTCAAGAACTTTCCATGATACATAAGCATATTATAGAAAAAACCCTATTCAAAGCACACTGTAAATTTGGAGGACGATTGTCTTTGCATTATTTTTGTGATTAAATGACAGTTGATGATACAGGCACTGTTGTAAGTCACTTATCCCTGTGCAAACACTTTGTGGTAAATTCTTTTATCATCCTTATTTTTCAGAGGTAGAGACTGATGCAAAGGGAGAAGTTTGGTGGTTCTCCACTGGCCACAGCTAAGCAAGCAAAAAGCAAAAAGCAGAGCCTGCATTGGAACCAGGCACTGTGGCTCCAGACCCCAACTCTTCACCCTTGGGCTTCTTGCAGCACGCCTGATTTCTTGTCACTAAGAACTTGGTGCAGGAGTTTAACGGTACCTTTAACTTCTAGTTTTTCTTTCTCAGAACTGAATCTGCATTGCAGTGCATCTCTGCATAAACATGTGTTTAATTTTGTCACCTTTAATTTTGTTTTTAGGTAAGATCTGAAGGAGTCAATCTGTTTCTTCTGTGGCTTCAAGCACTTCAGACAAACTTTGCAGAAGAGCAGGTGCTGATTTTTGCTTGCCTCGTGCCTGGTTTCCCAGCGATCATGTCATCCAGAGGGACCTGCATGGTGGAGACACTCATCAGTCCTAGCCCTGGTGTGGCGGATGGTGAGGAACATTTTAGCCAGCCTTACAGGTTGAAATGACTCTGGAAGTTCTCTTGAGGGATTCCTCAGCTTGTCATGATCCTGAATAGAACCCTTTATTTCGTAGATGGGTTTGGAGGAGGAATTATCCCCTGCTCTTGTTCACAGTAATGTCTTACAGACATTAGAATAGAAAGAATCCGAGCCTTTTTTATATGCAATGAGGACGGGAGACATTTACTGAAGTGGTGGAAACAGGAATGGAAGGGAGGACTCAGATGTTGGAAACAGCAGGAAGTGGAGACACATCATGTATCTGGAGTGTTTTCTTGGCTGTGAATGAAATTTAAATCTGCCATCCAAAACTACTGTTTATTGTCCTCAGCATGATTGTTTCACGAGTGGACATTCATCTGCTCACCCAGCCCTGTATTTTCATGCCGCATTCATGGAAAGACAGTAGCTGCTTCCTGGGAAAGTCATGGCAACCATCTGTGTCCCATGAGTTTTTAAGGAACTTGCCAGTTAGGGCCAATGATTGATTAATGCACATCACTTTATTGCCCAAAGACAGGTATTTGATCCTTAGGCTGACCGAAGCAGAATTTGGCAGAGAGAAGAATAGTTTAGAGGGAGAGGTGGCTTCATGGGACTTTGTACCGTATTTCCAACCCCTTGATGCTCGCTGGCCTGGAGTGTCGCGTGAGCAGGTTCCAAAGGAGGGGCCGATGTATTTTAATGAAGGCCATTTTTTAAAAACCCTTTGAACGTTGGTGAAAGAACTCCTTTTTTTCCCCACTCTGGAGCAAAGATATATCCACAAGAATCACTCCACTCTTGCCGGCCATATCAGGGGAAAGGATCGCTGAGGACCAAACATGCTTTTTCCTTCAAGTACTATTGAACTGTATGGTTATTCAGGTAAAATCAAAATCTTGGATAATTCAGGAATGGTCTTTCTCTTGATAGGAAAGAGGAAACATTGCTTATTTTCTCCCAGCTCATCCATATTTTGTATGTTTGCTTGTTTGTTTGTTTGTTTTTTGAGTTGACTCTTTATGATATTTCACTAGAACTTGAATATGTGCTATATCACATCAGCAAAGACCTGGCATACATAATATTTTGTGTGAGAGTGTATGTCAAGCAAACATTTCAGTTCTCCCATCTGCTTTCATATTACCATATTCACACAGAACACTTCACTTCTAACACTGTGCCTGAGGCCGTGGATTTTTCCCTCACCAGGCAACTCTGCAACACCAGCTGGGTGTCCTGTAGTTTTACTCAGCTTTGACACTGTCTGCCTTGATATGGCATCTGATCCCACAGGTTAAGGGCTCAGTCCCGTGAGACTGTTCCATCACATTCAGGTGCCAGTCATAAGTAGGAGGGGCCCAGGTTACCCACAACTTCTCTACAACTTGGCTACAAATCAGAGGTTCCTTCAACTCCTCCTCCGGTTCAACTGAGTGGCTCGCAGAACTCTGGGAAACATTTGTTTTCATTTGCAATTTATGAAAGATATGATAAAGGATACAGATGAACAGTCAGATGCAGAGACACAAAGGGCACAGTCTTGGAGGGTCCCAAGCACAGGAATGTCTATTCCTGTGGAGCTGGGTTTTATCCCCCTCCTGGTACCTGGATATGTTTACTTACCTGGAAGTTTCCTGAAACCCCTGCTATGAGGATTTTTTTTAAAGATTTTATTTATTTATCAAAGAGAGAGAGGGGGAGAGAGTGAGCACAGGCAGACAGAATGGCAGGCAGAGGCAGAGGGAGAAGCAGGCTCCCTGCTGAGCAAGGAGCCCGAAGTGGGACTAGATCCCAGGATGCTGGGATCATGACCTGAGCCGAAGGCAGCTGCTTAACCAACTGAGCCACCCAGGCGTCTCTGCTATGAGGATTTTTATGGAGGCTTCCTTACATAGATGTGCTCTGCTTTTAGCCCCCTCCCCTCTCTGGGGGAATGTAGGGGTTGGGGTGGGGGTGCCGAAGATTCTAAATTCTAATCATGGTGTGGTCTTCCTGGTGATGTGTCCCCACTGAGGAGCCATCTTGGAGCCCACCCAGAGTTGTGTTATTAGAACAAAATATTAAACTCAAATGGATGGAAGACCTCAATGTAAGATAGGAATTCTTGCCAGTTTTCTTAAGGTGATTCTTTCTCTCTGCTATCCCTCAAGATTCTGTCCTTGCCTCCCTTCCTGACTGCACTGTCCTATTGGGCAATCTTGCCTATTGGGCAGGTGGAATGGACCAGTAGGGTCAAAATGCACAGCTTCTAGAAGGCAAAGGGATACTCCAGTCTGCTCTCAGGACTTTGGAGTCTTTGTGTTTTTGGTGCTGGTGAAAGGAAATGAGAGAGGAGAGCAGACAAGAAAGAATGCTAAGTCATTAGAGAGAACTGGTAGGATAAAATACAGGCATGATGAGTAGAATGAGTTTAAAAACATGATACCATTGGGTGATTTTTTTAATACTCAGTAAGAATATTTTTAACAAAGTGAACCATTTAGTTTTGAAATATTCATTCTTAGCATAATTTGAGTTTTAAGATAGGATTACATTACATGATTGTCACCATTATTTGTCACCATGACTTTTTTTAAATTTTGGATAGGAATTTTAATAAGATAGCATTTTATTTCAGTAGACATTTAAGTTAAAATTTAAATGTATATATGTTCTTTCCCACATATTATCCAAAGGCTACAAATTAGAGTGGAAGAATAAGGAGAATCAAGGTACTTGTTTTAAAGTTCCTTTTACACTGTTTTGAAAATATTGTCTTCCTCATTTATTTCCATCATTTACCATGTTAGCAAAATCTACAAACTTGTACTTGGTAAGTACTGATTGGGCTGGGTATAGAGGATGTCCACAGGGAAGCTGCCATTCTCTTTCAAAGTGACCTTTGTTTATTTTTAAGCAAAATAGTCACTTTATTCTTATATTTAATGGTAACTTTATGGTAAGAGGTTTAAAGTTTCCTAATAAATGATTTTACCTATTTGTACAAACTATTTATTTGTACCTCAGGAAGACTGTGGCTCCTAAAATAATTCAACATGTGTCATGATTCTTCTTGGTATAATTATATTTAAAATTAAGTTTTAAAATTTTAATTTTTAATTGAAACTGTTTATTGAAGGCAGTGTTTATTTTCTCATGCAAAGATGTTGAAATAAACATTCTTGTTGAAGTCTTCTCTTAACGGTGTTGAGGTATGGTGACCCCAGACCCCAGACCTTGCCCAGTGGTGAGGCAGACCATCCCAGGCCATGCAACTGCCCAGAGTAGCCCTTCCTTATATCCTGGATCTTTCATCCACTACGTGCTACTTACAGCTTCTTATGGAGGGGCCAATATTTGGGCAACTGTGCAACCTAAGGGCAGTAAGCTCCAGAAAGGAAGGAAACATGAGGGAATTTCTAGTTTCACTGCTCAGGGTTTTTGGGTTTTTGTTTGTTTGTTTGTTTGTTTTCCCCTATGAAAAATGAAGGCTCACAGGACATAAGTATCCCTTTGATTGGTGCTGGGGTGGGGAAGCAAATTTTCTTCTCCCTATTATTGGAAAGCAGGCAAAATTAGTTAAAGTGAATAATCAGAAACAATTTGGGAGGGAAAGAGATCACAACAGGCATTAATCCATGTGGTGAATGTGGACTACTAATTCAGTTGTCTTTGGGTGTTTACTTACATACACACAAATGTGCATGCTTGGATCAGGGGAAAGCAGCAAAAACTTGATGCCTTTTGAAATATGTAGAAGTACTAACCTTTAGAGGTACCGGGCTGTGTATTTGTTAGCTATCTGTATATGGGTATTTTTTTCAGAACTTGATTCTGATTTGATAAAATCTCTATATTCACTGTGGAAAACATAGTATACTTTAATATATTGAAATTAAAGTTCTTTAACTTGTCTGCCTCATGCAAGTGCCTCCAGGTATATAAAAGGTGGGAGGTCGGGGTACCAGGTGGTGGGTAATATAGAGGGCATGGATTGCATGGAGCACTGGGTGTGGTACAAAAACAATGAATACTGTTATGCTGAAAATAAAAAAAAAAAAGAAAGTAAGAGAGATGGACATACAGCAAGTAGTAGCTCAAGTCCAATACCATGTAGCTTTTTGTATTGATTATGAAATTTAAAGGAGAAAGGGACTTTTTTTAAATTATTCTATTTCTTTTCAGTGTTCCAGAATTCATTGTTTATGCACCACACCCAGTGCTTCATGCAATATGTGCCCTCCATAATACCCATCACCAGGCTCACCCAACCCCCTACCTGCCTCCCTTCTAAAGCCCTCAGTTTGCTTCTCAGAGTCCACAGTCTCTCATGGTTTGTCTCCCCCACCAATTTCCCTCAACTCACTTCTCCCCTCCATCTCCCAATGTCCTCTGTGTTATTCCTTATGCTCCAGAAGTAAAAAACCATATGATAATTGACTCTGCTTGACTTATTTCACTCAGCATAATCTCTTCCAGTCCAGTTCATGTTGATACAAAAGTTGGGTATTCATTCTTTCTGATGGAGGCATAATAATCCATATTGTATATGGACCACATCTTTATCCATTCATCCATTGAAGGGCATCTTGGTTATTTCCACACTTTAGTGACTTTGGCCATTGCTGCTATGAACATTGGTGTACAGATGGCCCTTCTTTTCACTACATCTGTATCTTCTTGGTATATACCGAGTGCAGTTGCAGGGTCATAGGGCAGCTCCATTTTAATTTTTTTGAGGAATTTCCACACTGTTTCCCAATGTGGCTGCACCAAGAAAGGGACTTGTTATTAATTCTGTGGAGCTGGTCAAGTCTGATACTCAAAGATAAATTCTTTCAGACATAAAGTTGTTTATACTGATTCTATTCTTCAGATTCATCTACAAGGAAAAGGCTATAAAACTAAAGTCCCATGGATTTGATTAGGGTAGTATTGGGTGTTAAAGTACCTAAAATGATAAAGAATGTCTGTACATTCTTCTAGATTTGTTTCAGTCCTAAGATATTAAATTAGTTATAATGTATGTGAAAATATCCTTACTATTAGAATTGCTTATCCTTTCTCAAATTTTCTAGTGGCTTAGTACTTAGTAGTTCCACCGCTGTATGCCATAGCTATAATAAGCAAGCAGTAACAGGAGTCACCATCCCACCTTTGTCAGGTCACAAGGCAGAATCAGAAACAAGTCTACCAAAAAATGTCATCCCTAATAATTTCCAGTACTTTAATTTTAAAGTTTTAGTTGATATTCATCCAATCAAATATAGAGCTGAGATATATGTTTGTGAGAAATTGAACTGTTTAGGGTGGTGGCTTACACTTACTCCCCTAATCATGTATTCTGTTTCCTTCCAGACATCCCCCATTTGAGACCAGCGCCAGTGTATGTACATTACTACAACTCAAGACAATGAAAACATTTATAGTATAAAAATTCCATACATGGCAATTCACATTGTTTTTATTAAATGGATTATAAATTTCTTTTTGGAAAAAAAGTATCTAGCTATAATCCAAAACACTCAAAATCGAGTTGCTGTACTGCCCCAAATCATACAGGTATGTCATTCATCTTTTTCTTATATTTTACATAGGTAAAAGTACACTAACACATACCAAAGTAATTGACTCATAGGGGTTTTGGTTCCTAAAGGATGCTGGTTCTAGGTATTATGTTTGTGGATGGGCTCTCTCTCTGTTGCTGAGGTGTCAGAGGGACTTCTGAGATAGCACTTGCCATGCTCTGCTGACATTGCCATGACAAGGTGATCTTGGGGGCCAGGGAGATGTTTGAGAACATGGTGTTGTGTGCAGTCTCCTGGACCCTCTCATTTCCCCTCCTTTGCTCAAGAGCCAGTGACATCAGAGCATAAGACCAGGGGCCTGTGTTGCCTTCACCCATCCCCAGCACCAGGCAGGCCCTCAAGAATCATGTAGGTGGGCTGTGGGAAGGACCTATTCGACTGCCAAGTGCCTCTTGGCATCTCAGAGGGAGCAGTGGAAGAGCATCTCAGGATTTTGAGGTGCCATGATGGAATGCCTGGAAGAAAAGGCAGACTCTCTTTCGAAGGCTTTCAGTGAAGACCTCTTTCTGTGTGGGGCCCATGGTATACCTTCCCTCTCTTGTGGTCCTTGGTCATAGAGAAATGGGCTTTCCCAGCAGGTTGAGCTTCTTAGAGAGTTTGCTGTGTAAGGAAGGACAACTTGGGGAGGTTTGAGAGGGGCTGCTTCATGGCAGGGGCCTGCTTTTATGCACAAAGCATGGTCCCCTTAGAGCAGCTTCGCTGATGCCCCAGAGTTCCCAAAAGTGTGACTAGGCCTGAGCTGCAAGAGTTCACACACCTGAGTGGCAGGTAGCATCTTGGTGGAGGAGCACCAAACTGAGGTCCAGAGCACATGTCCTCATTGATTAAGAACTGACTACAGAGCTAGACAAACTTATTGTCAAGAAGTCTGAGGGGGATACAGTTACAGTAAAGAGCAGCAAAATACTTACTGAAGATTTTGAAAGGGAGCTTTGGGGTGCGTGGATGGCTCAGTTGGTTAAATGTCTGCCAGAGATCAAACCCTGTGGTGGGGGGTGGGGAGTCCCTGCTAAGTGAGGAGTCTGCTTCTCCCTCTCCCTTTCCCTCTGCCACTCTCCCTGTCTGTGCTCACTTTCTCTCTGTCTCTCTGTGTCAAATAAATTTTATAATCTTTTAAAACATAAAAATACAAGAAAGATTTGAAACTTAAATTCACTAGTTGTAACATGTAATAGGAACCCTGTAAACAGTAATGATCACTGCTGAGAACAAAATTGATTTTTTAAAGATTTTATTTATTTGGCAGAGAGAGATCCCAAGTAGGCAGAAAGGCAAGCAGAGAGAGAGGAGGAAGCAGGCTCCCCACTGAGCAGTGAGCCCAATGCAGGACTCGATCCCAGGACCCTGAGATCATGACCTGAGCTGAAGGCAGTGGCTTAACCCACTGAGCCACCCAGGTGCCCCACAAAATTGATTTTCCAAAGGAATATCCCAGAACACTGAGGAAAATTTCAAAGAGATGGAAATGAGAAACGAATAAGTAAGATCTGAGGTCAGGTCCAAATCTACCTTGCAAGTACCCTGAGGACAAAAGGAGAAAATAACAGAAGTTATAACTGAACTAATGCAGCATTTACTTGAGCTGAAAAACAGTCATGCCTTCAGTTCATAAAGCCTTCAAGTCCCAGGGAGAATTAGCTGAACAGACTCAAACCAAAACAGACGTAAACCTATTTGACTTTCAGGGACTAAGAAAAAATTGTCAGAGTTCCAAACAGAAACCACCAGTTCCTTCTAGAAAATGAGACAGAGTATCATTGAATATTGACTTTAAGCTCTATCCCTCAGAGCTGAAAGAACTCTCTTTCTTAGAATCTTGCTTCCTATCAAATATGTAAGCAGATATCAGATTGATTAACCTTGTAAATTGGTTTAAGTTCTAACTCTACAAACAAAATGATAAAGAACTTGGAGACAATCTAGGGGCATGTAAAAATTTGGGAAGTGGTAGACTACCTTAGGTAGAGATAAGACCCACAGGCCATAGAAGAAATGACATGCCACTTTATTTTAAAAATTTGGAAAAGATTTGTATATTAAAAAAGAGTAAAGCTGCATGTGGGCAACAGGCTGTGAAAAGCATCTGTAACATCAGCTGTTCAAGGAGTTCATGTCTCTGACGTGCCTACAAATTGAGAAGAAGACAAACAGTCCGATTGAAAAACAGACCAAATGAGAGGAAGGAGAAGTTCATGGAAAAGGAAACAGAAATGACCCCGATTTTATAGTGAGCCAGGGAACACCATTAGTTCTGGACCATGTTGAGACACCTTTATTCACTCACCCTGTAGACAAAAACTAAAAATCATCAGGTAGACAAAAATTTGCATGAAATCATATATAAGAAACTCAGCCCCACTCTTTGATAAATTATACAGTCTATTTTGTGTGATTGTTAAGTCAATTCAAAACAGTCTGTTTAGAGACTCTGACTGTTCCCTACTTGGTTACAAATTTTCAGGGAACCATCACCGTATTTATTGAGAATAATTTCCTCATTCTTGAAAAATACATTTGAGTGATGAAAAATAGCAAGAATAACGGTATAGCCACAAATTCAAGGTTCTAGTTTTCCCCCCGCCCTTAGTGGGAAAGGAAACTTTTCACACATGTGAGTCATCTACTTTTATTATCTGGATTTCTTAGTTTCCGTAAAGTCTGACCTCCTGAATCAGTTTGGATGGTTGTCTCATCCTAACTCAAACTGTATTAAAGATTAAAAAAAAAAAAACAAAAAAAAACCTTCAATCTCATGAAGAAGCAGCTCATGGCAGTGCTTGCAGAGAATGTGTTTTATTCACACTATCTCCATGATTTTCTCCATTTTTCCCTACTCTGCCCTTTCCCTCTGGCCAGTTTGTCTTCCACCCCCTGCTGACTGTGTGATGGCTGCCCACAGTGGGGGCACTGCTTTTCTTGTTTACATTCAGAGACAACCCAGATATTTCTGTAAAGCCCTTCCCGTTTGTGTGTGGGGGACAACCTAGGTTACTGTCTCTCATAGAACAGTAACAAGGCACTGACTGTCGTGCAGCTGGCTGTGTGAATGGCCCAGGAGGAACATGACTGGCTTCCATGACAGACCCCTTCCCTGTAGTGTGGATGGGGCCAGCTTCCTGTGAGTCACCTGGGCTGCAGTGGAGGAGGCACACAGTGCACTGGGGTTCAGGGAGGGGGAGGGAGGAAGGATGCTGGCAGTCAACTCTCCAGATCCAGTACTACCACACCCTGAAGATAGTCCTACCTAGCAATGGTCCCTGCCATTGTACAGACTCAATATGTCTCAGTGAGTTCTTCTAGTAGTTTTTAGTGCCACTGTAGCAAATGACAAATTCTCAGTGGCTTGAAACAACACAAATTGATTATCTTGCAGTTCTGGAGGTCAGAAGTTCAAAAATCAGTCTCAGTGTGGTAAAATCGGGGTGTTAGCAGCCTGTGTTCCTTCTGGAGGCTCTAGAGGAGAATCCACTTTCTTGCCTTGTCCTGCTTCTAAAGCTGCCTGCATTCCCTGACTTGTGGCCCTTCATTGCACCACCTTTTATCCCTCTGTTTCCAACTTCACATTGCCTTCTGATTCTGATCCTCCTGTCTCCTTATGGATCCTCATGATTACATTGGGACCACCGAGGTAATCCAGGATAATCTCTCCCCCCTCACACCTTAATTTAATCATGCTTGCTAAATCCCATTTGCCAGGTAAGGTTAAGTACTCAGAGCTTCTTGGGCTCAGGATATGGTCATCTTTGGGGCAGTCGCTATTCAGCTGGTCAGTTGCCTCCTGTGCTCCCTTTTATGCCTCACACCTCATCTCACATGTATCTGCTGTGTTCCTCTCTTCATCTGCATTGCAAATGAGAAATGCAGCAATTTAAACCTTTGAATATTAGATTTTGGAGATAGTTGCAGGAATAAGAGCACATATAATTTTATTTGTGTCCTAAAAGTTTTTGTTTGGAATTTTAAATTTTATCTAATTGTCCCTAGGTAAATTAAATATGATTCAATCAGTTGATCTGAAAAATCTTTTCAAAGAGTATACCGCTGTTGTAAAGGCCCTTCAAAACAGTATTTTGAGTGCTGTTTCCAAATGAAGTTTACACTTTCACCCTTATCACTGTATTAAAGGTCATGTTGGAGGGTTTTGTGTGTGTGTGCTTTTTTCCAAAGTGAACTTGCTTCTCTATCTAAAACTAATACCTCTAACAGTATTTTTCACCAGGGAGGAGAGGAATTAGTGTATCTCCTAGACTAAGTTTTCTTTCCACGTGAAGAATCTGTTAGGACTAATATTCATGGGAGAAGGAAAAGACAGTAGCTCTTACACCCCATATACTATGTTGACAACAACAGTATAAGCCTGACCAAAGCTGTACATCTTGGTGCATCATTTCAGCTGAAACGTGTTCAGTGAAGTATGATTTATTCCTTAGTAATTCATTTTTGTGTGAGATAAAAGTACATCAACAGAAATTAGGGAAAGCAGAGTGGTAATTTTAAAATTTCATCATTGACTGTTTTTTTTACCAGTTCTATAAGCACATTAATTGATATTAAAACCCATAAAAGCTCATTTGGAAATGAAAAAGAAAGTTTGAGGTGGTATTGATTTTTTAACGATATTTGTATTTATTTGTATGATTACGCTTAGTTACACTTTGATTGAGTCCGAATGTGCCCTTCAACAATAATCCATGGGCTCTGGGTTTCCTGAAGTTGTATGTCATGGGGTGAACAGTTAGAAAAAGTGAATCCCACCAATTGACAACCCTATGGGGGTTTATATATTACACAAACACATTTGTTTGTTGACTGCCACTCCAGTACTTTCTGTGTCCTAGAGCTCCACCCACGTGGTGCAGGCTGCCCCCATCTGTGCTGGAGAATCATGACGGGGCATTCAGTGGCCTTAGGCATCCCCAGAGAGCTGCAGTTGTATCCTCTCATTTCCCACCTAGTTTGTGGGCATCCCCCTTTAACTTGACCCTGACAGTGGACAGGTCTCAGTATGAGCTGTCTGTGGGAAGAAACAAGATGTTGGGGGGGCAGCGGTAGTTGTTGATGGGAAGTTTTAAGTGTCAGGTTGTATCTTGCAATTTTCTGAACCCTGGCAGTGCAGGCCTGAGCCAACCTGGTATGTCTGTTTCACCAACCAAATCTTCCTCATGTGCCCAAGAAGTGAAACCATATTTGCATTTGCCACCAGAATCAACTAATACTAAATAATAGTTGAGAATTCCAGCTTGATTATAGTGAGTGGAAAATGGACCTCTCTCTGGTTAATTCTTACATATGATTTTACTGTTCATCTTCATAAAAGGGATAAGAAATGAGGAAACGTGGATTATCAGTTTGTTTTCACTCTCATCACTCACTGCAGTTATAATTTTCAAAATACCAAGATGTTTTTCAAAAGTAGTTGTTTTTTTTGTTTTGTTTTGTTTTGTTTTGTTTTTGTGGAGGGAGTAGGGACTAAGACTAAGGAAAGCATTGTTCTATCAAGAGAAGTCATTTTCAATTTATGGTATGATGGGAAATCCATCTCATATGTCCTATTTGGATAACAGAGCTCACTTTTAATTTTTTAAAACTTCCTTTGATTTTTTAATTGAATTATAGCTGACCCACAATGTTGCATTCGTTTCAGATATAAAACAACAAGATTTGACAAGTCTGTATGTTATGCTGTGCTCGCTGTACTGTACCACCAACCATATTCCCTATGCTGTGCCTTTCGTCCTGCAACTTATTAATTTTTTAACTGGAAGCCTGTTATCTCCCACTGTATTTCACGCATTTTGCCTGTCCACCCGCTGCCTCCTCTTTGGAAACGATCAATTTGTTCTCTGTAGTTATGGGTCTCTTTCTGTTTTTCTGTGTGTTCAGAGAACTTTTTAAGATAACTTGGCGCCTTTAAACATATTCCTTGATTTACATTATTTTGGATACGTATTTGCCATGTTACCCAATTAGTTATGTAATGACTTCAAAATTTGGGGGCTTAAAACAACCCTTTTGTCATATTACATATGTTTTGGGGGTCAGAAATTAGGGCAGGATCTCATGGGGCAATTTTTATGCTTAATATGGCATTAACTGAGGTCAGTGGGTGGTGGCCTTCAGCAGGCGGCTGCTTGGTCTAGAGGATTCAGGATGACTTTATGCACATGCCTGTCACTTTGATGGGTACAGTTGGGAGATGAGGCTCAGATGGCCCTCCACTTCCGTGCAGTCTTTGTAACAAGGTTGTTGGACTTATTTCCTGTCCACTAGGAGCTCCAATAGCAAATGTTCCAAGAGAGGGGTTCCTTTTGGACTTGGGCCTGAAACTGACACGTTTATTTCACTGTTTAACACAGTCACATAGCCCATGTGAATCAAAGGGAATGGGGAGTCATAGGATTTGTGATCATTTTTTAACATGCTACATATGTTCATATGTGCATTTTTTCCCATTTCTCTGACCTGTGGGAAAATGGAAGTTATTGATCAAAGAGTCACAGGTTATCAAGCTGTATGAGAGACTTCAGACTTAATCCAACCTCCATACTTTATAGATTAAAGAATATATATGTAGGTGCACATGTACATCTCCATATCAGTTATTATATATACACTTGTATATCACTAAAAATGGTATCTGTGGATTAGCCAATTCTTCTATCTTCATAGGAATGAAAAGGACTCGTCATTCCCCAGCAAATCTGAAGAAAGAAGCCAGAGCAAGAGTAAGGGAGAAAGAGAGTGAGAGGAGCATCTGATGGGATAGGATTTCTTACAAAAGGACTCCTGAAGTGACCAGAGAAAACAGACCAACAGAAAAGGGCAGACTTTGACCAAGCGGTGCTCAACGACGTGAATATCCACATGGAACAGAAGAGGTTTTAACGCTATTCCCTACTGATGTAGCCTACATACTAAAGAGGACATCAGAAGTTTTCTGGAAGATACCATAGAAAACCATTTTGAGGACCTGGGGGCGGTGGCAGAGATGAGTGGAACAGAACACCAAAAACAGGAAGCCCAAGAAAGCTTGGGTGCCGCTTCCAGATGGCGACGAGAGAAGAATTAGGCACGAACCAGTCAGCTGGAAAAGACTGGGAGCAGGGGACAACAGTGGAAAAGGACGGCTGCCAAGAGCAACTCTATAGTCTCACTTTTATTGGATAGAAAACAATAGCCAATAGAAGGATTGAGGAAGGTCAAATGTTAATCCCATCTTGCTGACAAGCAAGAAGGAGGATAAAGTTTATAGTTAAACAAGCACATTGAAAGAACTCTTCTAACTAACAACAGGCACTTCTGGGAAGAGAAAGGCTCTATGGCGGATAAGGGAGGCAGGCGGTTTTCATTCCACCCTGAGCTAACCTGTCGTTCCCGGGTGCTCCTCTTTCCTGAAGCAGGCGGCATTCCGCCCTGGGCCGGCCGGGCTTCCAGCCAGCCAAGCTTCTGTGAGGGGGCTGCATTCCGCCATGAGCAAGCGAGGTATCCCCCGCTGCCAAGCTTCTGTGAAGGGGCGGTGTTCCGCCCTGAGCAAGCTGGGCATCCCCAACTATAAGTGCTACCATTTTACTTAAAACTGTGAAATTTGGTCAGATTTAAATTTCAATTTATGTTAAAACATTTTGTAAACTGTGTTAAACTTTGACATTTGTTCCCTCTGTTCAGTGAATAACACTATATCATATTCTGAAAAATACGCTAATTTTCATTTTGAAAAATATCCCTTTTTCCTCTTATGGTAATTATTAATATGAATTAATAGTAGAATTTGATATGGTTCCATATGCCCATAAATACTTTATTGTATATTATCAAATTTAATAATGAATATAATGTACTTTTTGGACAATTTTTAAAGACCACTCTACTCTTAAAACAAAAAAATGGAGACGCACTTCTTTAGTTTACACAAATTTCATTTTATTATATATAACCACAGATAAATTTCAACAAATCATAATTTATTAAAATTATGTCTACTTAAAAATCTCATAGAAGAGTAAAACCATCAAAAATAATAATAAACACACACAACACACACACATCACCCATGTATTGGCAAATTACAATTGCTGTAACAATACATTAGGCATTCCACTGTTAAGGGCTATCAAAATTTCCATCAGTGACAAAAAGATTTGTATCCAAATGGACTGATTTTCCAGAATCCAAGAAAAAGTCTCCTAGGGTTTATTTAAAGATAAATATTTGAACAAATACTTCTTAAATTTAGGAAATTCAGAACATACGATTAAAGAATATTTGCAGTGCAGACTATATTCAATCCTTCCTTCAAAATGTGCCTTTGAGTACATAATTCTGTTTTCTCTATCTTAATTGAGCTGTCCTCCAAGGAAGTTTTCTAAAATGTGTGTCTCTCAGGGCGCCTGGGTGGCTCAGTGGTTAAGCCGCTGCCTTCGGCTCAGGTCATGATCTCAGGGTCCTGGGATCGAGTCCTGCATCGGGCTCTCTGCTTAGCAGGGAGCCTGCTTCCGTCTCTCTCTCTCTGCCTGCCTCTCTGTCTACTGTGATCTCTCTCTGTCAAATAAATAAATAAAATCTTTAAAAAAAAATGTGTGTCTCTGTGTGATAAATGTTCTAAGACCTAACATGCTTCATTGTATTTTTACTGTGCTCTCAAATTTAATCAATAATTTGGCTTGATGTATAATATCTAGTTTCAAATATCTTTTCCATCTATACAAACACCCAGCTGTCTCCTTTATATGCTATTACTATTGAGAATTCTGCTGTCAGTATTATTCTTGTACATTTTAGGTGATCTGTTCTTCTCTTGGGCATCATTTATGCTCTTCTCTGTTTTTGATATTCTTTTTTTTTTTAAAGATTTTATTTATTTATTTGACAGAGAGAAATCACAAGTAGTCAGAGAGGCAGGCAGAGAGAGAGAGAGGGAAGCAGGCTCCCCGCTGAGCAGAGAGCCCGACGCGGGACTCGATCCCAGGACCCTGAGATCATGACCTGAGCCGAAGGCAGCGGCTTAACCCACTGAGCCACCCAGGCGCCCCTGTTTTTGATATTCTTAAAACTCACCATAATGTATATGAGTGGTTTTGTGTGTGTGTGTGTGGTTTTTGTTTTGTTTTGTTTCTGATTTCTCATGTTTGGCATCATTTTAAGTCTGGTATCTTTTATCTTTCTTTAATTCTCCAAAATTTATCTCAGTACTTATTTAAATATTTTCTTTATTTTTTTTTCTCTTCTGCTGCATTTGGGCAGAAGTCATTAATTTGTTTGTTTGTTTGTTTTTCCCAACTCATTTATTCATTTTAAAGCTATATTCATCTTAGTCTCCATTTATTGTATTCTTTATTTCAACAATTTTCACTTAATTTATATTCACGGTATAGTATCTTTTCTTTGTATATGTATATCATTATTTTATCATATACTTTTAAGCTATTTTTAAAAATATTTTACTTATTTATTTGACAGTGAGAGATCACAAGTAGGCAGAGAGGCGGGCAGAGAGAGAGGAAGGGAAGCAGGCTACCTGCTGAGCAGAAAGCCCGATGTGGGGCTTGATCCCAGGACCCTGAGATCATGACCTGAACCGAAGGCAGTGGCTTAACCCACTGAGCCACCCAGGCGCCCCTTTTAAGCTATTTTTTAAAAGTACAGTCATTCCTTTTTTTTTTTTTTTTAAGATTTTCTTTCTTTATTTATTTGACAGAGAGAGATCACAAGCAGATGGAGGGCAGGCAGAGAGAGAGAGAGAGAGGTAAGCTGACTCCCTGCTGAGCAGAGAGCCTGATGCAGGACTTGATCCCAGGACCCTGAGATCATGACCTGAGCTGAAGGCAGTGGCTTAATCCACTGCGCCACCTAGGCGCCCCTAAGCTATTTTTTTAATTCCTGTTCTAATAACACTTGGATTGCCATATAAAGTTAACCGCATCATCTTTTTTAGGTAAGTAATTGTACTTTTTATATGCATAGTTATTTTGGTCCATGAGTTCAGCTCCTCTTCGGATCATCAAATCTCTGTAAAGTCTGGGTATGCTAGGATTTTCGAAGCAACAATAAAATACATTGAAACCTGGTAGCTTAATTATAATAATGTTTTCTTTCTCAATCATTCACAATAGTATTACATTCTGAGTAGCTTCCTTCTATTTTGCAGCTATAGTGTTTGGAAAAACTTGAATTGTGATATCACTGTGATAATGTGAATTAGTCAGGGTTTTTCAGAGAATCGGGAAGAGAAAAAAGGGAAGATATTCTCCAGGGCCAACTCTAGAAGTGACTATTAAAACATCTGTCCAAATTCAATTGAACAAAACTCAGAAATGCCATCTCCAGTGAAATACAAAGAAGATTATATATAGTTCTGGGCACACACATCTCATTTGACCCAATTATGTACATCAATGAAAGACTGAAGGCCAATCACCACTCTATGGGAGAATTTAAAAATAAATTTACTAATGAGGCCAAGAATTCAGAATCACAAATACTTCAGAACTAATAATAACTGCCTTCACTTGATGTTATTCTATAAGATAAATCCTACGATCAAGTTTCAATTTTAAATTCTTACAATTTTAAATTCTTAAATCCTTATGAAGAAGCATCATTTGGAGGGAGCAGTTTTCATAATTTATCATCCATCAACCTTTTTTTTAAAGATTTTATTTATTTATTGGACACAGAGAGAGAGAAAGAGAAAGAGAGAGAGATCACAAGTAAGCAGAGAGGCAGGCAAGCAGGGAGGGAAGCAGGCTTCCTTTTGAGCAGAGTCCGATGTGGGGCTGGATCCCAGGACCCAGAGACCATGACTTGAGATGAAGGCAGAGGCTTAACCCACCACCCACGTGATGAGAGAGCCACTCAGGTGCCCCTCATCCATCAGTCTTAATTGATTGGAGGAAAATGTGTGGAGGAATAATGCCTAAGGGAGCTAATCTCTCTAAAGAATTTTCAAGTCTTTACCCCTTCAAGGTTTTTGTACAGTTCTGATAGCCTCTAAACATCCAGCTGATTTCTACAGTGACAGGCCTGTTAAAACCTGTCTTCAAACCAGGAATAGAGCTTGAAACATACCAGTCAAGAGCAACTTTGAGTCTTTTAAGGAATTTATCATCATTTCTTTGTTTTTGGTTCATATCTGAAATAGTTCCATATTACACTTGCATAATTTCTCCAGAGCTGACTTTGAAGGAGGCATTCAGTTCCAGCTAGTTCCATATTTTGGCAAGAACTATAATTCTATATATATAAAAAAAAACATATTTTAGGGCGCCTGGGTGGCTCAGTGGGTTAAAATCTCTGCCTTCGGCTCAGGTCATGATTCCAGGTTCCTGGGATTGAGTCCCACAGTGGGCTCTCTTCTCAGCAGGGAGCCTGCTTCCATTCCTCTCTCTCTGGCTGCCTCTCTGCCTTCCTGTGATCTCTGTCAAGTAAATAAATAAAATTTAAAAAAAAACATATTTTATACCAGTTATTCATGTTTATTAACTAAGATATCACAATACAAATAATACAAACAGTTGCTCTTTATTAATACCTTCAACCAAGATCAAAAAATATGTCATATTTTCTCCAAAAATTTTATATCATCTGATAGGTCAGATATATATAAAATTACTTTTAAAGTTTTAAAAATATTATCAAATATTTTCATTTAAATGCAAATTTGAAAAAAAATCTACTTTTCCAAACACGACTTTTTATCCTATTTTTTTGAATTTTGTCGACAACTGATAAAATGTTTAGTGAGACTATAAATGTTAGATCGAAAAAAATGATTAATACATGTAGGTTCAAATTATTATGTTCCATTAAAAATGATTTAGTCTTTGATGAACATCTGTTTGGTAATATGTTGTAGCCAGATATAGTAAATTAATGATATATATAAAATTATAGGGAAATGACACCTTCCGTTCCATTATGAGTAGAGCTTTTAAAATGCTATTTGTCACAACCTGTCATCTTGTCATTATGTAGCATTATGTAACATTTAAAAAATGTATACTCTTCACTTCGAAGTCTTTTAGAAATCTAAAATATGACTTTCTATGGTTTGTGTTTCCATATTCCTTTATTGCCAGTTTGAACAAATCCACATGCTTGGATTCAAAAGTAATAAATTTCTCTTATTTGGAAAAATGATGTTTATTTTTGTTCTCTTACCCTTCGCAGGTGGTTTCATTTTAGCACACTTCAGAGTTATAATTTCATGCTTATTAAAAACATTTATTATGATCTACATAGATGAATGAAACTTTTATTTTATTAAATTATTTGACAAAAAAATCTGTTATTTTTAAAAATGTATTTCCTTTGAAGGGTTATTTTAGAGAGTTCAGAGAGGATCTAGGAGTGTGGAATTATGCAATTTTTAAGTAGGTATGAAATGGTTATTTATATGATTGTTTCTTTAAGGCTTATGTATATTGTCCATTATATGCTATAAAATATTTTGAAAGTAAATTTAAAGTATGTTTTACATAGTTTATTTTTTGGAAAAAAAATATTGAAATGACTTATGAAATTCAGTATACTCTCAACATTAATTTATTTTGAAATTTACCAGTTGTCTACTGAACCTATTATATGGCAGATATTACTTCAGACTACACTGGTAAATGAAATACTTGGCTTTGTAGAACTTTTATTTTCATGGGTGAGACAATTAAAAGCTATAAACCTTAATAAAAATTGCATAGTGCATTCAAAAATGATGAGTACAGTGGGGAAAAAGAAAAATTCGATCAGGGTGAGAAAAATCAAGGTTGCTAGGCAGGGGATGGGGAGCTAAAATTTTTAATAGGAAGATCAGGGTAGTTACAATGAAGCTGACAACTGAACAAAGGTATGGAAACGTGATGAATTTGCCCAGAACTATCAGCAATAAGGTCACTCCAGACAAAGGAATTGGCTATCTTGAAGGCCATAAGGTTGGATCATGCCTGGCATATCTGAGGAATAGCAAGGAGGCCACTGTGAGTGACTGAAGAGTAGCAGGGAAAGAGGTCACAGAGGTTAAATGAGTCGCTAGATCATGTAAAAGCTTAGAAGTCATTGTAAAACTCTGGCTTTTATATTTGGAAACTTACTGTGTGATAGAATTTCTGCTAATAGCTGAGAGTTCAAATGTCCATAAAATTTCAAGGATTCTTATTCTAGTAAGACAGAATAAAGAAAAAGAGTTCATATTTTCACATGGTGTAACAAATGCTCGGAGATCCAAGTGTAGGAAGCTATGGGAGCACAGAAGAAGGCACTAAAATCACACCAATATATTTGATGACTGTGACTATATATAAATTTGTATTTTCTAGATTTTTTATAGTCATGGAATCACACAGTATATACTATTCATTGCCTGGCTTTTCTTTTCTCAGCATCATTATTTTGAGAATCTCCAACTGTAAATAGTTCATTTTGATGTTGAATAGTAATCTCTTTAATGAATAGATCATAATTTGTCTTGGCTCTATTGATGGACATTGATGAACATTTCCATTGTTTTCAATTCTTAAAAATAAAGCTGCTATGAAATTCATATACAAGTCCTTGTATGAACATAGGGTTTGTTTCTCTTGGTTAAATGCCTAGAAGTAAAATGGCTATTTGTGTAACTGCAACATATTTTGCATTTAAAAAAATTTTCAGACTATTTTCCAAAGTGGTTGTATCATGATATATGCCAACAACAGTTTTGATTTTTTGTTGCTTCTCAATCTAGCTCAGACGAAGTACAATTAGCCTTTATAATTTTAGCCATTCTAATAGATATGTAAGCATGTCTCATTATGATTTTAATTTGTATTTCTTTAATGTCTAAATGTTGAGAAATTTGTCATGTGCTTATAAGCCATCCATATCCTTTTGGTGACATATCTCTTCCATTATTTCCTTCACATGTAAAATTGGATACTCTGTTTGGTTATTAGTAAGGTTTTTTATTTTTATTCATTTTTTAATAATCAGAGTAGATGTCCATTATCAGATATATAATTTGCAAATCCCTTCTCCATCTTTACGGTTTCTCAATGGAGCTTTGATAGCTGTGTCTTTCAAGAAATATGATACTTCTTTCCTGGTACACGGAGGTATGACTAGAACATTATCAATGTTGACCTTTGCAAAGAAAATCATGGCTTAAGATATATGTAGTCTGCAGTTGTTGGGAGTGTTCACCATCCTTGCCTCTAACTCATCTCTCACTGCCCACACATTCAGATATAGTGGAATATTGATTGACAAAATATTAATTGCCAAATAACACTAGGTGGAGAATAAGAAAAATGCAGGCACCTGATTATATAATATTACTTAAATAAAATATGTTTTTATAAGTGCTATTGGAAGTAAATTCCTCAATACTTTAATCACACAGAATGATGGAATCCTAGATTTTTTTTTCTTGTATTTACTAAAAAAATGATCATGCCTCAAGTATATTAAAATGGAATAGGGAAAATTAAAAATTGTTTTAAGTTGATTTGCGTGTGTTGTGCGTATGTGAGAGAGAAAGTGAGAGAGAAATAGAAAGAGAGAAAAAGAGAAAGGGAAAGACAGAGAGGTGGCTGCAGTGAATTATGAGTTGCAGGATAGATTTCAAAGTTTTGTCTTTTGCTTTCTACATTTCCTTTTCCTTAGGTTCAAGAGAACAATCAGTAATATCTCAGATGCCTTTTGGTAAGATCAGCAGAAAGAGTTAGAGGTTCCCAGAAAATTAAAGATGAGATATAGTTTTCCTGACATAAGAAAAGTCATTTTTTGTCCCCAGCTATTATCAATGATCTATACCCCACCTGTGTACTTGCCCAAGCACACTTCTTCCAAAATTTCCTGGGAGGCTCTTACAAAGAAATGCAAAAACCTCACTAGTTAAGGATTTTGAGGGAACAAGGCAATGGGAAAACTAACAGTCACCACCAGACCAGGAAATAGCCTAAGCTATTGAGACAATAAATCAGTGGTAAAACTCCTTGTTCTATTTCAAAAGTAATCAAGGCCTTGCATTCCTTGTCCCAGAAAATGAGCCCAAGACCCCATCTAGTTTATATCTGCTCTTGAAGCCTGCAGAGTCCCTTTCTCTTGTCCAACAGTTACCTCTGCTTTATTCTGATGTTGAAGTTTCTGCCCTCGGTGGAATGCAAGCTTCATTCAGGTGAACATGCAATACATATTGCACAAATACATATGTGGATGTGCATGCATCCACAACCTTATGACCAACCATACACGAGATAATAAAATTCTCCCTTCTGAGTATTCATCTTAAATACTAAATAAAAATCTCTCTCCTGTTCAAACAGTCAAGGCTTTGGAACTTATTCCCTGTGATCTCCTTGTATGTTGTAAACAAAGATTCCTTTGTTTGACAACTCCACCTGTTTCTGTGATTCACCAAAGACTGACCTCAGTTAGTTCCGTTACTGTAATGGCTTTCACTACTCTGATTCTACCTCTGCAAGTCTCCAAATTTAACTATTTTTTCTCCCAATTCCGCATGTTCTTGGCTTTAAACTGCAACTCTGAAGAGATGATTTGCTTGTTTAAAAAAAAAAATCAAGCAAAGGGAGTAGTAGTCAACATTGTTACTTTGAACTTCCTGCCCTAAGGGGCTCTCCTGTTGTTTCTCTTTGACTTCCTGGACTGAAACGACAGAAATTTGGCAATACATCACTCCCCAATCCAGATTACTGACAGAACAGTTTAGACTCTTAGAAAAATATTAGTTTAAAAGATCACATAATTAAATACTTAAGCATGTAGTGTAATATAGTGGTTTACAAGAAATATATTTTGGTCATCTGAATATTTGGTTTTTAACCATGGCTACTGACTCACAGCTCCTAAAACTCTTGGAATTTCCTGTGATAAGGGTGAGAGAGGTGTGTTTTGTTATGTTAATGAAGTGACCTTCAGACCTCACTCAAGGCAAGGGCTCTTTGCCTGAAGGACCAACCACTTGGTGAAAGCCTTCATAACTTTTTGCCCAACATGCCTCCCCTTCCTCCCAATTCAGGATTATCTGGGGAGGGAAGAGGAGCTGGAGATTAGATCAGCAAATGACAATGATTTAGTCAGTCATGACTATGTCATGAAGCCTCCACAGAAAACCTGAAAGGACTGGGTTCAGAAAGCTTTTAGTTTGTTAAATGTATGAAAAGGCAGGAAGAGTGGCAGTCTTACAGAAGGTAATAGAAGCTCTGTGCCCATTCTCCATACCTTGCCCTGTGCACTTCTTTATCTATCTATTGATTTAAATCTTCTATTATATCTTTTAATAAGCTGGCAAACATAAAGTAAGTATTTTTCTGAGTTTTGTGAGTCCCTGTAGCAAATTAAAAGAACGTAAGAAGTAGGCCACTGGGACCACCAACCTGTAGTTGCTCAGTCACAAGCACAGGTAATAACCTGGGGCCTACAGTGAGACTGGCATCTGAGATGGGGTTGGAGATAGTCTTGGAGGACTGATCCCTTAACTGATGAAATCTTACGCTATGTTCAGGTAGATAGTGTCAGAATTTAGTTGAATTCTTGGAGATCCTGCTGTTGTCTGAAAAGTATTTGGCATTGTTGGTATGGTGTCCTAAAACCCAAAAAGATATAGCTACCTCAAAATAAGAATAAGGTTGACAGCTTATATATAATAAGTGAGTATATCAGGGATTTAAAATATACCCAATAAATAATGTAAGGAAATAAGGAAAGATTTTGAAATAAAAACAAGAATAAGAACCTAGTGGTACTAATAGATTAAATATATGTAATCTAGTTGAATTAAGAATACAATGGATAGAATACATAATGGATTCAATAGAGATAAGAAGTCACTTAAGGATATAGTCATCTGGATACCAGCAAAGCATTAAAATTATCAATATAAAAGAGGTGTAAGATGTAGGTGATGTGTGTGGAACAAAAGCTAGAGAAAAAATTAGATTTCCTTACTACTCATAGCCTGTTGACAAGTCCTTGAAGTTCCTCTGGGGACTCAGCTGCTTCCATGTGGACACATCTACTCAGGGCAAAAAGCATTCTTAGTCCACCCCCCCAGGATACTGAAAATCTACTTTCACATGTAAAAATTACTTTGGAAACTTCTTTATCTCTACTCCCCACCCCTGCCCTCAAGATATACATTGACAATCATCTCCCAAGCATATACCCACTGATACACATCAGAAGAGTCTCTTCCCTAAGTTTTTACTAAATAGTAATAAATGACCATTCCCTAACAATAGCTAGCCCCCTCAAGGTCCTGGAAACCTTGTTTATAAAATACCTTAGAGGCTTGTGCTATCCCTAACCTCCTCCCAAATTGAAAGTATATAATCAGCCACTCTTCATGACCCTCTCTCTCTACTCCAAATAAATGAATAAATATTTTTTAAATAAAATAAAATAAATGACTTTTTTTTAAATGAAAGAAGAAAAAGGAAAGAAATATTTGAATATTAATGTACATCTATTTCTCAAGCATAAAATAGTCAAGACACTGGATTAAAACTTACATACAAAAAAAGAAAGAAAATATTCATAACTATAGTTGACTCTATGAATCCCAAACTAGGGCATACATACCAAAGACAAAAAAAAATCATAAGTGTTAGAGAGAAAAAAAATAATTCATTAATAAAGAAACAAGAATCCGACTGACAGAAATTTTTTAAATAACATCAGATATAAAAAAGAATGAAGTAATAGCTTTATTATTTTGAAAAAAATAATCACAAATGTAAACATTTAGATCCTTATAAAATGTCATTGGAATAGGAAGGCATAATAAAAAAAAATATTTTCAGGAATACAGACCACAGATAATTTGCCTTTATTTGTGTAGGCAGCACTTAAATACAGTTAACAGTTAAAATGTACTCTATGACCTATGGGGTGGGGTAAAAGAGGATGACCAAGTCATCTTGAAATAATTCAGTTTTATGAAAAAAGTAAAAAGATCGAAAAAAAGACTTGAAGAAAAGAGAGATAAAACATATGCATAATAAAAATAAATAAATGAATAAACAACTGGAGTTCCTGGGTGACTTAGTCGGTTCAAGTTGTCTGCCTTCAGCTCAGGTGATGATCCCAGGGTTCTGGTATTGAGCCCTGCATCAGGCTCCCTGCTCAGTGGAGAGTCTGCTTCTCCCTCCCATTGAGAAAAATAATTTGACTTATTTATTTGAGAGAGATAATCTTTAAATTTTACTTATTTATTTGAGAGAGAGTGAGAAAAGAAAAACATGCACACAGGAGGGGGAATAACAGAGGGAGAGGTAGAAGCACCCCACTGAGCAGGGAACCCCCTGCGGGGCTCTATCCCAGGACCCGGGTATTATGACCTGAGCTATAGGTAGACACTTAACTGACTGAGCCACTCAGGTACCCCAATGAATACAATCTTTAAAAATAATAATAATAATAATAATAATAAGTAATATTTCATATAGTATGATTTTTTTAAATGTAAGACTTGGTATAAAAACAGGATGACATACTTGTCTAATAATAGCAAAAGACTTTGATAAGTTTAGATGCAGTAGTACATAAAAAATTTAACTTCTTTCATTAACTGATAATTTAATTAGATTAAATTAAGAGACATCAAAATTTAGAGAATCTAATAGTCCTGATCTATTAATAAATGTAGCCATCCTGACCCCAAAACAATAGTCTTCAGTAAGTATATAAGCATAAGTTGAACATTTACACAAACAGGCCATTATTTAGGCCAGAAGTATATGCCAATAAATTCCTAGAGTTAAATATCAGGCTATATTTTCCAAGAATAAGGCAATAAAATTAGAAAACAATGAGCAAAATATTAAATTCATATAATTGGAAGTTAACTTCATACCTAAAAAGAAATAATACAGCTAATTCAGAAATTTTTAGAATTACAGTACTTTGGTAATATCAACTCTCAAAATGAGTAACGGACTGGTGGGGCTAAGGAGGAAGAGATCCATAGGGAACTTTGTGAACAGGCTCTCAGAAATCCCCAAAATGTGGTGTGGGAAAACCAGAGTAAAGAGATAAACTGGACCACCCTACCCCAGGGAAGAGCACCCTGATCTAGGCATGTGGGATGGAGGACCACCCTTCCCTAGGTGTATGGAGTGGGTCATGTGGGGTGGGTGTCTCTATGATAAACACCTGTAACCAAAAAAGAATAATCAGACCCTCAAAAGGAGGTAAGCCATTGCAAGAGTTATTGATAGAGATGTTAAAAGGATTAAAGTTGCCTGGTTACCTTTTTATAAAAAATAAACCCTGAAGGCACTCATTGTTAACTGTGTGGGGACCCCTCTTAGTTGTGAGAGCTTTTTCTATATATTCACTTGATAAACTTCTGTCACTTCCTCACTCTCCATTGCCCACGAGATTCCTTCTTTGACTCCAAGAGACAAGAACCTAGCTCTCCCACATCATTCCCTAGAGTTAAGTATCAGGCTATATTTTCCAATGATAAGGCAATAAAACTAGAATAGAATGACCAAAATATTATACCTAATTCAGAAATATTTAGAATTACTGTACTACGGTAATATCATTTGTGAAAATAAGTGACAATAATTAAAGGTATGAAAGAAATCTAAAGGTTTAATTGTATTAATTCAAAAGAAAAACAAAACAATACAACAAAAACACCAAAGCATAAAACAACAAAACAAAAGAAAAAGAATATAAAGGCAAAACCTAAGAACGACAGCAGTAATAACAAAATATTATAGAAACACATTTTTGGAATAGATTAATAAGAAAGATTTGACCAATGAGTACTGGTCAGGAATACTCAGAGATGATGAAGATAAAATAAAATACTAAATGAAATGTATAAAAACTAAATTATAGACCTAAGAGACTAATTAAAAATGCTTCTAGAAAAAGAGTCTATTTGAAGACAATAAAATTAATAGCACCATAGAGAAAACTGTATTTGTGACATAGGGGATCAATTAGAGATGATAAAGTATTTCCTTAAATATCAAAGATAACAATTAGACTCAGTGGCTCAGTCAGCTAAGCCTCTGCCTTCACCTCAAATCATGATCCCAAGGCCCTGAGACTGAGCTTGACTCCCTGCTTGGTGGGAAACCTGCTTCTTTTCCCTCTCCCTCTGCAGCTTCCCCTGCTTGTGCTTGTTCTCTCTCTCTCTCACTCTCTCTCTCAATAAATAAAATTTTAAAAGTTAAAAAAAATTAAGAAATAAGCATCAAGATTAATCCATAAGGTAAAAATATTTATTAAAGTGATTAATTAATTTATATTAAAATTAAATATTTCCTTGCAATTAAGTGCAGTGTGGAGAAAAAGTTAATAGACAACTGACATAGGAATGAACAATACTTAAAATATTTAAAACTGACAAGGAATTATTAGATTTAGACTCCATGATGATCTCTATGTATGTGCATATAAAACACCTTAAAATACTTTGTAGGAATGTGCTACAGGAAATTAAAGAGACAGGGAGATAAAGGGGGAAAAAATAGCTCAACTTGAAATGACTAGTTGGTTGCCACTGTGTTGTATTTACATTTTCCACCACTTTTTTGGTCAATGAAATTATTTTACATGTATCTATTATTATCTTGTAGGACATGTTACACTAAGATCATTATTAATGAAGTTGAGAATAAGAATATGATGCCTCATTTCATCATAGTTGTTAAAAATGATTCCTAAGCTGGTAAATGCAGGAAGCCAGAAACAAACAAATAATAATTAGCACCAGTTCAAAAGCTTGTCCACCTGGAACCTGTAAGAAAATCCAACTAGATCCTGAAAATAATGAGTGATTTGAGGAAACTGGACAGGGATATAGATTTCCAGATGCTTTTTACTTATAATGGCAATAGCAACTTAGACAAGGTAATGGAAAAAAATCTATTAATTGGCAGTAGGAAAATTATTAAAAAAATATAAACCATAAGCCAATGAACTTGGGAAAATTATGAAGAATCTACATAAACATAAAAAGAAACAATATATATTTGCCAAGGCACATTCACATTTTAAAAAATAAGTTGAAAGGGGAACAATATGCCATAATACATATATCAATGTTTTTCATAGAAGTTTAGTATAAAAAATAAACATTTTAAATAATTTATTTGGAAATTGATATCACATATCTGAAAAACTTGGAAGAAGAAATGGATAACCATGACTAAAGAAATGTAGCAGAAACATGATTTACAATAATAGATAAAAGCTATTCAAAAATGCAGTGAATATTGGCCAAAGCTTAGAAAAATCGATAAAATATAAAATGTAAAATGAATTCATGAATGAAAAAGAGAATCCCATTAAATCTAATTTGGAAAGAACTAATATTTTTTTTTTTTTTTGCCTGAATCTGCTCTGCCTTTCATTAGGTGGGACACTGACCAAGTCCACTCAGCTCCTCTCTCATGCCCAGTAATAGAAAAGTCAGGGACATTAATTACTTCTGGGATGAATTTTAACCACTGTGGATAGGATGCAGAAGCCAGTGGGTTAAACAGATTCTTTCTTGTTTCAGGAAAATAATTCTGAGATGTATTCTGTGCATTAGGATTGATGCTCAGTTGTCCACAATCATAATCCACTCAGTCTGAACTCATATATGTTTCTCCTGGACCACTTAGCTCTTCTCATTCTCTCCTCTTCCACGTGATCAAATCCCAAAATAATTATTTAGGTTGTGTATGCAAGTCCTGATTTTGAAGGGAAACTCAGTTACAGAAAGAGATGAAAATAAAGATACAGGGAAAAAAATGGTGCACTTGGGTGACTCAATTAGATAAGCATCTGACTCTTGATTTCAGCTCAGGTTGTTATCTCAGGGCGATGAGATGAAGCCCCTTTAGGCTATGTGCTGGGCAAGGAGGTTGCTTAAGGTTCTCTCTTCTTATCCCTTTCCTTCCACCCCTCACCTCCCATGCTGTCTTTCTCTTAAATAATAAGCACTGCTGAACTATCTTAGATTCTGTACCTTCTCTCCAGCCATGAACCTATCACTGTCTTTAACTCTTGAAAACTTCATTAGACAAATTAATGTGATGAAGGAAGCAATATGAGAAAGCCTATTAATCTGATGAGCATGGAACTGAACAAACCCTATAGATACTTTCCCTTTGATTTCTAGCCTATCAATACCTACAGTGAGTCACATACACTCAAGATTATTGTTTTTATTGTATACTTCATATATTCATTAATTTTTGACTCATTATCATTTTGTTGAAGTGTTAAACTATGGTAATAAACAAACTTTTAATTAACTTTTCCTCCTAGGATACAAATATAACTTGCACTTGAGCTTTAGCTAATTTTATGTTCTAAAATTGCCAATACACAATGATCAAGGTTTCTAGATTATTTACTGTATTTTCTACTATATAATATTGTTCTATCTCTTCTGTATAAAGAAAATGAATGCTTGGGTCTCTTGGGTGGCTCAGTGCGTTAAAGCCTCTGTCTTCTGCTCAGGTCATGATCCCAGAGTCCTGGGATAGAGCCCCACATCAGGCTCTCTGCTCAGCAGGGACCCTGCTTCCCTTCCTTTCTCTCTGCCTGCCTCTCTGTCTACTTGTGCTGTCTGTCAAATAAATAAATAAAATCTTTAAAAAAAGCAAATGAATGCTTGATAACTAAATGAATGCTTTTCTGAATAAATTAAATATGGCAATAGCATTTTATTTTATCATGCTTTACATATTAAACTATAATATTATATCACTAGTATACAAATAATCTACTCACATATTGATTTGGAAGCTTTTAGCAAAAGAATTCTTCCTCCTGATTGTAGTATAAAAGCCACAGAAATATACAGAAGACTCCCAGGATAGAAAGTTAAATCCAGTTATCCGTGATGCCTTGAGTAGGACCTGACCTATGTATGTCCTGGGATGCACTAGTAACTGTTACATGTGATAGGATTATATTTAATATATACAGTTTCATTTACTTCACAAAGGAGATATAAATTGAGAATAAAATATTTGATGAATCTATAAAGTCTATATCTATTTGTAACCAATGTGGTAGAATTAAGATGTTAATTTGAAAAAAAAATTTCATTGAACACATACACATATTCAATTGTTTTTATATATATAAACAGCATTATTTATTTATGTAAATAAATGCATTGTCAGTAAAATCCATTTACTTATCAATCATAAGGGTAATTTTAAGTACTAAGAATAAGAAATATGTGAAAAGATAAGTGTTCAAGAGTGCAGTTTGTGGTAATTAATACAACATGATAGGCTCATAAAAAAGATATATTACTTGAACTTAAAAGCTTCTATAATTAAGCGATGACCACTTGAAATTTGTAATTAGTCTTGCTGCAGTTTTTCCTTGCACTTATTGCCCTTCCCCAGGAGTTCATTAAGAATTTCTGTGAATGTCCTTATGTTTAATCTCATTCATAGATTCCACTGCTGCTCACAAAACAAAGCCAAAAAGAGAGGTGACTCTATGTGGCACTCCATCCACAAGCAATACATTCATAAATAATTAAAAAGCTCTCTACTTCATTTGTTACCCATTCAGCTGATAATTTAAATGAGTAACTGAGGCCATTTTACCAGCACTTTTAATAGAATACGACTCAGAAACTTCACAGTGTTATTTAAGAAGAAATGCTCATGTGTTAAGGTTTTTATTTTTTTTAAATCAACAAAATAATTTTCAAATATTAAAAGCAAATGTCTCCTTTTCCTCCAAGTTTCCTTGCTACGTCAAAGTTATAAATAAATACATTACAATCGTATTTTGAGTAGTAGATAAAAACAAATGTTTTGAGGGGCACCTGGGTGGCTCAGTGGGTTAAGCCACTGCCTTCGGCTCAGGTCATGATCTCAGGGTCCTGGGATCGAGTCCCGCATCAGGCTCTCTGCTCCACAGGGAGCCTGCTTCCTCCTCTCTCTCTCTGCCTGCCTCTCTGCCTACTTGTAATCTCTCTCTGTCAAATAAAAAATTAAAATCTTTAAAAAAAACAAATGTTTTGAAACTGTCTGTGGGTTGAGTGTCTGGGTTAACTTGTATAAATATCTGATCTCAATGTATTTAGACTTTATTAGATGGTTGTTTTTAGACTATTTAAAAATACATGCTCAGATAATGACAACATTATTTTATTCATTTTAATAAATAAATTATTTTATTTAATTATGTTTAGATATTTATTTATTAAATTAATGATTTAATATTTAAAAATCTAAATTTGAAATATTTTAAATTCTAAAAAATAGTTATTTAATTAAATCGATATATTTAATATAAATATTTAATAAATTATTTAATCATTATTATAATTATGCAATACATTATGTATTGTGTAATAATTGAATTTTAATAAATAAATAAATGTATTATTTACATTATTTTATTTTACTTTATTTTATTTAGTTGACAAAGAGAGGGAGAATGCAAGCAAAGGTAGCTGCAGGCAGAGGGAGAGGGAGAAGTAGGCTCCCAGCTGAGCAGAAAGTTCAAACTGGGGTTCCATCCCACGACCCTGGGATCACCACCTGAGTTGAAGGCAGATGCTTAACTGACTGAGCCATCCAGATGCCCAAGGCTTTGTATTCTTCGCTTCTAAATATTGATGCTGCTTCATCTCTGGAGTTAGTAAATTGATGCTGAGAATTCATATCAAAGAATTGATAGTAGCTGTTAAACAGAAACATGTAATTTAGGGGAAAAAAAAAGAACAGAAGGAAGAGAAAGGCCAAAAGTCAAAAGCATATTAATATAAAATTTAATTAGATAAATAAAGCTGGTATTCCTGAAGGGGGCTAATAAAAGAGCTGCAAAGAGCTGATAGGATTAGGAAAATTGTCCACTCCTGGTCATTTCATAATTTTAAACTATTCCTTATTAATAAATATACTTAGTTCCAGAAACACAACCACATAAGGACATTTCCACCAAGTTTCCTCTAACAGCATTTACAAATTAGACGTTCAAACAATGTAGTTTTTTACATGTTGCTTCTGTATCTTAAAGTTTAAACACTTTCTGTGACACATTTTCTAACAATGAATATATATATATATATAATATATATATATTATATATATATATATATATATACCTTATCCCTAAATGGAAAAAAAAATATATATATAGAAACCTTATCCCTAAATGAAACCTTTCTTTGTTTATTAGCTTAAATAGGTAAATTAGCAACAACAAGAACAACAAATGGCTAATATTATAGAGGTAGGAACAATTTACCTTTTCATTCATTGCTATTTTCTAAAAACTCCTATTTTATTTTTTCTCAAGTCTGTCATAATAATTTTCTAAATCTCCTGCCTTATTCAATTTTTTTCTTTTAGTGGAAATCTCTATTTCATATTTATTTTCTCTTCCTCCACTCTTTGCTCTAATAATTCAATGTATTATTAGATTTTCTGTTTTTCTCTTTATCCAGATATATCTTTTCTTTCTTTCTTTCTTTTCTAAATAATTTGATTTGCTGGCATTTTACATCAGTACATGCTTTCTTATGGATGTTAGAAATGTCTGTGGAACTTCTAGAAGAATAAACTTTTTTACCTTTAAGAAGTTTACAGTCTAGAGTGCCTGGGTGGCTCAGTTGGTTAAGTGTCTTCCTTCAGCTTAGGCCATGATGCCAGGGTACTAGGATCCAGTCCTGCATCAGCTGCCTGCTCAGCAAGGAGTCTGGTTCTTCCTCTCCCTCTGCCCCTCCCTCTCTCTTTCTAATAAATAAATAAAATCCTTAAAAAAAAGACTTACTGAAATCTGAGACTGAATTACTAAATTCAGTCTTAATATAAGACAGCTAAACAAAGCAATGATCACAACTGGAAAATTTAGTCAGATCATGGTTTAACATTTTTGGTTGACACGGGACCTCTTTCAGTAACAACTTCCCTAAATATCAATTTCTTTTTAAGGCAAAAAATTTTGACAAGAAATCCAGATCCTTCTCATCATTTTCATATCAATTTAATGTGACATCCTCGGAGTATATAATCAAATATGTAATTATTCTATCTGTTGCCTTGTATATTGCCTGTATCTTTTTCAGACTCAAAGTTCCATTGAGGTAGAGTTCTTTTGTTCTGTTTTTAAAGCAGAGATTTTTAAAGTGTTTAATATATACAAGATGCTTAATAAGTGTTTATAAAATCTATGTATTTCAGAAGCCTTAAACAGGCTTTAAAATAATGTAGGTGATATTAGTAGTCATATCAAACAATTTGTAGGTTTCAGTCATGTAAGTAACTACATTTCTCAGAGACAGAGAAACATACAAATGATCTGGGTCCAGTAGGATAATGCTAGCATGTGTTGTAAATTCTCTTATATGACCTTATTCTTGCAAGAATTGGTTATGTGGCAGAAAAAAAGGTATCACTATCTTATACTTTATGATTTAAAGAGATTTATGGAAGTTGTTAATTTCTTACACTACCCCTTTGTTTCATTGGACCCTATTTCTGTGGTAATGGTGAGAGGAAAGTAGGCAATTTAGGCAGCAGCAAAAATCTCCTACAAGGCACTATAAAATAAGGCTTGTTCTAGATCATGGGTCTGTCCAAAGGGGAATGTTAAGGGGTAGAATGGATGATGGATGCATTGTGGACTTATAACTATAAGATTAATACTGTTATGCCCCATTAATGGGTCTATGATTAAAGGAGCGAGACTGATGTAAAGCGAAGGTCAAGCAAAGCCTTATTTCATGCCAAGCATCAAGAATCTAACCGTACGTTCAGAGCCACACCTCTTATGAGAGAAGGCAACCCTTCACTGTTTCACAGTCTAGCTTTTAAGGGCAAAGGCCATGAAGTCAGCCTGGCCACGCACAGGTGACCAATGAGATTTTAACACACACAGAAAACTCCACAGTGAGGCTAGGTGACCAATTGAGGTTCAATTTACCCTAGTATAGACATTTGACCCAGCCTATTACACCTTGATTAGGATTGGTGCCAAAACGGTTCCCAAAGGGCAGAGGAGTGGGGCATACTCCTTAGTATCTAGGGAGACAATATACAAACACCGCCCCCCCCTCCCGCTGATTGATGTCTCCACCTGGCCTGACCCACCCTTATATATGGGCTTTGTTACCTGGAGCTGATTTCCAGGTCTTGTTTTTAAGTGAATCCCCTGGGGGAAGGGGAGCAAGCACAGTTTCAGGGTTAACCTCAATGGAAGCCTCTTGCTAAAATATAAAAATATAAAATAGGTCCTTACATTACAACAACTCAGTAGGGAAAGTCCCTGTGTGGTGATAAAAGAAGTGATGTAACTTGCATTGCACATTTTATTTTTAAAACGTGTAAGTTGTATTTTTCCCTGCCATGACATCATACTTTATCTTCATCTCTGTCTACTAGTTTAAAACTAGTTAAACAAACTCAACAATTTTTTTAAAAAATATTTTATTTATTTATTTAAGAGCAAAAGCCAGAGAGAGAGAGAGAGGGAGAGAGAGAGAGCGCATGAGCAATATGGGGCTCGATCCCAGGACTCTTGAGATCATGATCTGAGCCAAAGGCAGACACTTAACTGACTGAGCAAATGAGACTCCCACAAACTCAACAATTTTATGAAATTCTTATTTGTTCGGGTGCCTGGCTGGATCAGTCAGTAAAATATGTAACTCTTGATCTTGGGGTTGTACGTTTGAAATCCACCTTGGGTGTAGAGGTTTTTAAAAATAAAATCTTTAAAAAAATTTTTTTTCATTTTTTTATTTAAGCCATTGTATGGCAGTGTTGATCACTATATTGTACACCTGAAACTAATATTAACCTTATTTTAACAAACTGAAATTTAAATAAAAACTTTAAAAATAAAATAAAAATAATAATCATAAAAATAAAAAAGAGGAAAAATTATTTGGCAGGCAATTTTCTTAATTGAATTATTATTTATTATTATCATAGTCTGTGTGTGTCGGTGGGAAGTGGCTGGTATTCCAGTGAGTTCCATATCTGTGTTACACTGAGGTCCATGTCTGTAGTCACTCTTTTTTTTTCTTTTAATTTATTTTCAGTGATCCAAAATTCATTGTTTATGCACCACACCCAGTGCTTCATGTAATAAATTCCCTCCTTAATACCCACCACTGGGCTCACCCAACCACCTGCCACCCTCCTCTTCAAAACCCTCAGTTTGTTTCTCAGAGTCCACAGTCTCTCATGGTTTGTCTCTCCCTCCGATTTCCCCCAGCACACTTCTCTCCATCTCCCAGTGTCCTCCACGTTATTCCTTATGTATTGAGTCTTATAAAAACTTTTATTTCTTTCCCTATTCTGCTTTGCATATGCTTACCTTAGATGTTAAAATGTTATAAACCCTCCTGCCTGGTCCATTTTCTCTCTCTTCTCTCATGATTTCTCATGCTCTCCCTGCCAACCCCACATGCCTTACAATATCTGGATATGACTAATTTCTTCCTGAGCTACTTTATTCTACTCTGCCATATGGTTGCCCTTCCCTCTTCTGTACCATAACTTCTATCCCCTGCATTTGTGCTTTAACAATACCTAATTCTTTTCACTACATCTGTATCTTTGAGGTCAATACTCAGTAGTGCAATCGCTGGGTCATAGGCTAGCTCTATTTTATTGGAAAGAAGGGCCATATGCACCCCAGTGTTCATAGCAGCAATGTCCACAATAGCCATTCTGTTGAAAGAGCCAAGATCCCCTTCAACAAACAAACGGATAAAGAAGATGTGATCTATGGATACAATGGAATATCACTCAGCCATCAGAAAGGATGAATACCCAACTTTTGCATCAACATGGATGGGACTGGAGGAGATTATGTTAAGTGAAATAAGTCAAGCAGAGAAAGTCAATCATCATATGGTTTCACTTATTTGTGGAACCTAAGGAATAGCATGGAGGACATTAGGAGAAGGAAAGGAAAAATGAAGTGGGGGCATTGGAGGGGGAAATGAAACATGAAAAACTATGGACTCCAAGAAACAAACTGAGGGTTTTAAAGATGAGAAGGATGTGGGGATGTGTGAGCCTGGTGATGGGTATTAAAGAGGGCACATATTGCATGGGGCACTGGGTGTTTTACACAAACAATGAATCATGGAACACTACTTCAAAAACTAATGATGTATTGTATGGTAACTAACATAATTTGAAAAAAAAAGGAGGGGAACAATACCTAACACTCAATCTGTGCTAGTTTCTTGTTTACCTCCTTTTAAGAGTAAGCTCATTATTGGCTTTTTGTTTGTTTGTTTGTTTTTGTCTCAACTAAAAGAAGAAAAATAATACACATTATTTTGAAAACTTTTTGAACAGTGTACAAACGTTAGTCAAGTCCACAATGTCTCATCTCTTCTTCCTCCTAACATGGCTAAGTTGAAAAACCCTTTATCTGGGGAAAGATCATTCTCCTGCCACCTTGTGTAAGATTTTGGCTTTAGCTTAGATTATCCTTTCTTTCCTTTTCTGAAAATAAGTTGAAAATATTAATAGCTTCAGTTTCTTCTTCCAAAATATGACTGCTTCTTTATCAAGTGCAAAAGCAACCCATTTTGACCATAGTAAACAGCTTGGACCTACTTTTTTTGGCTCACTGTTTTAGTGAGACAAGTGGAGTGAAGATGACACACCATTTCCAAATGTATTCATAATTGGTAGACCATACTTCTAACTTGAAGTTTTGTTGCCATTAAACTACGACCAGAATCGCTATAATTACAGAGGTAAATTCTTTATATTTACTATATTTGAAATTACCATATAATACCAAAATAAAATTATGATTATGTGAAGAGTCTGTAATATTAAGAAGATGACTTTGAAATTATTGCTTATCTAAAGGAAATTTCCCATTTTATAATCTTGTATAAGCTTCCGTTGTCATTTCCTATTTAAAATCTATTGGAAGGCACTCTTATTTTCCCTTAAGTGGGAAGTCAAATGTGGAACAAATTCATCCCAAAGGAACAGATTCTATATTCCACTGAAGACCAGGTGGCTTCCATGTGGCATTTTGCCTCTTGCATATTGTTCATCTTCTACAACAAATGGGGGTATGCTCTTTAGTAAACTAATTCAACTCAATTAGAGACATTGTCTTCAAGGGATAACATCATAGAGACTAGAATCAGAATCATACTTTTGGGAAAATTGGGCCCAGGTTTTTTGTTTTGTTTTGTTTTAAGATTTTATTTATTTATTTGACAGACAGAGACCACAAGTAGGCAGAGAGGCAGAGTGAGGGGGGGAAGCAGGCTCCCTGCTGAACAGAGAGCCTGATGCAGAGCTCGATCCCAGGACCCTGAGATCATGGCCTGAGCCAAAGGCAGAGGCTTAACCCACTGAGCTACCCAGGCGCCCCTGGGCCCAGGTTTTGATGGCTTCTTTCCTCAATCTTATAAAACCTATTTGAACTCTACTGGATGCCAGACTGCTTAAAAATATTTGGTCCCTTGTAATTTTAACCTTCCAGTATTCAATGCACCTGATTCATGTAATATCCTATAGTATTTTTGTCAAAGGAAGACTCTCAAAGTGTGTTTCTTGGGAGACACTTTTCAATTGGTTGCTTACATTTCTGCATTTATTATTTGTTCTAGACCATCCTTTGAAGATGGTTGTATTGAATAGACTTGGAGGACAGAAATAGTATCTTTTTTTTTAACTTAACCTGTTGTGTTTGCAAATATTATCTGCCTCTGTTTTGATTCTTCTTGTGGGAACTGAGGCTCAGAACTGATATATAACTCCCACCCCTACACACACACACACACACACACACACACACAAACACAGAAACACACACACACACAAATACTGTTAATATTCTGGCTACCTCTAATGCTGTGAATAATAAACTATATTATTTCTGAACCATGAGTCTGCGTCTTCTATCAACACCCAAGAAACCACGGCAGACTCATACACCAGCTTTCAAATAAGGGAAAATAATCTCAGATGCTTTATATTTTTTGATAGTGTTACCTACTTCTGAACATATGACTGAACACATATAAAGCTGGAGCCATGACCATTTAGAGCTTCTTCTGTGGAATAACTATGCATTCACTAGTAAACAAAAGTAGTTTTATCTTGTTTTTTTTTTTTTTTCTTCCTGGACACCATTTCCTCTCTCACACTGTTGCTCAAATTGGATGGAGTCTAAGGTCCTTTGAGGAAATTTTTGTTTAATGACTCAAAATAAAATAGGAAGAGTCTAAAGTGCTAAAATTAATTCTAGATAAAAGGTATAAGTCATGCCAGAAAGGATAGTAATTTTATCTAACAACTGCTTGTTCACCCCTTATTTGTTCATTAACTAATCTCCAAATTCCTGACTAAGTCCCTTTTGTAAGCCAGAATGTGAGCTAAAAACTGGGATTTTAAAAAAGTTTTCATTTGAAATCCAGTTAGTTAACATATATGGTTGTATTAGTTTCATGTGTACAATATAACATATAGCACTCGGTGCTCATCATGACAAGTGCTCTAATTAACCCCCATCACTTATTTAATCCATCACTCCTTTCAGATCCCCTCAAGTAACCATCAGTTTGTTCTCCGTAATGAAATGTCTGTTTCTAGGTTTGTTTCTCTTTCTATGTGTTATTATTTTCCCCTTTGCTTGTTTGTTTTGTTACTTTTATTCCATATATGAGTAAAGGTATTTGTCTTTCTCTGACTGACTTATTTCACTTTTAGCATTATACTGTCTAGTTCCAGCCATGTTATTGCAAATGGCAAGATTTCAGTCTTTTTTCTGGCAGAATAATATTCCATTGTATATACATACCACTTATTCTTTATTTATTCATCAATTGATGGATACTTGGGTTCTTTCCATATCTTAGCTTTACAAATAATGCTGCTATAAACATAGGGGTGCTAGCATCCCTTTGAATAAGTTTTCTTATATTCATTGGGTAAATACACACCAACAGGATTGTTGGATCACAAAGGACTTCTATTTTTAAATTTTATGGAAATTCCATACTGTTTTCAAATATGGCTGTATCAGTTTGCATCACCACTAACAGCTCACAATTGTTACTTTTTCTTTTTTTTAAGATTTTATTCATTTGACAGAGAGAGATCACAAGTAGAGAGAGAGAGAGGAGGGAGCAGGCTCCATGCCTGGCAGAGAGCCCAATGTGGGACTTGATCCCAGGACCCTGAGATCATGACCTGAGCTGAAGGCAGAGGCTTAACCCACTGAGCCACCCAGGCAACCCCCACAAGTGTTACTTTTTCACATCCTCTCCAACACCTTTTGTCTCTTGTAGTGTTGATTTTAGCCATTCTGACAGATGTGAGGTGGTATCTCTTTCTAGTTTTGCTTTGCAATTTCCTGATGATACATGATGATGGACATCTTTTCATGTATCTACTGAACATTTGAATGTGTTCTTTGGGGAAACACTTGTTCATGTCTTCTATCCATGTTTTTATTGGATTATTTGTTTTTGGATGTTGACTAAAAACTGGATATTAATTAACACACAAGACAGGTTTCCTTGAGCTTAAATTTTATTTGCATGAGTATCATTAACAGGAAAAAATATGCATATGTGTATGTACAAGTGTGTTTATGTATACATCTATCTATCTATCCTCTATCCCCTGTCTTCTAATTGTGGTAAATCCTGTAAGGTGGGGAATGGGATAGTCTGAAGAAATATGCTGCTGGATATTTTGGGTAAGCAAATTTAATTGCACTCAGATGCATTGGATATAAGTGAATCACTCAAATGAGTTATTTAATATTATATAGAAACAAATTAAAATTTTATGTAGTTGAAAATAATAGGTAGTTAAAATAATTTTTGTTGTTTGTTGTTTTTGTGTCTTTTTTGTTTATATATACTATAGTGTGAATGTTTATGTCTCCCAAAATCATATTATGAAATCTAACTCTGGAAGTGATAGTATTAAAACATAGGGGCCTTTGGGAGGTGATTAGGTTATAAGTGGGATTACAGTCCTTTTAAAGGAGACCCCAGAGAGTTCTCTTGATTCATTCATCATGTACGTTTACAGTGAGAAGATAGCCATCTATAAGGAAGTGGGCTCTCCCTGGATCTGCCCATTCCTTAATCTTGAACTTCTCAGTTCTAGAACTGTGAGAAATAAATTCCTGTTCTTTATAAGCTATTCAGTCTATATCATGTCCGTTATAGCAGCCTGCATGCAGAAGGCCACTATGACCTAAAACGAGACCAATAAATATAAAGTTTCAGTAAAGTCAGTTGGTACAATGTTTTTTTTTACTTAGAGAAGACATGCTGCTTCATGTTAAACCTTGATATTGGATATGTTTCTTGAAGGGCCACATCTTACTCCTTTGTGTGTTTTCCACAAAGTCCAGGATGATGCCTTACACAAAGGTAATATTTTATAAATACTGTTGGAAATATATACTTCTCTAAAATCTTATTTTGCCTACAGATTACTTGGATCCACTTTGCCTTGTGTAGAATATTTGAAATATATTAAGAACAGAATGTCTCTCTAAATAACATTTAGAATCATCATTAAAAGATTGGTAGCAGACTGAAGGAAAAGTCCAAGAAGCTGGCAGAAGCAAAGGACCAAATTTTTGACCTGGCAGAAAAGGATTGGTAAATAAGGAAACAAATCCAAAGAAAGAAGGAAGAATGATGAAACATGACAATGAGTTTAGGAAAGTCATTGACTCCAAGGAATAGAAAGAGGTGCTTATTGTAGGAGAAGTAGGAGTGAGAGAAAAAAAAGAGGGCTGAACATGGATTTGAGAATTCAGAGCTAAAACTGTCCCTCATCTGGGAGCAGAAACAGAGATCCAGATTCAGAGGCAAGAAGGACTCACATCACCATCCACAGAAGCATAGAACAACAAGACATAGTTTCATTCCCTCTGCAAAAGCTATCAATGGAGGAATTCTCTTTACCTAAATATGCGTGGGAGTGTAGTTTGTACATAGCCAAGTCACTTACCTCAAGAGGACAAACTATACCAGCTCTCGAAGCAGGCCAGATAGCTCAAGCAACACCAGCCCAAGCCAAAATCCATTTCCCCTGCATTTGTGAACAATGACAGAGCAGTGGTTCACGTCTAGAACTAGGACGTATTCAGAAGTCAAAGATTGTGTCATGGATTGTGCCTATCAGTTCAGAGGCGGCCTTCAGCTCAACTCATGATCCCAGGGTCTTGGCATCGACTCTGTTCTCAGGTTCGCTGCTCAGGGGTAAGTCAGCTTTTCCCTCTCCAGCTCTACACCCTGATTGTGATCTCTCTGTCTCTCTGTCAATGTGCATTGTTTGACAAAAATACAAAAACATAACCGGGGTACAAGGATTGACTGTGGCCAGGGGATGTTTTCTTTAATTTGGACCTAGATCTCTATGGAAGGCAGCCAGGTTCAGAGAACCTCCCACCATCCTCAAATGCCAGACCTTCGCTCAGAGCTCCAATGTTCATTCTCCAGTTCCTTGTCTTCCTGAATATCCTCACCAACCTGTAGCATACACTGTCTGTGGCTCTCTAATGGCCCTTTGTTGTCCCACTGTTCATCTTCTGCTGCCTCCATTAGAACACGCCCATCTTCCACAAGAGGCACTGTTTGCTTATCCCATGAAACCATTTGGGGGATGTTCATGAGAGGGTGAAGGCAGGCTTGTGCTGTCACATCTACATGTACTTCTCCAGAGGGTATCTGCAGGACCCTGTGGGAATGCTCCAGGTTCTTTGACATTTGAATCCTCTTCAATGCGTCCTTTTGAAGATACAAGCTGTCTTCCTGAAACGGGCACGGAAGTCTTTCAGATGGCTTCACTTGGGCTATGGGTCTTTTCCAACATGCTCCATGCTTGCTCCTGTGGACTCCAAGTACATGAGTCTATTCTGGACCTAAGGTTCTAGGATGTAGAATCTGCCTTTGGTACATCGTCAGTTTTGAAGATTTGGAAGTCATTTTGGCTCGATTTCTAGAGACGCTACAGGTACTCGTTATAAGGGCCGCTAGGCCAGAGGGAGTCATTTTGTGTTTCAGCAGTAAACTTATATTGAACCCATGCAGTAAACTAAATTGACCCTACTCCTCCCAGAGGAGCTTACTCTCAAAGCCTAGATACAAGGGTGAATCAGGCCAGGAGAAGACATCCCATTAGAGGGGCACACATATATCTACTAGGGTAAATTGAGATCCAATTGTCCACCCATGTGTTACCTAGCATTTTTGTTTTTGTGGTGTAGCAGACTTAGCACGACTGTGCAGTTTTTTCTGTATTGTTATCTCATTGGCCAACTCTGTATAGCCTGGCTAAACTACCGCTATAAATGTTAGTCTGTGAGGCTGGGAGTGGTCGCCTCTTTGCAAGAGAAGGCCCTGACCGGTCAATATGATTCTCGATGCTTTGTGCAAAATTAACGTTTGCTTGAACTTCACTTTGTATCAGTCTCGCTCCTTTGAATAAGGACCCTATCTTTGGAGGGCCACCCGAATTCAAATGATGAGAACTGAAACAGCATTGGAATTTTTGGAAAAGCCTCTGGAGGTAAGATCATGGGATCCTGCATGGAGCTGCAGGGTATGGCCCACTGGTAGAAGTTGGCAGCAGCCATGCTCCCCAGAGCTGGTGTGGATGCGGAGATGCCCCATCCTCTGCTGGTAGGTCGTATGGGGGTTCAAGTCCCCCTGGGTGGTCAGGGGGTTCGAGTCCCCCTAGATGGTCAGGGGGCTCGAGTTCCCCTTTGTGGTTAGAGGGGGTTCAAATACCCCTAGGTGAACTCCAGGGGGTTCGAGTCCCCCTGGATAGTGAGGGGGGTTCGAGTATCCCTAGACATTCAGGGGGTTCAAGTCCCCCTGGGCGGTTTGGGGGTTCGAGTCCTCCTAGGCGATCAGGGGATAAAGAAAGCCCCCACCAGTGGCAGGTTATGGGTAAGAATCGTTGGGCCTACGGTTGTCTTTGCCTGGTCCTTTTGTTGTCTGTTGTATTGTTTGTTATGATTGAAGGAATGGGGCAAGCAGAGAGTAAAGGGACTCTGACTTTCATCTCTCTGTTCTTCATAATAGATGTGAGGCTTCTCACTCACTTATTTCGTGTGTTAAGGGCTATGACTGTAGCCAACTGGGGTTAGTCTAAGAGTGAGTTAAGGTGCCCATGCTGATGCTCATTGGAGCTGAGCATGGAATATGAGTGCCTAATGGACCACTTTTGGTAAGCAGAACTGGCACTGTGGGATGAACCGACCTTGAGCCAAAGACTTTAAAAAATATTCCCCAGCAGCTGCCGAAACCCCCTTTGTTTTGAGGAATTCTTTGCCTTCTCTGGCCTGATGTGGACTGCCTAGCCCCTCCCCCTTGTTGGCGGGAGAGCATGGCATCTGAAGTGGAGATAGTTATTTGTCTGTCTCAAGGTTTTAATGGGTAATTGTTAAAGTGGCTTCCAAAGTCTTTGGTAACCTGAAACTGTGAAGGGTTGCTTGAATGACAAATGGAATTAAATTCGTTGGACATGTAGGTCTTAACCAAATGAGATATAATGCTAGACCATTAGGTCAAAATCTCATCTTGACCACCACACACGCTATCGCGGACCTTCGTAGACTCCAACTGACTGATGGATGGTGAACACCCGAGTGACAGGGTATCAGGCCCTCCTCCTCAACAAACCAAGAGTGATCTCACAGCCACAAGTGGTGCTAAATCCAGCCACACTGCTCCCAGAGGAGCTGGCTGAACATCCACACAACTGTGCGGAGGTCCTAAACCAAGTCACAGGAATAAGACTGGATCTCAGAGACATGCCCTTCCCAGATGCAGACATGACTCTGTTCATGGAAAGAGGTATGTGAGGTATGTGAGGGCTGTGGTAGTTTATCCTGAGCAGGAATTCTGGGCAGCACCCTGCCACATGGAACTTCGGCACAACAAGCAGAACTGATTGAAATCACTAAGGCACTGCAGATGGCTAAAGGTAAAACCACCAACATCAATACGGACCACAGGTATGTCTTTGCTACTCTCCATATACATGGAGCTACTTACAAAGTAAGGAGCCTATTAACAGCAGAAGGAAAAGGAATTAAAACAGAAGGGAAATATTGGGACCCAAAAGAGGTGGCTGTTATGCATTTCTTGCGACACCAAAAGGGGACTGATCTGATTTCAAAAGGAAACCAATTATCAGATCGAGATTTAAAGCAAGCAGCCTGAGAAACAATGCAAGAGCTGGTTACACACCTGGATCTATCCCTACCAGATAAACTGGAGTATTCAGAGGAAGATTTAAAGTATTTACAAAAATGGCTAAATTATATTATAAAGGAGACTGGGCTAAGACTAAAAGAGGAAATTTAATTCTTCTTCGAAGACTAGGTAAGAAGTTAGTAGACCAGATACATCAGGGTACTCACCTGGGGTCACTCAAACTCAAGGAACTTCCAGGCTTCTAAATTACGGTGTATGGTTCAGGATATAGTTGATAGATGTGCTCAGTGCCAGGCAGTTAATGTGGGAGGAACTAGAATTGGAAGAGGGAAAAGAGAAAGAGGTAGGGTACCAGGAATTTATTGGAAATAGATATTACAGAAATAAAACCCGGAAAATATGGGGACAAGTATATGTTAGTTTTTGTAGATACCATTTCAGGCCAGGTTGAGGCTTTTTCCGAGAAACATGAGACGGCAGGAGTGATAGCCAGAAAGCTACAAGAAAAATAATTCCTAGGTCTGGGCTCCCTCTCACGGTTGAGTCAGACAATGGCCTTGCATTTTGAGTTCAGTCTCACAGGAATTGGCCAAGGCCCTGGGCACAAATTGGAAACTACATTGTGCCTATCAGACCTAGAGTTCTGGGCATGTAGAGAGAATGAACCGGACTCTTAAAGAGACCTTGACAAAACTAACCCTGGAGACAGTCAGTGGATGGGTGGATCTGCTTCCTTTCACCCTACTCAGGGCAAGATGTACGCACTATTTAAACAGGGTGACCCCATTTGAAATGTTTGGGAGAACCCCTGCTCCCGCTCTGTTTTCAGCTACAAAAGGTTGCCCTAGCAGAAATGACTGATCAGTCTGTACTCCAGTCACTGCAGGCATTACAGTCTGTATTAAAAAAAAAAATGCAGGGATCCAGACTGCCCACACTGGTATGGAGATGGAGGTGGAACCACTTCCTTTCCAACCCAATCACTTGGTTTGGATATGACATTATCAAGTGGGGAGCTTGGAGCCTCGCTGGATGGGACCTTTTACTGTTACCCTGACCACACCACAGCAGTAAAAGTAGAACGCATCAGGGCCTGGATTCACGCATGTCACATCAAACGAGCCAAGGATGAAGATGACCCCAAAAGGTGGAAGCCACAGCCAAAGATCCCGTTCACTGTGGACTAAATCTAAGACTGAAAAGACTATGAGTTTGTTGTTGCTCCTATTTTTACCTGTTTATGTAAAGTATAGGTAGTTAATTAGATAAAGGAAATTAGAAAAAAAAATGGAAAGGGTTCTATGAAGCGGTAAATGGGTAAGTCATCAGCTGACTGTGCACTAGTGTCATTTACACTAGTGTAAATATACAGCCGACTGTACACTAGTGTCATGTACAAAAGAAAATGAGAGCGATAAAAATGTTAGAATTATATGCTCAATAAACCCTTTATAACCAGAGAATGTAGAACTGGATGAAAAGTCAAGGATTGGACTAATCTCCAAAGAATAGGGAGGAATGTAAGAGCCTGGGTGGCCAGAGGGAATCATTTTGTGTTTATGCAGTATACATAGATTGACCTCATGCAGTAAATTTAGATTGATACTGCCCCTTCCAAAGGTATTTACTCTCAAAGCCTAGATATAAGGGCAGGTCAGGGCAGATGAAGATATCCAGTCAGTGGGGAGCTTATATCTACTAGGTAAATTGAGATTCAATTGTCCATCCGTGTGTTACTAGCAGTTTTTTTCTATGTCTGGCAGACCTAGCACCACTGTGCAGTTTTCTCTGTGTATTGCAATCTCAAGGCCACCTGTGTATAGCCCAGCTAAACTACATCTATACATGTTAGTCTGTGATGCTGGAGGGGGTCGAATTTGGAAGAGAAGGCCCTGACCAGTCAGTATGATTCTCGATGTTTGGAATGAAATTAAGCTTTGCTTGACCTTCGCTTTGTATCAGTCTTGCTCCTTTGATTAAAAACCCTAACACTTGTGTCTGCACTGTGGAAGACTCCAGACATGTCTATGTCATGATTGGGGGTGTTCCCTTTGAGCTTTCCTTGGGTGGCCCTTCTCCTGTTCAGAAGATTGGTGAATGGGTGGGAGGGCCTAGCCCTTGTGCAGGGCTCAGATTCCCTCCCCTGAGTTTTGCTTGAGGCCTGATTGTTACTTGACCTTTCCTGGCTAAGATGGAATGGTGGATTCTTGCCTTTCTCCGAAATCCAGAGGGCTGGTGCTGACAGTCAGGACCAAACACTATGAATCGGGCCATGGAGATGGTGATACCGACTCGCTTCACAAATTGCCTTGGTGAGAGACCCAGGCGGCTCCAGCGGTTTGGGATGGCTAGGGGTCCTATTGGCACACCCATGAATACTCCAACCAAGTGTAGTGATCAGGCATGGGTTTATGAGGATTGGTTGCTATGACCTCAAAGCATTGTGACATCACAGATGCTGGCTTCACTGAAGCAGCTGTCCCTCTCCCATGACCTTGGTATCCTATGGCTTTAGGTAGGAAGCCCCGGGAAGGATAGAACAAGAGCCCTCTGAGCCTGATCAGGAACTCAGGTTGTCTTGTGGGTTAATGTCCCATTTCCCCTTTCTAGATAAATAGGAAAAAAATGATGTTCATTATACCTTCCTTTAGGCCAACATTTCTCCAGAGACAGCAAGGTGTCCTATTTCCAATACAATTTCTAGATCTCAAGAAACAGTGAGGCATCTTGGGTACCAACAGCTCTCCATGGGGTTTGTCATCCTGTGGGTGAGCAAGTCCATTGTCAGTGTCTTTTCCCAACGGGTCAGTGATGACTAACGGACAGAAAGTCCCTTTTTGAGGAAAAAGGTGAGGGCATGGATATATGGTACTGCCTTTGTCCTCATCTCCTAGAGTTCTGAAACACAAGGTTAAGGGATTAGGGCTCTGTCTACCTGGTTTTCCCTTAACTTTGCAAAGTCTTCGAGGAAAGTGACGTTCTGATCAGAGCTAACTCTTCAGGAAGAGGCCTGGACCGCACCTGTTGTCATCATTAGTTAACTGTACTTGTAATGGAACGGGTATAGACATGTTGACCAAGTCTCTTTAGTCAAAAGGAAAGGGATGGCCTATATCGACGTCTTGCAAAGCCCACTTGCGCAGAACTGTGGACTGAGCCTCAAGGTCCTTGCAGACTAGTGATGAAGAAGGTGTGGTCCATCTTGGTAACAGAGTATTCCTCAGCCATCGGGGAGGATGAACCCCTGGACCTTACATTGACATGAACTTCCCATGTCTGGGTGATGGGAAATGGAAAAGACAGGCAGAACAATGGAAATATCATATAGCTTTCCACAATATGTTCCTCAGGAGGAATACCTTGGCTCTTAGTAAAGGAAAGGAAAATTGAATGGGAAGAATGCAGAGAAGGAGACCCACCAAGAGTGACTCAGGACTCTGAGAACCAAGCTGAGTGTTACAGAGAAGAGACACATGCAGGGAATAAGTGAAATGCTTAATGGGTGTTCAGGAGCTGTGGCATATATTAGGAAAAGCACTAGGTCGCACATGAAACTAAAAGATCCATGAATACTGTGTCAAAAAAAAAATGACAAAAAAATTCCAAGAAGAATTCTAAGATTTTCAACAAAAAAATTCAGAGAAAAACAATGTGACCCTTTCAAAACCTAAAGAAGGCACAGGGAGAAAAGGAAAGAATTATAATTTTTATTATCTTTCCTTATTGAAATGGCATGGGATTTGTTTCCTAAAATGTCCTTATCTGAATTGGGTCTTTATCCTTGTAAATTAGAGTCTACCCACCTCTTCCATTTCTGAAATTGATGAGAAGACATGACATTGCCTTCTCTAAATACCTAGAAGAGTGGCCCAGGAAAATGACTTGGACCTGGCCTTCTGTGTGCTGGCAGGTGTTTGATTACTGCTTCAAACGCTTCAGTCACTACTAGAGAGCTGAGATTTTGTAGGTTTCCTGACCTAATCGTGGGATTTTCTATGTGTCTGGGAATTTAACCTTTTCTCTCCGGTCTTGGATTTGCTAGCATAAATGTGTGTATGTGCCTCTTAGGTTATTCTTTTTTCCTTTCTGCCAGTTGTCATGTGGTTTCATACTTTCAGCTGTGAGCTTGTCTCCCTGCTGTATCCCAGTAATGGCTTCTGCAGTTTGTTCATGTTTTCAGAACTGAAGTGTGAGATCTCCGGATTTTTTTTTCTATTGGTTTGTTTGTATCTCCTTTATTTTGATAATCATATATATGATTTCATTTTTTCTGCTAACTTTGGAGTTAGGCTCTTCTTCTACTTGCTCCTTCAGGCATCCAGTTAGGTTCCTTTTTTTTTTTTTTCGTTTTTTTTTTTAAATTTTGGAAATGCATGCGTTTAACCCTTTATGGTTTCCCAATAAAATGTTTTTGCATCACCCCATAAGTTTCTTGACATTCCTTTGTTCATGGCTATTTCTGCATTTCCTTTGGATTTTCTTTGTTGATTCATTGCTAGGTCGTGAGTGTGTTGTGTTTTCCAACCTTTAGGGTATGGCTGTATTTCCAATTTGAAAGTGATATCTTCCCGTTTTCATACCTTCATGATCATAAGAGCCCAGGATAGGTTTTGACTTCTCTCCCATGAATTACGACTGGATTTGGACTCGAGCTCATGACCTGCGATAGACAAAGTTAGGTCCGCCGCTGGGAAGAACAACATATCTTATTGTCCTCAGAGACGCAATCTTACTCATGGATCCCCAAAGTTCAGGTGGTCTCCAGAGCCCATGTGGACATCTGTTATTCCTTACCACCATTCCACCAAATGATCTGTGCTGTGCTTAACGTGGATATCATAGTCCCCAACAATATTGGATTAAAGTCCCCATCTCCCTTCCTCTCTGATCATATGCTTCCAACGTTTAGATACAGCCATGTTCTGGTATATATGTTGGCAGTTCTTCCAGGTTTCTGATGTTTTGATGCTCCATTATGACAAAACACCTTCCGCTCTCTTTTGTCTCTGAAAGGCATAAAATCACTCTAGATGACTTAGGCACAATCACTTTGGCTCTCTTGTCCTTGGCAAGAGCATAACCTACGTTTCCAAATTTCTTCACTTTCAAGCTATGTGTATTTTATAGTCAAAGGAAATCTCCAATGGGCAACAGAGGTCGAGCTTGTTTAATATTTGTTGTTTTTTGATGGATCCTTTCTGGTTTTGTTTGTTTATTTTATTTTATTTTTTCTAATTTCAACCACACCTACAAAATGTTTGTATTGACGGGAGACTTAAGTCCTGAATGCTGAATGAATTATTGTTAGGTAAGAAGTTCACTTTCTCATTTCGGTTGAATTCTGACTTGAATTCTCTGTGCCTTTCCCTTTTATGGTATTTTCTTTGGGGATGCTTCATTAGTGCGATTTCTCACTTCCTCCCCCTCTTTCTCGTGTCTTCTCTGTGTGTGTGTTCGTCTGTGTGTGCATGTGCATGTCTTAATGTGTGCGTGGTCTGTGTGTGTTTCACAAAAAACTTATAATTAAATTCCAGAGGTAGGAATTGGGTCTCTTAAGGTTAGCAATTCAATTTGACATGCCTTAGAAACTCACATTCCATCCGTTTCAAGAACATCTTCTGCAAGCAATGTCATCATTTGTACTCTTCCATAAACACGTATTCTCATAAAACTGCCCTCAAACAAACACCACATTTTGTGTCCCTATTAGAATCGTATTGTTTGTCCCTATACCCCTTGATTTTTCATATGTTTCTTGAGTGTCTTGAGGGAGTGAAATCGTCTGTTTGTTTTCTTTCTGAGAATGATAGATATGACAGAGCCCAAAGCTCTCTGCAAGCCTGTCACATGAGACATATGGAAGAATTCATTCTTGCTTAAGTCTCAGTAAGAATTTGCGGTGACATGGGGGACAGTGAGATGGTAGTAGTGTCTAATAACCTCATGCTTGTCTTCAGCCATGAAAGCAAAAGGAAGATGACAACAATAACGGAACCGGGGGGAAATTGAACTGAAGCCTACACAGTAAACTCCACAGAGTAAGAGATCAGAGGTCGCAGAAACTATGGGAGAAGTTTGGAGACATGGCTCATGGGAGATTTGGGTGGTTCGTGCATCAGAGGGCAGTGATATCATGCAAAGGACAAAGGCACAGGAGAACAGGGCCCACTGGGAACCCACAAGGAACCTGTTTCCCAGTGCAATTGGCTGTGATGAACAGAGGGTCTGAGTTCTTGACAACACAATTCTTGAGGGGTGGAGTTTTTAGATCAGCGGGCTTGGCAGAAATTGACTCGAAAGAACACCGTGTTTTCTTGTAGGGGACACGAACAAGCAACCAGGTGCAGACAGCCTGGAGACCATGATCAGAAACAATACCAGGAGATGTAGTTGGAGGAGAGTGGGTCCTGGCAGTGCATCCGTGAGAGGCAGTGTTTGTGGAAATGATTCAATGGGTGCATAAGAAATGTTCGGCGCTCAAACCAGTAGCAACAGGACCGAGCATGGTCAAGACAGGATGGTGAGACATTTGCTGCCTACCCTGTCAACACGAAAACCCAACCATGGAACACTTGGAGGAATGCCTTCCTCAGTCCAAGATGCTTAGTCCAAGGAGAACACATTCTCCCATAGGGGACAAGAAGAATGCCTTGACCACATGCTCTCTTCTGAACACAGCATTCTGCAGGCCTGCATTCTATTCGGTTGTGGAAGGTCTCCTTTCACACTCACACTAGACCCTACTAAGTGAAACCTCAGCATATTTAGCCCGGGCCCTAACACACCAAATGCCCGGCAAGGAGGGCCATTGCAGTTGACTGGTCTCAAGGACAGGGTCAGCCATAACACAACAGCAGATGGCATGCATCACACACACACACACATACACACACACACCCATCATCCCTTAAAGGCCAGCACTTGGTCACTCCTGATTTCCTCTTCTTAAAGACATTAACCTCAGGATGGAAAAAGAATGAGCATTCAGAATACGGAGAGGTAGACAGAGACTTATATCCAAGGCAAAGATGGAAGAATCCACTGACGCCAAGGTAAAAGAACAAGAAATGATCACGGCTAGGCAATCAGAGAGAAACTTCTACTTAGAACACGCCCGATGGGGTATAGAAAGCAGTGGCCTGGATACTTCCTGTACATCAGAAAACATAGAAGATATCAGAGAGTCTTGAACCACAGAGATAAACTGATAAAGATAAATAAACATCAATAGCTCCTGAAGAGAAGATTGGTAGGAGACTGGATGCAAAGTCCGGGAACAAGGCAGAAGTAGAGGATACAATGAGTGACCTGGAAGAACTAGTCTAGACAATAAGGAAGCAAATTCTAAAAGAGAAGGAAGAATGACGGGACATGACAATGAGCTTAGGGAATCATCATCTCCAGGAATTGAAAGAGGTGCCTCTTGTAGGAGAAGTAAGAGTGAGTGAAAAAAAGTGGGCTGAACATGGATTTGAGAAATCGGGGCTGAAAATGACCCTCATCTGGTAGCACAAACAGAGGTCCACAATCAGAGGCACAGAGGACTCCCATCACCTTCCAAAGAAGCAGAGCACCAAAAGACATAGTGCCATTTACCCCTGGAAAATCTAGGCATGGAGGAATTCACTTTAGCAGATAGGTATGGGAGAATAGTTTGTCCATAGCCCAGTCACTGACTTCAAGAGGAAATGCTATACCAGCTCTCGAAAAAATCCGGATAGCTCAAGCAACACCAGCCCAGGCCAAAACCCTTATCCCCTGCATTTCTGAACAATGACTGAGCAGCGGTTCTTGTCTAGAACCACGAGGTTCTCAGAAGTCAACGGTTGGGCCCCAGAATGTGTCAATCAGTTCAGAGGCAGTCTTCAGATCAACTCATGATTCCAGGGTCTTGGCAATGACTGTGGTCTCAGATTCTCTGCTCAGGGGAAAGTAAGCTTCTCCCTCGCCAGCTCTACCCCTTGATTGTGAACTCTCGGTCTCTCTGTCTAATAAGTGCAAGCGCATCGTTTGACAAGATAACAAAAACAAAACCAGGCACAATAATTGACTGGGGGCAGAGGATGATTTATTGAATTTGGACCAAGGTTCCTATGGAGGGCAGCTAGGTACAGAGAACCTCCCACCATCTTAAAATACCAGACCTTCGCTCAGAGCTCCAATGTTCATTCTCCTGTTCTTTCTCTTCCTGGATCTCCTCACCAACCTGAAGCATCCACTGTGTGCCACGCTGTACTGACCCCTTGTTGACACATGTTCATTCTCTTCTGGCTCCATTATAACATGCCCATCTTCTACAACAGGCACTGTTTGCTTATCACATGACATCATTTGGCTGGGGGTCATGAGAGTTAGAAGGCAGGCTTGTGCTGCCACATCTCCATGCATTTCCACAGGGGTAGCTGCTCCACCCTGAGGGAGTACTCAAGATTCTTCCACATTCGAATCCTCTTCAATGCGTCCTTTTGGACATAAAAGTTGTCTTCCTGAAACGGGCAGGGAAGACTTTCAGATGGCTTCACTTGGGCTATGGGTCTCTTCCAACATGCTCTACATTTGCTCCTATGGACTCCAAGTACATGAGTCCAACCTGGACCTAAGGTTAAGGGTGTAGAGTCTGCCTTGATGCATGGTCATTTTTGAAGATTGGGAGGCATTGTTGGCACTGTTTCTGGAGATGCTCGAGGTACTCGTGTCCTCGCTGTGGAAGACTCCAGACATGTCTTTGGCACGGTTGCGGGGGTTCATTTTGAGCTCTCCTTGAGTGGCCATTTTTCTGTTCAGAAGCACTGTGATAGGGTGGGAGGGCCTGACCCTTGTGCCGGGCTCAGATTTCCTCCCCTGAGGCTTTGCTTGAGGCCTGATTGTTTCTTGGCCTGTTGTGGTTAAGATGGAATGGTGGATACTTGTCTTTCTCTGGAATCCAGAGGGCTGGTGCTGATAATCACGACCAAACACTATGAATTGGGTCATGTAGTAGGTGACACCGACTCACTTCGCAAACTGCCTTGGTGAGAGACCCAGACAGCTCCAGCGGTTCGGGACGGCCTGGGGTGCTCTTGGCCCACCCACGACTACTCTAGCCAATTGTAGTGATCAGGCGTGATAATGAGGAGTGGTTGCTATGAACTCAAAGCATTGTGACATCACAAATGCTGGCTTCACTGACGCAGCTGTCCTTCTCCCATGACCTTGGTGTCCTAAGGCTTTAGGTAGGAAGCCATCGAAGGACAGAACAAGAGCCCTCTGATTCTGATCAAGAATTCAGGTTGTCATGTGGGTTAGTGTCCCACTTCCCCATTCTGGAAAAAGCGGAAAGAAAATGATGTTCAGTATACCTTCCTTTAGGCCAACATTTTCCCAGAGACGGCAAGGTGTCCTAATTCCACTACAATTTCTAGAGATCTCAAGAAACGGTGAGGCCTCATGGGTACCAACAACTCTCCATGGGTTTGGAAATCCTGTGTTTGAGAGCATCCTTTCTCAGCGTCTTTTGCCTATGGCTCAGTGATGACTAAGGGACGGAAAGTCCCCTTTCGAGGAAAAAGGTGAGGGCATAGATATATGGTGCTGTCTGTGGTCTCATCTCTTAGTTTTATGAAACACACGTCTAATGGTTTAAGGCTCTGTCTACCTGGCTTTCCCTTACACACCTTTGCAAAGTCTTAGAGGAGAGTGTCATTCTGCATCAGGGCTAAACCTAAGGAAGAGGCCCGGACAGCACCCGTTGTCATCATTAGTTGTCCTTGTTGCGTTAACGGGTATAATCATGTTGACCATGTCTCTTTAGTCAGAAGGATAGGTATGGCTAATATCGAAGGCTTGCAAGGCCAATTCGAGAGGACCTTTGCAGTGAGCCGCAATGCCCTTGCAAGGACTAGTGGATAAGGAAGGCTTGGTCCATTTTGGCAAGCAGTATTCCTCGGCTGTCGAAGAGAATGAACGCCCTGGACCTTGCCTTGACATGAATGTCCCATGCCTGGCTGATGTGAAATGAAAAGGCAAGCAGAAAAAGGGAAATATCATATGGCTTCCCACAATATGTGCCTCCTAAGGAATACCTTGGCGCTTTGTCCTCTTCAATAAACACATATTCTCATAAAACTGCCTTCACACAATCACCACGATTGGGTGCCTCATTAGTGTCGTATTATTTGTCCTTATACCCCTTGCTTTTTCATATGTTTCTTGACTGTCATGAGGGAGTGAAATCATCTGTTTGTTGTCTTTCTGAGAATGATAGATGTGACGAAGCCCAATGCTCTCCGCAACACTACCAAATGAGGCAAGTGGAAGAATTCATTCTTTCTTATGTCTCAGTAAGAATTTGTGGTGACATGGAGGACAGTGAGATGGTAGTAGTGTCTAATAACCTCGTGCTTGTCTTCAGCCAAGAAGGCAACAGGAAGATGACCACAACAACTGCAACGGAGTGGACATTGACCGGAAGCCTACAAGGGAAACTCGACAAGAAGAAAGGTAGTCGCAGAGACTAAGGGAGAGGTTGGAGACATGGCTTATAGGAGATTTCGTTGGTTCATGCATCAGATGGCAGTGATCCCTTGCAAAGGACAAATGCCCAGGAGAGCAGGGAATGCTGGAAAACCACAAGGCATCTGTTTCCCAGTGCCATTGGCTGTGACTAGAAGAGGGTCTGAAGGGCACGAGTTCTTGACAACACAAGTCCTGAGTGCTGGAGTTTTCAGATCAGCAGGCTTGGCAGATATAACGTCGAAAGAACTCCGTGTTTTTCCTGCATAGGTCACCAACAAGCAACCATGTGCAGACAACCTGGAGACCATGATCAGCGACAATACCAGGACACGCAGTGGGAAGATGGTGGTCCTGGCAGTGCATCCATGAGAGGCAGTTTTGGTGGAGTTGTGTCAATGGGGGCATAAGAAATATTGGGCTCCCACACGAGGAGAATCAAGACTGAGCTACTGGCCAATACAGGATGGTGAGTACATTAGCTGCCTACTCTGCCCACACGAAATCCCAACCATGGAACACTTGAGGGACAGCCTTCCTCACTCCAAGTTGTTTAGTCCAAGGAGATCAGACTATCCCAAAGGGGACGAGAAGAATGCCTTGAACACATGATCTCTTCTGAACACAGCATTCTGTAGGTCTGCGTTCTGATGATTTTGTGGAATGTCTCCTTTCACAGGCACACCAGAGCCCACTAAGGTAAACCTCAACATATTCAGCCCAGGCCCCAAACACACCAAACGGCAGGCAAGGAGATCCACTGCAGATTGCTGGTCTCAAGGACAGCGTCAGCCACAACACAAACATTAGATGGCATGCATGCCACACACACACACACACACACACACACACACACACACACACACACGATAAACCTTAAGGGCCCTCCCTTGGACACTCAATGATCTCTTCTACCTAAATAAATTACCCACAGGATAGAAAACAGTATAAGTATTTCGAATACAGAGAGGATACAGAGATCTAGATCTAATATAGATGGAAGGATCAATAGATGCCAAGGAAAAAGAACAAGAAAGGATCACGGCTAGGAAATCAGAGTGAAGCTTCTACATATAACACGCCCGATGTGGGTTTGATAGCAGCGGCATGGATCCTCCCTATACATCAGAAAACATAGAAGATATCAGAGAGTCTCGAACCACAGAGATAAAACTGATAAAGGTAAAAGAACCTAAAGAGCTCCTGAAGAAAAGATTGGTAGGAGACTGGATGCAAAGTCTGGGAACGTGGCAGAAGTAGAGGATCCAATTAGTGACCTGGAAGAACAAGCCTAGAAAATAAGGAAGCAAATTCTAAGAGAGAAGGAAGAATGACGGAACATGACAATGGGCTTAGGGAATCATCATCCAAAAAGAAGGTAATAGGTGCCTATTGTAGGATAAGTAATAGTGAGAGAAAAAAAAGAGGGCTGAACATGGATTTGAGAATCAGGCTGTCAATGACCCTCATCTGGGAGCTGAAACAGAGGTCCAGAATCAGAGGCACAGAGGACTCCCATCACCTTCCACAGAAGCAGAGCACCAAAAGACATAGTGTCCTTCCCCCTGGAAAATCTAGGCATGGAGGAGTTCTCTTTACGCAAATAGGCATCGGAGAATAGTTTGTCCATAGCCCAGTCACTGACTTCAAGAGGACAAGCTATACCAGCTCTCGAAGCAGGTCAGATAGCTCAAGCAACACCTGACCAAGCCAAAATCCTTATCCCCTGCATTTCTGAACAATGAAAGAGCAGCGGTTCTTGTCTAGAACCAGGAGGTATTCAGAAGTCAAAGGTTGGGTCCCTTGTTGTGTCCATCATTTCAGAGGCGGCCTTCAGATCAACTCATGATTCCAGGGTCTTGGCTATGACTCTGAATATTACTTTTATGTGACTTTAATATGAATTTTATATAACTATAAGATAAATAAAAAAGGAATTAAAAAAATAAAAAGATAATTTCTTTACCTATAGGTATAGCATTGTTTGGGAAAAGAAGATTACCTTGAAGTTTAACTCTATATGAACATTAGAAAATAGAAATGAAAAAGGAATAAACTAGACTAAACTAAACTAAATTTTTTAAAAAATTAGAATGCAAATGAAAAAAAAATGTGTATGTATCAAAAAGTTCAGGTTAGAAGGTTAATATGGAATTTGATATACTGGACATTTCAGTTTGAAGGTAAATAGGTTAAAAAGTTATCTATATATTACAAATAAAGCAGAATAGTGGGAATGAGTTAAAAATAAAAGTTGTATCTATGAAGTAGCAGTGGTTGTTGTTGTGTAGTCTTTTTTCTTTCCTGGTTGTTTTTCTGAGGCAGAGGCCTGTCACGTGGGTTTCAGTCAATGATGTTCCCTGATTTAAATTCTCCCACCCCTCTCAAGGGGATGGGCTCTGAGGAATTCTGTTTTTTCAGGTCTTTATTCTTTGGAGGTTTTTATGTTTGTTAATTTTTTTTTCTCTTGCCTTGACCTCTTTTGATGGCTTTTGGAGATGAAAGCAAACTGCACCCTGTTCTCTCTCTCAGAGATAATCCTCAGTCTTCTCACCTGTGGGTGCTGCAGAGCCCATATAAATTCACCCTTGCCTGCTGCCAGAGCAAATTTTGAGTCGCAGTCCCAGGGAGCACAGAATCTTCTGCTTGTACCCAAACCATTGCAGCAGTGTCTGTCTAGGCAGCTCCTGACCATCAGAGAGGTTCCAATTGCCATCCCACACTGAGATTTTCATGCTGGCCCTGGCTGGGAGTGCCTGGTCTTTCTCTGTCTAAGGGTTCTGGGCTTGAAAGCACTCTCTCAGGGGAGGGTGTGGGTCACGCGTGTCTCAGGCTCTGATAGAAGGGTGCGTGTCCGAGAGCATGAGCCTGGGCCTTCACGCACCTCTCTCAGGAGAGTGTGTGGGGTGCACGCGTGTCTCATGCTCTGATAGTATGGACTGGGCCTTTGCACACCTTTCTCAGGGGATGGTAAGGGGTGCAGGTGTCTCAGGCTCTGTTAGCAAGTCTCATTGCTCTGCTGCTTGGTGAGTCTCCAAGCCCCTAACAGGAGCTGAACCCCACATGATCATGGGTGTGCTGTTGGCTCAGGGAC